>NC_030827.1:38272936-38575966 GCF_001704415.2 Capra hircus
ACACAAAAGACTGATCATGGCTCGAGAAAAGAAAATAGTATGGATAAGTAGGATCTCCTTCCCCCTGAGAAAGCCACTGTCATCAGTCTTCTGTTAGTGTGGTGCAAAAGGATTAAAGTTAAGCTAGTGACTTCAGAGGAACCTGAAAGCTCTGAGACCTTCTAATTCTCTTCCATTTTCTCCTCAATACAGATTGTGGAGCCAGTCAGACCATTCCAACTGCAGCGACTCATGGAGTCTAAATAACCCTCCCGCTTAAAAGGATGAAAATAAAGCTGTTACTTCAAGGATTTAAGAACTCAGACTTGAAAGAAGTTGAAGGACATATTTCATCTCCTCTCCTACTTACTTCAGGCTGTTTCCATAACTCCATCAAACCAGATCGTGGCTACAACGTGGTGACTTGTCTTTCTTTCTTTTTGCCTGGTTTGCCTGTGAGAGTTGTGCTAAATGTGATTCTTTTTCAGACTCCCAGATAGAGAGGATGGATTTGATCTCAGTCTACAATGGTTAATCATTAAGAAACATTATAAAGACGAAAAATAGGGCAAGGAAAAAAATGAGAGCTAGGACAAGAATGCGCCAGAGAAGATCCAGGTTTTGTGAAACCTAAACCTTTTACACTTTGGGGAGATTTTTTAAATAAAAGGTTCATTTCAAGCATAAAATTTATAGGGACCTTTCTCAGGTAAATGTACCTCTGAGATTATGAAATACATAGTATTAAGAAGTTTCTATTTTATTGTTTTATATATTTTGTAGTTTTTATATGCTTTTTACATATAATTTACTTATTAAGATACTTTCATACACATCTGCATAAATTTTAAAATGCATAAATGTAGTTGACCTACGTACCATCCAATTATTTTCATTTTTTTCCTGACGGTAGGCTACCTCATGTATTAATACTTTCACATACTTCTTCTGCAAGTGTGATGTATTAAATGTCACCACAAAGTCATTTGCTCCTTCACGATAGATGACTCTGACATCAAAAGGAGCCTCAGGTTTAACTGGAAAAGAAAAAGAAATGAGGTCATTCTATAGGGTAATCAAGGAAACAATTATAATTTTTAAAGTTCATCTACTCTGAAAATCACATTCCTTTCTTGGGTCAGTAAAAAACATTTCTTATTCTTCCCAGTTCAAAGCATGACTCCCTTGCAGTTGGGTGTGGTCTTGTGAAGGATGTGGGTGGAAGTGATGTGTACCGTCTCCCATCCTGACCCAGAAACCCCACATGCATGACTACCTGCTGGATCCCCTTCCACTACTTGGCATCATAGGTGGAAGAGAGTGGAGCCACAGGATGAAGGAATCCTGAATGTTGCTTGAAGGAGCATCTCCCCCAGGTTAGAAGCACACATTTTGGCTCTCACATCAGCAAGAAACAAATTCTATTGGAGAAATCTGTTTTAGGGCTTATTAGTTAAAGTTGCTGGTACTGATTTTACATGAAAACACATTCTCTTCCCCTTTTGAGTACTAGAGAACTTGTTACCAACTACCCCAAAGCAGGAGTATTTGAACTTTGAGTATTCATTATTCCAATAAAACTGGGGGCCTTATACACCTAATCTCAGCTACACGGAAGCTGGGTGTTTGCATCCCAGCCCTGGCTTATAACTTTCAGTGTGACTTCAGGCTGCCCACTCCTTCAGTCTTGTTTGCATTACCTCTAAGTTCCTCTCTGGCTTCTTTCTCCTGCATACCTGCCTAGGATCACAGGCATTAGATATGAAATGTTGTTGGAGGAAGAGGTATTATTTCAGGTTGAACAAATTCTGAGAAAGGTACTGAAATCCTAGGAGTGCATGTGTGTCAGGCCACCTCCCACCCTTGACTTGGGGCTTCCCTGTCTTGACTTCTTTGCTGGTCTTTCATTAATGCCTGGGAAGTTAGTTGTCTAGGGATGGGACAGCTACTTGTTTGCATGGCTGGTTTCAGACAGAGCTTGGGGGTTGTATAGGTTAAAATCTAACCTAAAATTATTGTTCATGAGAGAGTGTGTGTTCATCACAGTTTCACTCAATAGATTGAGCTGGATTTCAGACTGTGTGAGCTGGGCTTTAAGACTGACTAACTGACCCATTAAATGAGCTCACATGTTGAAGTTTAACTCTCTTGTCATAATCACTTGCTTGTAGTGGTGGTTGCCTAAGTGTTTCCAGCCTTGATTTCCCAGCTGCTGCTGCTGCTAAGTCACTTCAGTCGTGTCTGACTCTGTGCGACCCCATAGGCAGCAGCCCACCAGGCTCACCCATCCCTGGGCTTCTCCAGGCAAGAACACTGGAGTGGGTTGGCATTTCCTTCTCCAAAGCATGAAAGTGAAAAGTGAAAGTGAAGTCGCTCAATTGTGTCCGAATCTCAGCGACCCCATGGACTGCAGCCTACCAGGCTCCTCGGCCCGTGGGATTTTCCAGGCAAGAAAGTACCTCCCCTAGAGGTACTGAAAAAGAGGAAGTGGTTCTTTCTTTACCCTTGGATATCTTGTGCAAGAGCAAGTTTACCCTTTTTTACCCTCAGAGGCACTATAAAAAGGCAAGATACCCCAAAGGGAAGCAGGAGGAAAGGTAGTGGCTGTAGAGAAACAGGCGAACAGAGAAGACTGTCAGCCCCCTGGCACCAGCCAAGCCAGTTCCTTCTTGCCATTCAAGGCAGTGATTAAGAGTCACATTCTCAACAAAACCTCTGATACAGAATTCCTTGCCTCATTCCCATCTCCCAAGGCCTCTCAATAATAGAAGAATTGAGGGAAGAACAGACCAATGTTGATTATACACATACTCAGTGTCAAGTTTACTTACACCATCTTGTGTCAATGACCACTCAAAGCCACTATAATGATGAGGAAACTAAGAGGTTAATTATCTCCAATAAGAAGTTCCAGGCCCCAGTTCAGATGAGTTGAAAGAGAGTGTTAGTCATTCAGTCATGTCCGACTTTTTGCAACTCCATGGATTGTAGCCGTCAGACAGCTTCTCTGTCCATGGAATTCTTCAGGCAAGAATACTGGAGTGGGTAGCCATTCCCTTTTCTAGGTGAGTTTCCAGACTCAGGAATCAAACCCAAGTCTGCTGGGGTGTAAATCTAAATCTGTTTCATTCTGAGTCTCACGCTCCTTCAATTTATTTATTTTTAAAAAACGTATTTATTTACTTATTTTTTACAGTAGTTCCTTATTGGCTATCTATTTTAGATAAAGCAGTGTGTACATGTCAATCCCAACCCCCCAATCTATTCTTCCTCCTCACACTTCCTGCCTGGTAACCATAAATCTATTCTCTAAATTCATTCTGTGATTCTCTTTTTGTTTTGTAAATAAGTTCATTTGTATGGAGAACAGTATGGAGGTTCCTTCAAAAAGCTAAAAATAGAGAGCTGCCATATGAGCCAGCAATCCCACTCCTGGGCATACGTCCAGAGAAAAGCATGGTTTGAAAGGATACATACACCCCAGGGTTCATTGCAGCACTGTTTATAATAGCCAGGACATGGAAGCAATCTAAATGTCCATTGACAGATGAATAGATAAAGATGTGATACATATACATAATGGAATATTACTCAGCCATTAAAAAGAGTGAAATAATGCCATTTGCAGCAACACAGATGGACCTGGAGATGATCATACTAAGTGAAGTAAGTCAAACAGAGAAAGACAATATATGATAGTACTTATATGTGGAATCTGAAAAAATGATACTAATGAACTTTCTCTCCTTCATTTCTGTGCCTCGCTCTCTCCCACCAGCTTGCTCAGACTCTCCCACACCGGTCTGCTTCTAGCCTCAAGGAGGCGTTTGAGCAAATTAGAAAAAGGTGTTCACTCCTCAAGCAACATTTAAAACACTTTATTCTTGACACAACCTGAACTATTATATCAATTTACTTTGACAAGAAAAGGGGAGAAATAGACAACTGTCCCTCCAGACTTACTGGGGTCTCACATCTAGAGAAAGGGAGTGTAAGTGACAGGGCAGCTGGCTTCTGGGGAGCTGCGCTCTGGGGATTAATCAGAAGCATCCAATTTCAGTTTAGTTAAATGACAGTTCTAGTAATGAGATGTCACATTAGGAACCAGAAGAAGATGCTACTGGGAGACATGTCTTCACTACCACTCATCCTTGCCCGGCTGTGCTTTCTGAAGCCCTGAGGTGCTCATACTACCCCTTCACAGACCCATGCTACCAATGGGGTGCACACACTGTTTCTCCCCTGGTCCCTCAGAGGAGGCAACCGGTCAGGTTTGCTGTCTGCTTGGTGGCATGGAATGTGGACTTCTAAAAGTGCTGGGTATATGAAATTTGGGGGCTTTCCAGGGGACAGGGTGCCATCAGGAGCCTGGGAGTGTGCCCTGAGTAGTTCACAGGCTCTAGCTCTAAGAGGCTTGTGAGTTCTGTGAGCTGGGTGGGTTTCTGTAGGAAGGGGCTCTCCTCTGGGGTTCCAGGACTCTGGCACAGGACAGAGTCTCTGCCCTCTCTGCCTGCTCTCCAGGACTGAACATGGATTTGCAGTGTAAATGGTGAACCTTTAGATATAGTGCCCTGTACACAAACCGAATGTCCATCCATAGAGGCCGAGCCCCCAGATGACCAAAACGCAGCTTGCTTGTGTCCCATACTCAGAGACACCCAGTCGTGCCACCCATCTGAGGCACTCACACTGATTGTGTCTACAGCCTCTTTTCTACTCTACTTCTGCTTTTTCACTAGATGCTTGTTCATACTTGAAACATCTGTGTTCACTCTTTACCATCTTCCGTCTTAGTGGTACAAAGCTGAGAACTAGGCTCCAAGTTTCTCTTTGTCATCTCTAATGAGTATTACTTCTTTACCTTCAATTTTCTTTCAGAAGGGTGAAGGGAGGGGTTGCAAATAGGGAGAGCCATAGTATTTAAAACCAGCAAAACAAAAGCACCCTTCAATCACTTTGAATAGCTTCCCCTCCCTTACATGTGTTGTTTCACTTGTCAATCTCCACAGGCAGAATGAATACAAGAAGTTAGGATTCCATTGCACCAACATATCAAAACTGGCTTAGACATTTCCCCTCCACCAGGGTATCTCTGAGGTTTTGAAGAAGAACCTTAGTCACCTCAGTGTCATAAATTTGTAATTAATGGGAAAAAAACTTTTTGTGTCTATATTTCCAATATATCAGATTGATTTATTTGTTTGTTAACTGAATGGAGAACTGGTAACTAATACTGACGTAACTGGGCTTCCAGGTGGTTTTGTGGTAAAGAATCCACCTATCAATGAAATAGGCATGAGTATGATCCCTAGGTCAGGAAGACCCCCTGGAGAAGGAAATGGCACTCCATCCATGGGATTCCCAGGCAAGAATACTGGAATGGGTTGCCACTTCCTTCTCTGGGGAATCTTCCCTGACCCAGGAATTGAACCCCTGTCTCCTGCTTGGCAGGCGGATTCTTTACCATGTGCCACCTTGGGAACTCCTTTAAAGACATGACTAACATTTCAATCAGTAGACTGGGTAAAACGGATTACTCTCTTCCATCTGGTAGCCCTTATTCAATCAGATTCAAAAGTGAAGACTGAGATTCCCTGAAGAAGCCATTCTGTCCTAAGACTGTAACACAGAATCACTGCTTGAGTTTCAAGACTGCCTGGTCTACCCTCTGGAATTTCGACTCTTTCCTGTCCTCTGGAATATCCACTCTTGTCTGAATTTTTAGCCTTCTTGGTCACCCTATAGGCTTTAGATCTTCCAGCTCCTACAACCATGATGGTTGATTCCTTAAAATAAATTTCTTTTTCTCATCTCTCCTCTCTCTCTCTATCTATCCTATTGTTTCAGTTTCCTCTGGAAAATTCTAACGCGAAAGGCATATTTATATGTATGGCTGAATCCCTTCACTGTTCACCGGAAGCTATCACAACATTGTTAATCAGCAATACTTCAATGAAAAATAAAAAGTTTTCTTTTTCAAAGGTATATTTACTTAAAAAAAACTTGGTAATTTAGTTAAACACATTCAGAATATAGTAGGCATATGGGAGAAGATTACAAGGAATTCAGGAAAAGGTAAAGTGAGGTAGGAAAGGATGTGAGTCGGTAAAGTACTGGAGGCCCAGCTCCAGCTAGACACTTCAAACAGATGAACGCTTCCTGCAGGCTGTAAGTGCCAGTCACCCTTTTTCATAGCTGAAATTGAATACCCTCAGAGTTCTCTCACAGTAAGAATTAATAACATCAGTTTCAAATTTTCATTTCTCTTAAAAAATTATGTGCAATAAAGAATTTGATCTTTTCTATTGTAAGCAGTTTCCATGATTTGTCCACTTTTAACACCCCAAAACTTTAGACACAGATATCTGTCTTCAAAATCAGAAAAATGACAACATATCCCCATATACAACTTCTTACCTATCTTGACTATGTTCACTTTTCTGCAAGTCATGTTCTTTTTTTCAAGCTTCACACATATTTTACTGTCTCCAATCAGTAAGAATTTCTTTGTCTTGAGGAAATACCTCTCTTGCAGTTTATTAAAATTCAGGCAATATACATCCAAAAGCGCCCCACTGTAAAAACAAAAAAGGAATTTGTCTTAATTCAAGTATTACTGTATAGAATGGAATAGCGTCACATCTACATTTCAGTTGTGTGGCTTTAAATTTGTCCATAGAGTAGATCCACATTTGAGAGCTCAGCTCTGTTCAGTTCAGTCACTCAGTCATGTCCAACTCTTTGCGACCCCATGGGCTGCAGCACACCAGTCCTCCCTGTCTATCACCTACTCCCAGAGTTTACTCAAACTCATGTCCATTGAGTCGGTGATGCCATCCAACCACCTCATCCTCTGTCGTCCCCTTCTCCTCCTGCCTTCAATCCTTCCCAGCATCTGGGTATTTTCAAATGAGTCAGTTCTTTGCATCAGGTGGCCAAAGTATTGGAGTTTCAGCTTCAGCATCAGTCCTTCCAATGAATACCCAAGACTGATCTCCTTTAGGACGGACTGGTTGGATCTCCTTGCAGTCCAAGGGACTCTCAAGAGTCTTCTCCAACACCACAGTTCAAAAGCATCAACTCGTCAGTGCTCAGCTTTCTGTATAGTCCAACTCTCACATCCATACATGACTACTGGAAGAACCATAGCCTTGACTAGATGGACCTTTGTTGGCAAAGTAATGTCTCTGCTTTTTAATATGTTGTTTGAGAGAGAGAAAATTAAAATAGCTTTTTGCTGCCATTCTAATGTGCTCATTTACTCAAGCTCTAGTCAAACATGTGCATGAAAATAATGAAACATTCTTAACTTTTAGACTTGATTATTAGAAGAGAAATACTTTGTTTAGATGGGAAGCTAATTTCTTTCTTTCTTTCTTTTTTTGATGTTCTGCAGAAATACATTGAAAAAAAATAATGCATGTAAAGAAATATTGACAAAAAAGTTTAAATTAACCTAAAGGATTATATACAAGAAGCCATATACACTACAGGGATTTCCCTGATGGTCCAGTGGTTAAGAGTCTGTCTTCCAATGCAGAGGATGCAGATTCAGTCCCTGTTTGAGGAACTAGTAATAGGCTCCCACATGTCCTGGGGCAGCTGGACCCCTGTGCCAAAACTACTGAGGTTGCACATCACAGCTAAGGCCCAGTGCAGTCATAAAATAAAATGTGTGTGTGTGTAAATTGCTCAGTCATGTCCAACACTTTGCAACCCCATAGACTGTAGCCCACCAGGCTCCTCTGTCCGTGGGATTCTCCAGGCAAGAATACTGGATTGGGTTGCCATTTCCTCCTCCAGGGAATCTTCTTGACCCAGGGATTGAACCCAGGTCTCACACATTGCAGGCAGAATCTTTACTGTCTGATCCACCAGGGAAAAACAACCCCCAACCCCCACCTATCCTGCATATAAGTAAATATTCAAAAAATACACTTAATAGGTAATATTGGAATTTTTATAGGTAATTTTGGAATTTTTATAGGTAATTTTGGCTGAGTTCCACTTTTAATTGATCAACAAATTGTTAAATCAACTCGTCTCCCCATGCTTCTTGGATTAAATGCTCTAGGAACTGAATTCTGTCATTTCTGTGACCACCTATTCCCTAAAAGATCAGACTTTCAGGAAATGCAAGAAAAGAAAATGTTGCCTACAATGCAGCTCCATCTAAAGCTCCAAATTGTATTTTTTTCAAAAAATTCTTCCGGGGATGGAACCCATATCTCCTGTGTCTCCTACACTGCAGGCAAATTCTTTACTACTGAGCCATCAGGGAAGCCTACATGTATACCCTGCTGTATTAAAAATAGATAACCAACAAGCACTTACAGTATAGCATGTGGAACCCTGCTCAGTGTTATGTGGCAGGCTGGATGGGAGTGGAGTTTGGGGAAAGTGAATACATACGTATGTAAGACTGAGTCCCTTTGCTGTTCACCTGAAGCTATCACTGTTTATTAATCAGCTAGATCTCAATATAAAAAGTTTTTCAAGTATGTTTCAGTTCCAGAATAGCTTATATCACATTAACCCTCAACAAAAACTACAATAAACTTTGAACAAGATATTTTTGAAAATACTATTTAAAAGCATTGGAGAATAATCAAAAGTAGGCAGAAACTAAAGGGAATTTAATTCTTTAGAAAAGGGTGGATTAGATCCTTCTTTCTATGTTGTTTGTTTTGTTTTATCTAAGGGTGCTTTGTGGTGGGCATTTAGAATCTAATAAAAGGCCACAGTTCTACTATCTTAAGTGAGAGGACAGAATTTCATTTGGCCTGAATGGCTGGGTATTTTTAAGGGGGGAAAGCCTAGAAATGAGAAGCTTTAGAGATAGAAGACACCGGGTCTATATGTAAACTCTGCTTAAATTATTATATGCTTAATTATGCTAATGTGGAGAAAGCTCCAAGGAAACTGTGAAAATAGCTAGATAGTTCTAGAAAGAACTAAACAGATATTTTTGGTGCTGCCTGAAAAGAAAAATTTGGAGATTAATCCAGCCTAAGTTAACTGAGTAACAGAGTTAAAATTAATGCTTGCCAGAGGAAGTTAGGCAGAAGGCAACGGCAACCCACTCCAGTACTCTTGCCTGGAAAATCCTATGGACGGAGGAGCCTGGTAAGCTGTGGTCTGTGGGGTCGCGAAGAGTCAGACACGACTGAGCGACTTCACTTTCACTTTCATGCATTAGAAAAGGAAATGGCAACCCACTCCAGGATTCTTGCCTGGAGAATCCCAGGGATGGGGGAGCCTGGTGGGCTGCCGTCTATGGGGTCACACAGAGTCAGACATGACTGAAGTGACTTAGCAGCAGCAGCAGCAGAGGAAGTTATCAAAACCCAATAAATAAATAAACTACGCTATTTTCAAAAGCACCCTTCCTACACTCAAAAGCTGTTGCAAAGCAGCAGAAAAAGAAAGACATGACACATAGTCAAGACAAAAAGCAGTCAATGGAAACTGACCCTAAGATGACTTGGATATCGGAACCAGCAGAAAAGAACTTTTCAGCAGCTTTTGTAAATATGTTTAAGGGCTAAACAAAAAATGCTATCATAATTATTGAACAAATGTATAACTGTAGTGGAGAAGTGGAAACTAGAAAGGAAAGCAAAATGAAAATACTATAACTGACAAGTACAAATTTAAAGTTTTTAAAGAATGGCCTTAATAGCAGATAGAAGATGGCAGAAGCAGAGGTTGGTGAAGTTGAAGATAGATCAATAGAATTA
This sequence comes from Capra hircus, assembly GCF_001704415.2. NCBI lineage: Eukaryota > Metazoa > Chordata > Mammalia > Artiodactyla > Bovidae > Capra > Capra hircus. The sequence continues at coordinate 38,282,656 of NC_030827.1, forward strand.
TTCAGTCTGAAACAACAGAAACAAAGTCTTGTTGACCTATGGGACAATATCAAGGGAACAAATAAATATGCAATTAGAGTTTCAGAACAAAAAGAGAGAAAGAATTTAGCTGAAAAATACTTAAATAATATTCCCAAATTTCCAAAATGTCAGACAGCATATCAACTGCTGGGCTTAAAAAACTCAGCCAATTCAAGCAGAATGAGTACAAAGGAAACCATACCTAGGTACATCATGGTCAAATGACTGAAAAGCAAAGGCAAATAAACCTTGAAAGCATGCAGAGAAGTAGATCACTTCTCATCAGAAATTATGTGACCCAGAAGACATTGGAATAATATATTGAAGACTCTGGAAGGGGAAAAATTGTCCGTTTTGAATCCTTATAATATAAAATATTCTTCCATAAAGAAGGCAAAATAAGGATAGTTCCAGTTATATAAAAGTTGAGATAAGTTGTTTTAGGAAGTTCTTTAGACCAAAGGGAAATAATACTAGGTGGAATTTCAGATCTACAGGAAGCAATTAGGTGTACCACAATAAATATAAAAAACACCACCTATTTTCTTTTCATAAATTCTTTAGAGATAAAGATTGTTCAGGACTTCCTTGGCAGTCCAGTGATTAAGACTCTGTGCTCCCAATGCCAGAGGGACAGGTTCAATCCCTGGTCAGGGAACTAAGATACTGCATGCCACATAGTGTGGCCAAAAGAAATGAAAAAGATGTTTAAAAATAAATAATGTAACATTGTGGAATTAACAATATATATAGATATAAAATATATGACAGTAGTACAGAGGCTAGAATGTGTTAAGTACAATTGTATTGTTCCAAGGTCCTTATATTTTTCATGAAATAGTATATTAACTCTAACCTCTGATAAGAAATGGTTGAATATTGCAACACTTAATCTAAAAAGAAATAGTGCCCAAATGTGAAAATAAGGAAGTCATAGAATGTTTCAATAGTTCCATTTCTTTCAAAGAAGTTAAATTGATTACTAGTAAGTTTTCCTACAAAGAAAATTTTATGTCCAGATAAAACTGATGAATTCTATCATAAGTGCCAATCTTACACAAATTCTCTCAGAAAATTGAGAAGAAATGAACATTTCCCAACTTGTTTTATGAAGGTAGCTCATCTGGAACCAAATGCTGGCAAAGATATTACAGAAAAGAAATTTGCAAATTAATATTCCTCAATTAAATGTTAATATATTGATGTTAACACATAATGATAAAGTAGGATGCATTGCAGGAAATCCAGGTAGGGTCAACAATCAAAGATCAATCAATATGATTCATCACACAAACAAAATAAAAAACATAAATAATCTGATCATCTCAACTGGTGTAGAAAAAGCACATGACAAAATTCAACATCGATTTACAACTAAACTCTCAGTAGACACTTCCTCAACCTGATAAGGGGTATTTACGAAAAGTCTATGGTTAAGAACACACTTGATGGTGAACTAGTTAACAGTTTTCTCCTAAGGTAAGGACAAAGCAGGAATATCTATTTTTCCTACTTTTATTCAACAATATACTGGAGTTCTAACCAGTGCATAAGGCAAGAGAAACAAATAAAGATAATTAGTTTGGAAAGAAAGAAAATGAAATTTTATTTATTTTCAGACATGCCTGTTCACATGGAAAACTATAAAGATATTCCAACACAATTACAGGAATTAATATAGTGATTTCACTAAGATCAGTTTATAAAAGTCAATCTTATTACTATAGACTAGTGTCCAAAAATTGGAAAATAAATTTAAAAAATAACAGCTCCACTTATGATAGCAATAAAACACAAAATGCTTAGAAATAAAATTAATAAAATATGTTTAAGGCCTTTCCAAAGGAAATTACAAAATATTCTTGAGAGCTATTAAAGGAAATCTAAACAGAGAGCTACATTCATGGATTAGCAAATTGAGTGCTGAAAAGATGAAAATTTCCCCCAAATTGGTATATATGATTTTAATCAAAACATCAGCAGGATTTTTAAAAAATTGGGGAGCTTATTCTAAAATTTATGTGGAAACACAAAGAACTCAGAATAGCCAAATAACACTTAAAAAAAAGTAGAACAAAGATGAAGGACTCGGAGACTTGATTTCGAACTTACTATAAGGCTCTGACCATCAAGCAGCTTAGCACTGTCACAAAGTTAGAAATATTGATCAATGGAAAATATAATGTTCTGAAATAGACTCATACATATAAGGTTAATTGATTTAAAATACATGCAGCCAATGAATTCAGTGGAAACAAATCTCTTCAGCGAATAGTCCTGGAACAACTGAGCAAATATGTGGAAAATATGAACCTCAATTTCACAAAAATTAATTGGGTATGGCTTATAGTTCTAAATATAAAGACTAAAATTATGAACTGTTTAGAAGAAAACATGAGAAAATAACTTCCTAACTTTGGGGGTAGACATAAGTATAGTCATAACACAAAAACACTAAGTATAAAAAAGAAAAATAAAATAAACTGGGCTGCATCAAATGAAAATCTTTTGCTTAGTAAAATATGCCATTAATAAAATGAAATGGGAATAGCAGATTCATTGATAACAATTCATTAATAAAATGAAATAGCAGAAAATAGTTGTAGTACATATATCTAACATTATAATTGTATGTAGAGCATATGAAGAATTCACACCCAAGGGACAAATAATTCAATGAAAAAAGACAAAAGTCTAACAGATATTTGCCAAAAGAATATATATAAATGGCCAACAGTACATGAAAAAGTGGTCAACATTATTCGCCATTTGGAAAATGTAATAAAATCATGAGATACTATTTCAAAGTCAAATATTGGGAATGATGTGCAGTTCTCATACATCGAGAGCAGGAGAGTAGAACGATATAACTATTTTGGAAAACTTGTTGGGCAGTTTCTTATAAAGGTAAATACACACCCACCAGTGATACAGTAATTCCACTCCGAGGTTTTTACTTCAAAGAAGTGAAAATTTGTATTAAACTGATTTGTGAAAGAATCTTAATGACAACTTAAAAAAGAATAATCTCAAACTTGAGAAAACTCAAATGTCCATCAAAAAAAAAAGCATTAAAAATTTGTGATAAATTTGTTGGAGTATAGCTGATTAACGATGTTGTGTTGGTTTCAGGTATACAATGAAGTGATTTGGTTATACATATACATGTATCTAGGGCTTTCCAGTGGCTCAGCAGTAAAGAATCTGCCTGTCAATGTAAGAGACACTGGTTTGATCCCTGGGTCAGGATGATCCTCTGGGGGAAGTCATTGCAACCCACTCTAGTATTCCTGCCTGGGAAATCCCGTGGACAGAGAAGTCTGGGAGTCAGACAGGACTTAGCAACTAAACAACAACAACAAAAAGTACAACAACGTACATGTATCGAATTTTCAAATTCTTTCCCACTTAGGTTGTTACATAATATTGAACAGAGTTCCCTGTGCTATACAGTAGGTCTTTGTTGGTTATCCATTTAAAATATAGCAGTGTGTATGTGTCAATCCCAAACTTCCTAACTATCCCTCTCCTCAACCCTTCCTCCCTGCTAACTATTTATAGAGAGATATTTGCTTAACTTATATATTCAGGTAAAGAAATAAAATCTCACAATCTAACTTTGATCAATAATTTGTAAAGATGGATGAGGATAAAAGTTCAAAAAACACTATCATATATTTGAACAGTGGAATTAATATTCAGCAATTGGAAAGATGAGCTATGAGATAAGCATAAACATGGATAAATCTCAAAAACATTTTGTTGTGTGAAAGAAGTCACAGAAAAGAGGGAGCAGTGTATTGTTTCATTCATAAGAACTATCAGAAACCAGCCAAACCAAAGGGTGATAGAATTCAAAACTGATTTCTCACAGAAGATGAGAGATTGAAAGGGGACATGATGCGTCCTTCTAGGGGGAAAGGAATTTTCTGCATCTCAACTGAGGTGATGGCAACATGTCATATATGTTTCTCAAAACTCATTTAGTATTTGTACATTTTACCATAGGTAAACTTTATCCCCCAAATGAACTGTAATCAAAAAAGAAAGTAAAATGAAATTAACAAACAACATAAAAATTAAAGAAGTAAAGCAGAGTATGTATTCTCACTGTAGAAGTAAACAATGCAGAGTAAAAGGAAAATTACTCATTTCTTTTGTTCAACCCCCAGTTTGATTCGCATCTCTTGTGATAACCATGGTTACCAGTTTGCTTTCCCTACATGCCCTTTAAATCCAGCCACAGAGTCCTAAAAAGAAGTAAACTGGGTCAAATTGGAAGTGAGGATTGTGGAAGAAAATGGTTGGCTTCTGTGAAGAGAATTCTTCTCATTAATCAGATTTTTTTAGAAAAAAAAAAAATATGGAGAGTATATTCTCCAAAGGTCATTTGCTACCCACAATGTAGAATGTGTGTTGGTTTTCTGGGGTCAAATTGGATGTGTGTACACTTTTCTCTGCATGTGCATATATAAGCCCTTTCCAGGATCATTCCTGAGCTCTCTAGTAGACGTGTGTGGAATGTTCAATTACAGATCCGTAGCATGTAGGAATGTTCCAGTACTGTTGGACATTTGAGAAGACTCTAAAATGATATTCTCAATTCATTCTTGCTTTTCAAGAAATGTGAGTAATGAGCAACAACAATAAAGCATCACCATCTGGCTGTCTTATAAGGCTGCTGCTGCTGCTGCTGCTGCTAAGTCTCTTCAGTCGTGCCCGACTCCGTGAGACCCCATAGACAGCAACCCACCAGGCTCCGTCGTCCCTGGGATTCTCCAGGCAAGAATACTGGAGTGGGTTGCCATTTCTTTCTCCAATGCATGAAAGTGAAAAGTGAAAGTGAAGTCACTCAGTCGTGTCCGACTCTTAGCGACCCCTCAAGGATGGGCACCCTTTAAGGGCCCTGAGCGCTAGGACCTGCTCTTTGTGGAGGGGAAGCCATGATGGGACTAAGAGACAATGGTGGTCTAGAACAGACAGCCTCATTTCATGCCACTGACCCTGGCTTCAGGTGACCAAAGGAAACTCAGTGTCTCCAATGAGTGGCTCAACTCGAGTCAATCCAGTTCATTTCCATTCACTTAATTAAATTAAAACAACTTACTTGGTGCTAAGTGTGTATTGCTAGGATTAGGAATGTTCTAGGACTAAACAGAAGAACTGTACAAAAAAGATCTTCACAACCAAGATAATCACGATGGTGTGATCACTCACCTAGAGCCAGACATCCTGGAATGTGAAGTCAAGTGGGCCTTAGAAAGCATCACTATGAACAAAGCTAGTGGAGGTGATGGAATTCCAGTTGAGCTGTTTCAAATCCTGAAAGATGATGCTGTGAAAGTGCTGCACTCAATATGCCAGCAAATTTGGAAAACTCAGCAGTGGCCACAGGACTGGAAAAGGTCAGTTTTCATTCCAATCCCAAAGAAAGGCAATGCCAAAGCCTGCTCAAACTACTGCGCAATTGCACTCATCTCACACGCTAGTAAAGTAATGCTCAAAATTCTCTAAGCCAGACTTCAGCAATATGTGAACCGTGAACTTCCTGAAGTTCAAGCTGGATTTAGGAAAGGCAGAGGAACCAGAGATCAAATTGCCAACATCTGATGGATCATCAAAAAAGCAAGAGAGTTCCAGAAAAACATCTATTTCTGCTTTATTGACTATGCCAAAGCCTTTGACTGTGTGGATCACAATAAACTGTGGAAAATTCTGAAAGAGATGGGAATACCAGCCCACCTGACCTGCCTCTTGGGAAACCTATATGCAGGTCAGGAAGCAACAGGTAGAACTGGACATGAAACAACAGACTGGTTCCAAACAGGAAAAGGAGTACATCAGGCTGTATATTGTCACCCTGCTTATTTAACTTCTATGCAGAGTACATCATGAGAAATGCTGGACTGGAAGAAGCACAAGCTGGAATCAAGATTGCTGGGAGAAATATCAATAACCTCAGATAGGCAGATGACACCACTCTTATGGCAGAAAGTGAAGAGGAACTAAAAAGCCTCTTGATGAAAGTGAAAGAGGAGAGTGAAAAAGTTGGCTTAAAGCTCAACATTCAGAAAACGAAGATCATGGCATCCGGTCCCATCACTTCATGGGAAATAGATGGGGAAACAGTGGAAACAGTGTCAGACTTTTTTTTTTTGGTCTCTAAAATCACTGCAGATGGTGATTGCAGCCATGAAATTAAAAGTCGCTTACTCCTTGGAAGAAAAGTTATGACCAACCTAGGTAGCATATTGAAAAGCAGAGACATTACTTTGGCAACAAAGGTCCTACTAGTCAAGGCTATGGTTTTTCCAGTGGTCATGTATGGATGTGAGAGTTGGACTGTGAAGAAAGCTGAGCGCTGAAGAATTGATGCTTTTGAACTGTGGTGTTGGAGAAGACTCTTGAGAGTCCCTTGGACTGCAAGGAGATCCAACCAGTCCATTCTGAAGGAGATCAACCCTGGGATTTCTTTGGAAGGAATGATGCTAAAGCTGAAACTCCAGTACTTTGGCTACCTCATGTGAAGAGTTGACTCACTGGAAAAGACTCTGATGCTGGGAGGGATTGGGGGCAGGAGGAGAAGGGGACGACAGAGGATGAGATGGCTGGATGGCATCACTGACTCGATGGACGTGAGTCTGAGAGAACTCCTGGAGTTGGTGATGGACAGGGAGACCTGGCGTGGTGTGATTCATGGGGTCACAGAGTCGGACACGACTGAGCGACTGAGATGAACTGAACTGAACTGAACTGAGGACTACACTCCCCAACACAATGGCCACAACCCCAAGTGTGGGTATTGAATCTTTGAAATATGGCTTGTCTAAATTGAGATGTGCTCCAAATATGAAATAACAGATTTTGAAGATGTAGATATTCAGAATACCTCATGAATATTTGTATTCCTACTGTTCATATTTTTTGTTCATGTAGGTTGAAATGATAATATTTTGGCAAAATTACATTAAATAAGATGTTACTAAAATTAGTTTTCACCCACCCCACTTCAGTACTCTTGCCTGGAAAACCCCATGGATGGAGGAGCCTGGAAGGCCGCAGTCCCTGCGGTCATGAAGAGTCAGACACAACTTAGCGACTTCATTTTGACTTTTCACTTTCATGCACTAGTGAAGGAAATGGCAACCCACTCCAGTGTTCTTGCCTGGAGAATCCCAGGGACGGAGGAGCCTGGTGGGTTGCCATCTATGGGGTCACACAGAGTCGGACACGACTGAAGTGGCTTAGCAGCATCAGTAGACAATTTAAATTACGTATATCACTCCCACATTTGTGGGTCATATTATATTTCTGTTGGATAGTGTGGTTTTAGGGTATTTTGGTGGGGAGAAAAGATCACTACAGTTATCCAAGTAGACCCATAGGCTGGCAAAATTGGCCCCATGGAGGACATCAACCCTAAGCTACTTAGACAAATTCCTTTTTTTCTGAAAATAGAGACTGCTGGGGACCACAGGATTCTTCACCTTAATGACACTTTCTTCAATCTCCTACAAATTTGTGTAGTTTAGTGTGATAAACACGTTTCTCTTGTTGCTGCAAACAGGAAATACTAAAAACAAACCACAGAGGTTATTCCTCATTTGATACTAAAAGACAGAGTCTTCTCAAAAGTTAGTATGGTTTAGAAAGGACTAGATTAACAGCACTTGACAGATATTGCTAGTTAAGTCAAGAACATGAGGTAGCCTGGGTTGGATGTAGCCTCTGATGTTGGAGGTAATTGATGAAATAAAAAAGAGATATTTGAAGTGGTATCTGTAGGTGGCACATGGGAGTGACTGTGGTGCCTCCATGAATGTGGAAATAAAGGAAATACAATTACCTTCTGAGAGCTGCCTGTGAAAATTATGCAAACAGCTAAAAAGCAGGGGCCCAAATTTACATGTCTATGGTGTCCACGTGGGTAGTAAAAATGAGAACAGTGGGATAACTTCAGGACTGAGATTTAATTCCCCATCTATAGAAGCCATCAGAATTCTGTTCAGTTAATTTTTTCTGTCTGGGACCAGTATTGCCAGATCTGATTTTCAAAAAGAGACACCTAGATTTTAAGAGGCTAGCAACTAAATTAAAAAAAGAAAATTAACCACTTTGAGATCTGAATCAAATAACTCTGGTTTTATCAATAAAATCAACAAACAGATTTCCTTTGTTTTGCTTCTATATTTACTGAACCTTTGGATCACATATTTAAATGAAAATCCCATGACACAAAATTAAATATCATTTACAGGCACCAACCATAAGCCAAACACTAATCCTCCTACCCCAGTGTGAGTGGTTGTTATGATCAGACTTTAAATGTGATTCTCGGGTCACAGAGCTAGTTATTGGGTTATTGGTTATATTGATTATTGGGATAACAACGCCCCTGCCTGTTTCCGGAGCTTCAGCTTTGTCACTGCCAGTAGCTGGGAGCCGGTCAGGGTGCTGGTGAACAAAAAATTTCTAGATCCCCCAGTGAGAGTGCATTTATACTGATGTATGATCTACTGCCCTCTCTGCCACCTCCCCTCAAAGACTTGAGCGTGGGATGAATATTTGGGTCACTATAAGAGTTGCATTTATCCATGTGAGGTTGTCACTTGGCATGCTGGTGATTTGCCTCTGTGATTTTGGCTAACCCAAGCCCATCCCCGAAAGATGGATCCACATATCGAACACTAAATTATTGGTTTCTAAGTCTGGGAGTCTGGCGGCCAGATCAGGCAGGTGGTAAGTGCTTGTTGGAAAATAACCCTGGTGAGCCCTCTGGGAAACATCTGGTTTCCATCAAAAATCCCACCTGTGTAAAGACTTCAGCAGAACTGTTTTCAGTGATTTCCAATTTCTTTCTTTATAAATTTATATTCATAGAAAAAAAGAGATAAGCTGGCATAAAGCAATTTTGGGGGAAAGAAGTCCAAACTTTGCAGCAAATTCAACGCTATTTAAGGGGCTTTAACTTGAGCTACAGCCCCACATGTGCCCCAGGTGGCCCTAAGTGGTGAAAACAAACCAAAACAAAACAAGAAAAACCCTGCCAATGCAGGGGACATAAGAGATGCAGATTCGATCCCTGCGTCAAGAAGATCCCCTGGAGGAGGGCATGGCAACCCACTCCAGTATTTTTGTCTGGAGAATCCCAGGAGGAGCCTGGTGGGCTATAATCCATAGAATCACAAAGAGTCAGGAATGACTGAAATGACTTAACACACACTTAACTTGAGCTACATGGCTGCTCAGAATCCAGGAGTTGCATGAATCTTCCTCTCAAGGTGTGGCTAACTTTGCAAAAATGACTGCCTTCCAGAAGCATCTTAGCCTACTGAGGGCTTCATATTTACTTTTTAACATAGAAAACATATCTTAAAACAATCCTTTTCCAATGGAAATATCTGAATCCAACCTAGCAACCCAAACGGAGGCTACGGACAGGTTAAAATATGACAGGAGAAATCAAGAGACTCGTGAAAGGAAGTGAGGAAGTTTGTTCAAGTGGCCAAGGAAGTGGTCAGATACTGTTATGAGTGAAAGTGGACAGAAGGTCAACCTCCACCTCCCCAAATAAAACCACTGCTGTTTACCACCCAGCTGACTGGAGAGGCAAAGCAGACCTCTGTGTCAGAGGGGTTTTGCCCACAAAAATGATGTGCATCTTTTGAATGAGTTGTTCAGCAGCTTTAGTGTAGTGTACTTGTTGCACAGACCCTGGACATTGTAGATTCCTTTTCTCTAGATGTATGTTATTCCTGGAAAGCATGTGATAAAAGTGAACGGACAGAGGCAGACTGAGAACACACTATGGCATTCAAGTTCAAGGTCATATTTATCCAAAGACCTTAGCAGGAGATATTGCATGCACAGAGGCAGGGAATTAACATAAGACATGGGATCTAGGACTTGTCAAGACCATGTGTCATGGGAGATTGGCTGTCTATGGAATATAAGAAGCCCTCTTTTACTACTGGTAGATTTTGACTCATTTTCCTTACTATACAACTAACTAAAATTAGGTCATCTGATATGAATTTGGAAATAGCCACAAGTCAGAATTTCATGACAGAGTATTTTTTTTCAAGTCATCAGAGATAGTAACTCTTGGCAACAAGAGATGTTTTGTGGAAGAGGGAGAAGATAAGTTCTCTGAGCTCTTTACTAAACTTTCAAACCCACTAAGAGACTTTCTCTTTCTTTTTACCTTTCTTAGTGGCTCCATGAAACCCAGAGTCAATTTTTTCCTGTGGATTTTTAGAAAACTGGTATCGGCAACTGGCTGGGTGGCAGTTGGGTCTAGATTCACAGAGTTTTGACTTAATGTCTGTTTTCATTACTTATTACATACTGGATGTGTCATCTAATTAAATAATTGAAGTATTACATTATTTAACCATCACATCTCCCTATGAGGTGGTATTTAACAGGTAAAGAAACAAAGGAATAGATAAGTTACACAACTTACTCTAGGTTAAAAAGCTAGCTAAGTGCTTGTGTTAGGATCAGAAACCAGGCACCCACCCAGGAGTATGGCTTGAAGACACTAGATTGTTCCATGTTGGGCAAAGAGCCTTTAGGGGAGGAATGAACCAGGACAATCAGAATTTAAATTCTGACTTGAAGTCAGGAGGGATGTGGGACCTCCCATATCCACACCATCATTTGGTTGTAGCAGCGAAGACCTGATAGATGAGCTCCTGAGTGTTTCTTTGCTTGAGTCTCTTGGTGAAAGACAAGGAGTTTGAGGAAATTTTTGGAATTTACTCAATTTTAATATTTGATAATTAGCTCCCATACTCTCCTTTGCAGCTGTTGCTGTGTGTAGTATACAAAAGAGAGACGGGGGATTTCTAAGCACCCTTTGAAGGCACCATTCCTCACCATATTTCAAGTTCCAGATTGGTGCTGTTGATGTCCGAGTCATCAAACGTGCAGGTCAGCAAGTGCTGGAGTCCATCCACTTCCAGCTGACTGTAGCATGAGAATGAGTAGTCATCCAGTTCTGTGTCATCAAAATCTCCTGGCAAGGAACAAACCTACAGATGTTAATGAAGCCAATAAGTGCCTCCTTGTGCAATCTGGACTGATGTTGCTGGAATGGTAGCCTTTCATGGCAAACATGAAGGAGTGTTGATTGTTTGTCTAAAGAAGGAAAGCCCAAGGGCAAGACAAGAAATAGGACTTCGAAAAAAACAAAAATAAAAACAAACAAAATGACAAAACTCAGACAAAGCTTAATAAGCATAGATTTTTTTCTAATAGAAAAAAGTCATCACAATTAATAAATAGTCTCCAAATATTTATAAATATCTTGCTATTGGGCAAGAGCATTGGAGATCCAGAACGAGACACTAAATGCATCCTTTCATTTATATAATGAGTATTTCTTTGTCAGTCTATACATTTAAATGAGATACTCTATTATTTATGTGCCACCTAATCTAACCTTGTACTTTATTACTAATTTTCCTTTATTGCCTCCCAAGAATATTTTTTGAATGAATGATAGAAGATGATAGCTATCTTGCAGTCAGAAGTTCACTTCTTAAAACAGGAGCTTTCCCTTACCTAAACAGATATTCCACCTAAAAATCCAATTGATTTTTCCCACTGTGTGAATATTTGTTTAAGGCCGCTTGTCTTAAGCTACTAACTGAGGCAAACAGGATCAGAAAAAATTACATCACAAGACTCAGACCTGGTGGAGCTTCCCATAAATCTTAAAGATACTACTTCTGTGCTAGTATATCTTCCTTTTATAGATATTGTGTTTTATGAATATGAGAAAAATTCTAGAAGCATGCGGGAAGCCAGAATTTTTATGCCATTGCTTTTTGAAAGTACTGTCTTTTAGAGATAGTATTTGATTTCTTAAGGTAGGTTGAAGCCCGTAAGATTAAATATATATTTTGTGTGTATATTTAATAGTATTTAAAAAAGAAAAATATGTCATCAAAGGTACTCCGTCTGGGATCTGAGAAAATCCAGAGTAACCAAAGCCATTCTCAGAGAGATTGAGTGTGAGCTATGACTACTTCAAGGTCCATTGATACTGAAATTACTTTGGCCACTGGTACTAGAAAATTGAAGCTCTAGGGGTTGGGGAGATCCCCTGGAGAAGGGCATGGCAACCCACTCCGGTATTCTTGCCTGGAGAATCCCCATGGACAGAGGAGCCTGGCGGGCTACAGTCCATGGGGTCGCAAAAAGTCAGACACGACTGAGCGACTAAGCACAGCACAACACAGCACAGGCTTTAAATAGGATAGAGAATATACTGAAAATTAACCCCGAACTGAGTATCCTGAAGGCTGTGGGATTACAGACAGAACCCTCTTTACTTCAACAACCCAGTATTTCTTTGGGAGAATTAGTAAAGCTGGTTGTGAGTGGACCAACCGGTTGAGAGAAAGTTCAGTTCAGTCAAAGCAACAAATCTTGAAGAGCCACACCTAGGTAAGAGCTGCAAGCACTGTTCCTTCCGGCTACACCTAGAGTCCACTGAGCTCACAATTCTGCCACCAGCAGACTCCTGATGCTGGGAAAGATTGAAGGCAGGAGGAGAAGGGGATGACAGAGGATGAGATGGTTAGATGGTATCACCGACTTAAAGGACATGAGTTTGAGCAACCTCCGGGAGTTGGTGATGGGCAGGGGAGTCTGGTGTGCTGCACACCATGGGGTCGCAAAGAGTTGGACATGACTGAGTGACTGAACTGAACTGTATTTCAGCTGGATATGGCCCTCTTTTTAATGGCAGTTTTAAATAATGAGGGGCAGCCCACTATTTGGGGCTCCCATGTCAAAATATTCACTCCTAATCTTACCAAGTGAGATCCAGTCCCCTAATTGCTGGCACCTTTCTTGATGGAATGGTTCTGTGTGGCTTTAGCCTGCCCTTATATGACAGTACTCATGCACTCTAAATATTTTCTCTTCCTTAGAACGTCTACCAATCTGGTACAACAGAACCTACATTACTCTTTGGATTCAGACATTTGTGGGTCAACTTTGTCTCCAAAACTCTTTAACATACAACCTAAGCCAGAGAGGGCAGACTTTAGTAGATTCTGGGTATCAACAGAACAAAGCACTCCTGCTACCCTTAGCCATCCAATCTGGTGAAGCAAATTTGCTGTGTATTCTCATACCTTCTATAAAGCAGTGACCACTTACAATAGCCAAGACATGGAAGCAACCTAAAGGTCCATTGACAGTTGAATTGATAAAGAACATGTAGTGTGTGTGTGTGTGTGTGTGTGTGTGTGTGTGTGTGTGTGTGTGTGTAATGGAATATTACTCAGCCATGAAAAAGAATGAAATAATACCATTTGCAGCAACATGGATGGATGTAGAGACTATCATACTAAGATAAGTAAGTCAGAGAAAAATAAATATATGATATTTCTTATATGTAGAATCTAAAAAAAATGATACAAATGAAATTATTTACAAAATAAAAATAGATTCAGAGCCATAGAAAACAAACATCTAATTTACCAAAGGGAACAGTGGAAGGTGGCGGGGGGAGGCAGATAAATTAGGAGTTTGGGATTAACATATACATACTACTATATATAACATAGGTAAATAATAAAACCCTACTGTAAAGCACGGGGGACTATACTCAATATCTTGTAATAATCTATAATGGAAAAGAATCTGAAAAAGACGTATACATATGTGTGTGTCTCTTTCTATATATGTATAACTGAATCACTTTGCTATATAATTGAAACTAACACAACATTGTAAATTAATACTTCCATGAAAGAGAAAAAAGTAGTGGTCATACAGTTAAAATGGCTGTGTTTTGAGAAATAGCTCATTGGTTGTTTAGCAGGTTCTGAGCTCATTGATTCTGAGCCAAAGTTGCTTTGTAAACAAGAAAAGTCCCCTCAATAACCTGAAAAATTACATGGCATTTTACAAAGAGAATGTCATATCTGCTCTCAGCTTAATTAAGAGTCATATACAGAGTGGTTAAAACCTCCAGCAACAGAGGTGGACAGGTGTGGATTTAAATCCTGGCTGTTCCACTGTATAGCTGTGATCCTTCACCAGGTCCTCTCTAAGCTTAAGGGTTGTGATATTTAAATTCGTGTTACTAAGAGGAATCACTGAGTACAAAGATCTTGCTTAGAACACAGAAGGCACTAAATAAGGGCTAGCTAAGACTACTATCACATTCTTTGAGAAACAGAGAAAAGAAAAAAAAAGGAATTCTAATTCGAAGAATATACATGAAGTCTTTGGGGGCTCCTTTGAAAAAGAGTGTTTTGTCAAAGGTATTATTATGACTACAGCTTTGAAATTGCATAGAGCTTATGAACAGTGAGTTTTTAAAAAATGCTCACTATAAAAATTAGAATTTTTGAAATATGTATTATAGACAAGACAACGTGGTTTAGAAGTTTTCCTACTGGAAGGGCTTAGTTGATTAAAAGTATAAATGATTTGAATTTTTAAAAAGTATCTTCTTCTCTTGATAACTCTTATGCTTATCAGAGAACTAACTTATCTTTAACAAAGAGCAGTTGATTATTTTGAATTCCTGACACCTCAAACTGAGAAGTATTTTGAAGTAATCATGTGGATGGGTGGTTACAGATTTCTTAAAAAATACCCTGAAATTTAAAAAGTTGAAGTGAAAACTCAGCTTTCAATGAGAATCATTAATTTGTTTTTAAAATAAAATGACCACTGTGGGGGTTGGGGGAGCAGAAGGGATATATTATATTCCAAAGGGTAAGATTTATGTGTTACCTGCCAAGCATCTATATGTACAGACACAAGAAAACATTTACCATGAAATAATTATCATCCCCCACAAAGTGATTCATTCACAGTCACACTATGAAAAATGTCAACCCTCTGACAATTCCATTAATGAAAATATGCTAGGGATTTCCTTCCTTAGTGATTACATGACTTAAGATATCTAAGCTGAGTCTTAGGCTGATGTGCTTAATAGCTTCACTATGCAAATACTTTTAAAATCTTAAATAAAGTGAAAGCATTTAATTTTCAGGAACAATTTGGTGGTCCAAGTTTCCAGGTGGCTCCTCTGGGCCACTTCATCTTTGCATAATTTCAGTTGTAATTACAATAGATTTACAAAGTAGACACCATCTGCCTCTAGGTACTAAGTATTTAAGGATTCTAAAGAGACTTATTACATGATGATAAATTCATTGGCCTGGATACAGTTAAATATATTTCAAAAAGAACTCATTCAGATCTTACCCCTATTCAGTTATTCACTAAGAATATCACATGATCACACCAAAACTAAAGTATTTGGAAGAAATCTTCAAATATTTGTTAAATGTCTGCTATGTTCTAGATACTGGAATAGGTGCTGAGAAAATGCAAAGGTAAGTGCAAAGTGGTTGTTTTCTAGATATTATTTTATCTTGAAAGTGATATTTTTGGAGCCTCCTAAAAAGATAAAGCAAAACAAAATGAGCTTCTTTTCTTGGCAAGGTAAAATTACCTTGAAGGTTCTCTAATAAGTATAACAATTGTGTCTCTATGGGTGTTCTTTTTGTAAGATCAGAGGCATCAACAAATATTTAAGATTCACACTGGGAGAGTCAAGTGCATCCCTTGACAATTCTAAGGCTTTACAGACCACTTGCAGTGTTGGCCCCAGGCCCCCTGTCCTGGTGGTTAAAACAGGTGAAATGGTGGTAAGCCCTCAAACTCCCTTAAATTTAACCCAGTGCCCCACTCCAGTCTATTAGGGATCTGAGCAACTGAAATAGATGCTAGGAATCATCTGAAATCATGAAGAAAAATCAGAAATGACTCACCATTTTCTGCATAGCCACTTTCTCCAGAAACGGCTTGAAGTAAATAGAAAAGCATACCCAAAGCTCTACTTAGAAGTGTCATTCTGAGAGAGAAATAGAGGAGACAGCCAGCGCGTGAGCCTATGCGTAGGAATGAATGAGAGAGAGAGAGCGAGCAACTTAAATCTATAGCTTTAGGACTTTATACTTGTTTAACCACAGCGGGGAAGTAGGGGGGAAGTCTAAACAGAAGAAAAGAAGGCAAGTGCCAGAAACAGGAAGTGTGAGTAAAAGCATTGCTGTTGTAAGCAGAAGAAGAGGAAAGGAAGGGATGGAGCCTTTCAGAGGCTGGTACCTCTTCGGCATCCCTGGCTGCCCCCAAATGTACTGGCCTTATTTCAGATGGAGGTGGTGGATTCAAATCTAGGCTTGAACTATCTTAGATCCACTTTAAAAGATTCATGAGACAAAAATCTAAACAGACAAAGTGTATCAATTGCTTTTCTGAGTGAGTGTTGCTGTAAAGGAAGATTGTGTACTTAATGAAGTCATTTACTGCAGGTATATTTTAAATTGTCCTGCCTCCCATCTCTGAACATACATGATAGAGTTCCACAAGCTTTTCTGTTATGTATTTTTTTTTGTGTATCACTGGTGGTTACCTATGCCTCATCCATCGTAGTAGCCACCTGAGAATTATTTGTTTAATGTGGAAGTTGGCAAGCTATGGCCCAGGAGCCAAATTTGGCCCACTACTTGTTCTTGTAATGGGCTTCCCTGGTGGCTCAGATGGTAAAGAATCAGCCTGAGACCTGGGTCTGATCCCCGAGTTGGAAAGATCCCCTGGAGAAGGGAATGGCAAGCCACTCCAGTAATTTTGCCTGAAGAATTCCATGGACAGAGGAGCCTGGTGGGCTACGGTCCGTGGGATCACAAAGAGTTGGATACGACTGAGTGACTAACACATACACTTGGTCTTGTAAGTAAAGTTGTGTTGATACATGGTTGCTTTGTGATTCTATCACCAACTGTACATCACACAAAGTGTAAAATCTTCACTATCTGGCTCTTTACAGAAAAAATCTGCCGACCCTTTGTTTAATGGATTAAACAGTTTTCCCTGTGTATTTAAAATAGGATTCTAGTTGTGAAAATCTGATTCCCACACAGCTTTTCAAGAATATAAGATACATGTGTGCCACACTGGTACCGACGTATACAGGACAGAATTCTGAGACAATGATAGAGGTCATTTAGATTCTCCTTAAACTAGTTTGTCCATAAAAATTGTCCTCAAAACAGCCTCATGGTTAAAACCATGATATTTGTCAAGCCTGGCTGCATGCATGCTAAGTCGCTTCAGTATCCAACTCTAGCCTGCCAGGCTCCTCTGTCCATGGACTTCTCCAGGCAAGAATACTAGAGAGGGTTACCATGCCCTGCTCCAGGGGACCTTCCTGACCCAGGGATCAAACCCACAACTTCTGTGTTGCAGGAAGATTCTTTACTGCTGAGTCACCAGGGAAGCCCAAGCCTGGATGACTTCTTAGTAACTGTTGGATGCTCTTCCACATCATTTATGTTCAAAGTTATAAGTAGATAACAGTTCTGTCATCAACACACTTTTGCCCACGTCTGACTTGTCGTGGATAATCTAACCTGGATTCTGGCCATGGAACACCACTGTCTTGATTCACCTTTTTTTTTTTTTTTTTTTTAAGAAAAATCCACAAGACTGTGAATATAGGTTGACACTTCCAGAGATGCTGAATGGACAGTGACTTATAAACTTCTGTTCAATTCACTGTTATTGAGTAGCTTTGGTCCTATGGACCTGTAAGAATGCTATGGGAAAGTGGGAAAGTGCACTCAGTCGTAGTGGAATCTTTGAGACACCATGGACCGTAACCCGCCAGGCTCCTCTGTCAATGGGACTTTCTAGGCAAGAATACTGGAGTGGCCATTTCCTCCTCCAGGGACTCTTCTCAACCCAGAAATTGAACCCAGGCCTCCTACATTGCAGGCAGATTCTTTACTTTCTGAGCTACCTGGGAATCCCCAAGAATGGCTATAGTAACCAAGATGAATAACATCCTTTGCCCCAGTGTAAAGCAGTCTTAGAAAGTCACATGAGTTAGCTTGTCTTATTGTTACATGGGCTTCCCTGGTGGTTCAGTTGGTAAAGAATCTGCCTGCAATGCAGGAGGCCTGGGTTTGATCCCTGGGTTGGGAAGATCCCCTGGAGAAGAGCATGGCAACCCACTCCAGTATTCTTGCCTGGAGAATCCCCATGGACAGAGGAGCCTGGTGGGCTGCAGTCCATGGGGCCACAAAGAGTTGGACAAGACTGAGCGACTCAGCACGCTGTTACAGGTACTGTGACAAACTCATAAGAGGTGAAAGGAAGAGGTGGGGCATTTGTGCTAGTCCCTGGAAGCCCCTCTTCAGAGTTGAGGCAGGTCCAGTGTCAGACATGGGGTGCCCTGTTCATAACGTCATACAATGGATTACAAATTCAAGGAACATTTCAAAGCAAGAAGTCAACTGAATGGGACACAGTCTACCTCCTCCATCTGCTGAGGCCTTCTTTTGGCATTTTTCACACATCTTCCATGAAGAGTGACAGAAATAAACGGTGACAATTTCATGCATCAAATGATAATTTGTGTTCTCACTTCTGATTTTTCTTTGAATGCTCAGTTAGACAATCATAAGCCTGATTGCATGTTGGGCTGAACATCCTTTCAAGAAAGCTGCAATTATAAATTTCCATGAACTAAGTGTTCAAAGAGAAATCACAAATTATAGCCATCCAGCAACACAGACCTCGTGAACTGCTCACAGGCTGTCACTCCATGGGTGAGTAATTGGGTCATGTCTCTTTAAATTCTCTTGTTTATCATTCAAGTGGACTATCATTTTGATTGTATCTCTTTCCTTTAGTTGTGAAGATGTAAAAGAACAAAGTCAAGACACAATATTTTGGTACAGCATGTGCTAGTTGGCTCAGGGGATTTCCACGGGTATACTTACTCTCTTCGGGTGGGGCAGGAGATGCTGAAGGACCTCAGAGAAAAACCTATATTAAATGTGGGGAGCTCAAAGATGAGAAACTTCACTTATCACTCTAGAGATTCTGGGGGAGCAGTGGTGCCTTCCCTACTTTCTTTACCCAGATCTCGCTGCTCCTCTGGAAACTTAGAAAAGCTAAGTTTCTAAGAAACTTAGAAAACCCCTTGCTCCACCTACCACCTAAACAGAGACATTTACTCTATTTCTTGTCATTATTGGCTTTGGGAGAAGTAGAGAGATGAGAACAGCAAAAGTGGAAAGATGCTCAGGGCACCGGAGCCTCTGACCATGGAATCAGGATCTGAGCAAGCAGTCTTTTGATGGGGCAGCTTGACTGGAGCTGACATTTTCTCCTTCTCGTCTCTCATCATTTCTTCTCATTGCGTCCTTTCTCTTCCTTCTTATGTTGTCTTCCTCTAGCTTCTCGAGTTCCCTATGATGTGGTGAATCATAGCAAAGGTGTTTTATTTTTTTCTCAAATACAAGCAGAATAGAGTGACTTTGTAAGACTCCCAGGATCAGTTGATCCTGTCTCTCCTTTCTTCCTTTTTTTGTGATCGTTCAGACCATTTGTGAAACTGACAAAGCACACGGAAAAGATTTTCTTAAATTTTCACACTGTAGTAAGTTACATGCCCTTTGTGTATAACTGGTTAGAGTCCTAAAGAGCTCAGAGAACTGACCTTCAACAGGATTTGAAATTTTTATTCCAGTTGGAGGGGTGTGCACTCTTGGATTGTTGGTTGTTTTTCACTGGGTACAAGTTCCTTTAGGAAATCCCATGTTTTCTCTTTTTCCTGGATTAATAAGGATAAAGATGCTCCTGGGAAAATTCAGGCTGAGATCTTAACTTCTTGCTAATCTTCACTATCTCAACTCTTCTTTTATGAACAGAAATTTTATTTCCATCCTTGACAGAAGTTATAGAGTTAGCGGGACAGACATCAATGTATTGCCTCTTTCAATACCCTTGGGAAACAACTGTTTCAAGACCAAAAGTATTTCTCTGAGTCAGTTTTTAAATGAAGCCTATAAAATAGCCCCTTAAACACTTAGTAATTTGTCTCAAATGAGAAAAATGTAAAATTCATTCATCTTGAGATTGAATATTAAAGGACAATAAAGTGAAATAACAGCAACAATAGTAATAATAGATAGCATGTTGCTATAGAGATATACTGGCTATAATCTGTTGTTGAAAAAATACTCAAAAAAGTCCCAAAAGACATTCTCTGAGATCTGTATTAACCTCCCCCTCTCACTGTCACTTACCTTCTTTGATTAAAGATTAGATTTTATCCGTAAAGTGGAAAGCAACCATGGGCCCTGCCTTCTGCCAGAGAAGAGACATCCAGGCCAGCTCAGTGGAGTGACTGGGGAGCCCCGAGCACTATGGGAAAAGAAAAAGGAAAACACCCAAGTGTATCAAGTAGGCGAAGATGGCTGTGGGGAAGTCTCACTTTGCTCTCCTCCTGAGCAAATCCTCTTTAGCATTTATCAGCGTGTGCTGAGTCAGGACCCAGGCTTCTAAGGGGGAGTCCCAGCACCGTGAAGTTTCATTTCCAGGAGCACAATATTTTCCTTGTTGTGGCTCTTCTTTCATTTCCCTTTCCTCCTTACCCCATGTCTTCAGCCTCATGCCTTGCTGTCATTTGTGTTCTTTCTGGGCAGAGATGACATACCAGAGCTGTTGTATCTTTACAAGATTTTAGTCTTTGTCTTCGGAAGCAACAAAAAGGAAATATTGGAGTGCCAGTTGGTCACCCTTTGCTAAAGATGTTTCTGTCAGAAGTAGTGTCTGATAGAAGGAGGTGCCCAAATTTCAATAAAAGTGTCAACAAGAGTGTTGAGCCTTTGGGAAAGTGGGACACTGTCTGGCTATGGCTATAGGCTCCAGAGCTTCTGTTGGCAGCTGCCAAGTTGTGGGTCTACCTACAGCCTCTGGTCTCTCCCAGGCCCTTCCTGAGATGGTCCATGGCATGCTCCTACTCACAACTGTCAGGCACAGCAGCTCTGCTGTGTTTTGGAGAAAAATCTGGATTGACACTATCCTAGGCTGTGACTCGTGAACTTGCACAGATTTCTTTGCCTTGGGGTTAGCTCCTACCACCCCACAGAATACTTTTGGAAGGACTGCTGTGCTGATGGCATACCTGCCTCTAGACTCAGGCAACCAGCAGAATTAGCAAGAGACCTCAATTCTACATCCCATGCTCCACCTATTCTTTTAGGTCCCAGCACCTCCAAGAACTGCCAGCAGAACAGGCAAAGTCCACATGAAAAGTGACCCTGACTGATACTATTCATGGAATTGCCACAGAGAGGCAAAACAGTTTCCACATGATATGACCCTGAGCCAAGTTTTTAAGGGGTATTCCTGGTGGCTTAATGGTAAAAAATCTGCCTACAATACAAGAGCTATAGGAGACCTGGGTTTGATCCTTGGGTTGGGAAGATTCCTTGGAGGAAGGCATGGCAACCCACTCCAGTACTCTTGTCTGGAGAATCCCATGGATAAAGGAGCCCGGTGGGCTATAGTCCATGGGGTTGCAAAGAATCAGACACAACTGAGTGGCTAACACACTTTTATCTTTAGCTTCAAGAGAAAAGGGAAAATGTAGCCTGCAAAGGGGTAACTATGTCCTCGAGTAAAATGAGATTATATTAGTAAAATGAAGAGGAAGAGAATGACTGTTGGGGAGAACAAGTAGCCTGTGCAAGAGCTATACACTTAGTAGTTTTGCAAAATTGTGCTCGAGGAAGAACACATGTAGTAGTATCTTTCTCCACTTGTGGGATATGGGGTAGGCATCCCATCTTGGGATGAAAGGATTCTAAATGCCCTATCAGATGAGTGGACTTAGATCTGGGCAGGGCAGAACTTGCACTTGGTCCTTACGGAAATAAAACTTTTAAGGCTTATATCAGGGCCATTTTCTCTAATTTCCAATTTCTGATCCTGAGAGACTTCAAAGAGAATCAGAAGTCTAAAGCCAGGGTTCCAAATCTGCGTACTCCATGAATCTCCTAAAACTTGAAGTGGTCAAAGGTCTTTTCTTTTGTTAGAATCTCAGTGTGAGTGATTCAAAACTTTAAATTCCCCCACATTGACCCAGAAGGGAATTCCATACTGAAGCAGTTGACCTGTTATCACAGGGACCCTGGACTATGAGCAGCCATGTCTGAGACTCTTGATTTGGATTTCTGTGTACTGAGATCCTTCAGGATCCTGGCTGGCTCTTTCCCCTCCATCTTGGCAGGTGAGGGGAGTGCAAGGGACAAGGGTGCAACTCACGCATTGAGCGCATGTGCTGGTCCTACCTTCCCTGCTCAGGAGATGGCAGAAGACAGCCCTTTCTTATTCCAGCCCCATGACTGGAGGGAGGTTGGCCTTGCTCCTGGGGAAGCTTCCCACCATTTCTCCTTTGTAAATGCTGCCTATGCCTTTTCCAAAGCAACTGTCTTCCTGCTGGAAGCAGAAGGGAAGAGATTCCTTTCTGTTAAATGTAGAATAATAAAGGATCAGGGGCAGACAGGGAACTAGTTTATATCAATGCACGTCTTGTACTTGCTTTTTCACTCAAAGGACTCTTAGCTTTGCCAGTTCCTTATGGGAATCTGAATTTTGCCTACACTGATCATTTTAGAGAGCCTCCCCCAAAAGAAAAGAATTTATTTTAAGTAACATGCCCGGTCATTGTGAGCAGTGTTTTGTGCCCACGTTTGCAGCATGTCCTTCATAAAGGACTTAGGAACCACAGGAGTTTGTGGGAGGGAAGGGGAGGAGGCTGAGCCAGTATGTTGTGGGTCTAGCTCCAGTCTGCTGGTGTTTTGTAACTATTAATTACTGTCCCTCCCTACCCCTACCTATGGGTTTTACTTCCTTTTTTTCCTCATCGCATCCTCTATTTCTTGTGCAAGAGCCAGGCATTTTGAACACTTAACTTGAGGAAGAAAGATGCCAGTTGAAACCACTGATGAGAAAAATCTCTTTCAGGCATTTGAATTTCAAAAACCTGGAGACTTGGAGGTAATTAAAGAGAAGAGTGGCATAAGTAGGGTGACAAAAGAAAGGATTATTAACTCCTCTGCCCTCTAAAATACCATTCCATCCATCTCTCAGACTAGTAAAGGATTCATGTTGGAGAGAAGTGAATGGAGAGAGGATGGGAAAGAGGGCAGATTTCTAGGCCAAGAGGGAGAATCTAGAGGAGATCAGGTGGCAAGTGATGGAACCCAGGGCTGGAAGGCCTCCTTACCAGGAGCGCCAGACCTCCATCTCTCCACTCTGGTGTCTCTGCATACCTCATAACTCAGAGCTCTGCCATGTATTGTTCCCATGGGCCAATGAAGAGTTTACTTCAACACAGAAGGTGGTCTGATTTTTCTCCCAAAAATGTTTCAGGTAATTGCAAAGTCCCAAGAGGAAGAAAAGTACAACCCTGGACATTGAAAAGAGACTAGAAATAGGGAAAAGAGAATCCCCCTCTAGAAAAGGGAACCCTCTTACGGTATTGGTTGGAATATAAATGGATACAGCCACTATGGAGAACAGTATGAAGGTTCCATAAAAAACTAACAATAGAGCAACGATATGATCCAGCAATTCTACTTCTGGGCATATAGCAGAGAAAACCATAATTCAAAAAATACATGTACCCCAATGTTCATTGCAGCACTATTTACAATAGACAGGACATGGAAGCAACCTAAATATCCATCAACAGAGGAATGGACAAAGAAGATAATGTATGTGTACAATGGAATATTACTCAGCCACAAAAAGGAATGAAATTGTGTTATTTGCAGAGATGTGGATGGACCTAGAGGCTCTCATACAGAGTGAGGTAAGTCAGAAAGAGAAAACAAATATCATAAGTTACATTTATGTGGAATCTAGAAAACTGGTGTAGATGAACTTACTTTCAAAGCAAAAATAGAGACAGACCTAGAGAACAAACATATGGATACCAAGGAGGGAAGAAACGTGGGATGAACTGGGAGACTGGGATTGATATATATACATTCAGTTCAGTTCAGTTCGGCTGCTCAGTCATGTCCAACTCTCTGCAACCCCATGAATCGCAGCACAGCAGGCCTCCCTGTCCATCACCAACTCCCGGAGTTCACTTAGACTCATGTCCATCGAGTCGGTGATGCCATCCAGCCATCTCATCCTCTATGGTCCCCCTATATACATTACTATCTATAAAATAGATAACTAATGAGAACCTTGTGTATAGCATAGGAAACTCTATTCAATGCTCTGTGGTGACCTAAATGGGAAAGAAATAAAAAACAAACAAACAGGGAATGTATGTATCAGTTCAGTTCAGTTCAGTTCAGTCGCTCAGTCGTGTCTGACTCTTTGCAACCCCATGAATCGCAGCACGCCAGGCCTCCCTGTCCATCACCAACTCCCGGAGTTCACTCGGACTCATGTCCATTGAGTCAGTGATGCCATCCAGCCATCTCATCCTCTGTCGGCCCCTTCTCCTCCTGCCCCCAATCCCTCCCAGCATCAGAGTCTTTCCAATGAGTCAACTCTTCGCATGAGGTGGCCAAAGTACTGGAGTTTCAGCTTCAGCATCATTCCCTCCAAAGAAATCCCAGGGCTGATCTCCTTCAGAATGGACTGGTTGGATCTCCTTGCAGTCCAAGGGACTCTCAAGAGTCTTCTCCAACACCACAGTTCAAAAGCATCAATTCTTTGGCGCTCAGCCTTCTTCACAGTCCAACTCTCACATCCATACATGACCACTGGAAAAACCATTTATAGCTGATTCTCTTTGCTGTAAGCGGAAACAAACACAGCATTGTAATGTAACTATTCTACAATACAAGAAAAAAAGAAAGTCTCTCTCTTTTATCCTCACCATGAACCTATACTTGAAGAA
Source organism: Capra hircus (assembly GCF_001704415.2). Classification (NCBI taxonomy): domain Eukaryota; kingdom Metazoa; phylum Chordata; class Mammalia; order Artiodactyla; family Bovidae; genus Capra; species Capra hircus. Next base: position 38,307,440 of record NC_030827.1, read on the forward strand.
TGGACAAAAATAATGTCAGAGTGCTCTGAGACAGAATGGTAACCTTCCTCTTGCACAAAAGACTGTTTCATAGTATAGTTCTCTGTGTAGGATATAAAGGAGCTCTACTGCTTAAAATTTAAAAATCTTTGAATTCTAGTAAATAGTGCATGTGCTTGGAATCATACTTGGGTTCTGATTCTGTCTCCGGCAGTCCTGTCCACCTGCACTTGCCTAACCTGCAAAATGGGACAATAGTATCTGATTCTGAGGGTTGCTCTCTTGTTGAAGTACATGGTTCCCTGCCTGTCACACAAGTATTCCATGCATGTAAGTTTTTTCCACCATTTGCTTTAGTCAAGAAGGTAACAAATGTGGCAAATGATACTGTAAAATGTTAAACCATGTGTCTTTCCCCCATTAACTTTAAAAAGAAGCTTTTTAGTTTGTATTTGAGTATAACTGATTAACAATGTTGTGATAGTTTCAGGTGGACAGCAAAGGGACTCAGTCATACATATACATGTATACATTCTCCCCCAGTCCAGGCTGCCACATGACCTTGAGCAGAGTTCCCTGTGCCATACAGTAGGACCTTTTTGGTTATCCATTTTAAATATATCAAAGTGTACATGTTGATCCCTAACTCCCTGACTGTCTCATCCCCCCATTCTTCCCCTGACAACCATAAGGTTGTTCTCTAAGCCTGTGAATCTGTTTCTGTTTTGCAGATAATTTCGTTTGCGTCATTTTTTTTTTTTTTAGATTCTGTGTATAAGGGATGTCATACAATATTTCTTCCTCTCTGTCTGACTTTACTCAGTATGACAATCTCTAGGTCCACCCATGTTGCAGCAAATGGCGTCATTTCATTCTTTTTAATGTTTGATTAATATTCCATGGTACCACAAGTTCTTTATCCATTCATCTGTTGATGGATATTTAGGTTGCTTTCATGTCTTGGTTATTGTAAATAGTGCTGCAATGAACATTTTCCCCATTAACTTTTAGCCCTTCCTCCCACAGTTCTCCAAGTGGAAATTGTGATACTAGAAAACAGAGACTTTAAATTCTTGGTTTTCCATCTATTAGTGTCCTCTTTGATTTCTTTCATCAGTGTTTAATAGTTTTCTATATATAGGTCTTTAGTTTCTTTAGGTAGATATATTCCTAAGTATTTTATTCTTTTCGTTGCTATGGTGAATGGAATTGTTTCCTTAATTTCTTTTTCTACTTTCTCATTATTCGTGTATAGGAATGCAAGGGATTTCTGTGTGTTGATTTTATATCCTGCAACTTTACTATATTCATTGAATAGATGGAGAAATATACCATGTTCATGGATTGGAAGAATCAATATAGTGAAAATGAGTATACTACCCAAAGCAATTTACAAATTCAATGCAATCCCTATCAAGCTACCAGCCACATTTTTCACAGAACTAGAACACATAATTTCAAGATTTGTATGGAAATACAAAAAACCTCGAATAGCCAAAGCAATCTTGAGAAAGAAGAATGGAACTGGAGGAATCAACTTGCCTGACTTCAGGCTCTACTACAAAGCCACAGTCATCAAAACAGAATGGTACTGGCACAAAGACAGACATATAGATCAATGAAACAAAATAGAAAGCCCAGAGATAAATCCACACACATATGGACACCTTATCTTTGACAAAGGAGGCAAGAATATACAATGGAGTAAAGACAATCTCTTTAACAAGTGGTGCTGGGAAAACTGGTCACCCACTTGTAAAAGAATGAAACTAGATCACTTTCTAACACCGCACACAAAAATAAACTCAAAATGGATTAAAGATCTAAATGTAAGATCAGAAACTATAAAACTCCTAGAGGAGAACATAGGCAAAACACTCTCCGACATAAATCACAGCAGGATCCTCTATGATCCACCTCCCAGAATTCTGGAAATAAAAGCAAAAATAAACAAATGGGATCTAATTAAAATTAAAAGCTTTTGCACAACAAAGGAAACTATAAGCAAGGTGAAAAGACAGCCTTCGGAATGGGAGAAAATAATAGCAAATGAAGCAACTGACAAACAACTAATCTCAAAAATATACAAGCAACTTCTGCAGCTCAATTCCAGAAAAATAAACGACCCAATCAAAAAATGGGCCAAAGAACTAAATAGACATTTCTCCAAAGAAGACATATGGATGGCTAACAAACACATGAAAAGATGCTCAACATCACTCATTATTAGAGAAATGCAAATCAAAACCACAATGAGGTTCCACTTCACACCAGTCAGAATGGCTGCGATCCAAAAATCTGCAAGCAATAAATGCTGGAGAGGGTGTGGAGAAAAGGGAACCCTCCTACACTGTTGGTGGGAATGCAAACTAGTACAGCCACTATGGAGAACAGTGTGGAGATTCCTTAAAAAATTGCAAATAGAACTACCTTATGACCCAGCAATCCCACTTCTGGGCATACACACCGAGGAAACCAGAATTGAAAGAGACACATGTACCCCAATGTTCATCGCAGCACTGTTTATAATAGCTAGGACATGGAAACAAGCTAGATGTCCATCAGCAGATGAATGGATAAGAAAGCTGTGGTACATATACACAATGGAGTATTACTCAGCCGTTAAAAAGAATTCATTTGAATCAGTTCTGATGAGATGGATGAAACTGGAGCCAATTATACAGAGTGAAGTAAGCCAGAAAGAAAAATACCAATACAGTATACTAACACATATATATGGAATTTAGGAAGATGGCAATGACGACCCTGTATGCAAGACAGGGAAAGAGACACAGATGTGTATAATGGACTTTTGGACTCAGAGGGAGAGGGAGAGGGTGGGATGATTTGGGAGAATGACATTCTAACATGTATACTATCATGTAAGAATTGAATCGCCAGTCTATGTCTGATGCAGGATACAGCGTGCTTGGAGCTGGTGCATGGGGATGACCCAGAGAGATGCTATGGGGAGGGAGGTGGGAGGGGGGTTCCTGTTTGGGAACACATGTAAGAATTAAAGATTTTTAAATTAAAAAAAAAAAGAAAAAGAATAAAACTACCATATGACCCAATAATACCACTTTTAGGCAAATACCCTGAGGAAACCAGAACTGCAAAAGACACATGTACTCCAATGTTCATTGCAGTACTATTTACAATAGCTAGGACATGGAAGCAACCTAGGTGTCCATCAGCAGATGAATGGATAAAGAAACCATGGTACAGATACACAATGGAATAGTACCCAGCCTTAAAAAGGAAGGCATTTGAGCCAGTTCTAATGAGGTGGATGCATCTAGAGCCTATTATACAGAGTTAGATAAGTCAGAAAAAGAAAAACAAACAAAAAAAATTCTTGGTTTTCCATTTCATAAGCCACATTCCAAAGACAGGAAAGATTTGCAACAATTGTTAGGCAAGACACTTCTCCCTTCCCTCCCTCATCCTAAGCCAATCCACTTCTCTCTCTCAACTAAATAAAGGGAATCTAACTGGAAAGGGGGAGGAAAAAAGACTGGAATATAGAGAGTTGCATGCTGATGAACACTTTAGGAGAAAAAGCCTAGAATCCCAACACCTCCCTGCACTGGGCTATAAATCCAAGGAGAAGGAGAAGCAGGCTTGGAGAATGTAAGAGTAGAGGGAAACTCTGCTCCAATTCTCACTTGCATGCTGGAATTTGGACCACCCCATAGGTTTCCCTAAACCATCAGGGTGTTGGGGAAGAGAGTAGAGATGGGTGCCAAGGGTGCCAATGCAGAGAGACTTGAGCTTGTCTCAGAGTCTCTGTGTGTCCCAAAGTCCCAGGAAGAGCCTGAGATTTCCCTCAGCATTTCTGACAGCTATGTGGATATGCCACTGAGATGCTCTGGGGTGAGGGACTACTGTCAACAGATTTCATAAGCATGGAAATGTTGGGGGCCAGGTAGGATCTCAGACACCTCTGCAGATGCCGCTGGGAGAGATAACCTGCATGATATCTGGGTAAAATAACACATTCTATAATATGCCAGAAAGGGGAAAGACACTTTTGGAGGACCATGGGCTCAAGGGCTACTCCTCTGATGACATGAAAATCCAAAACTATCAATGTCAACCCCCAGACAAAACTAAAAGTCAGCCATAGAAGAAGAGCAGGGAAAAGAGAAAATCCTAAATGAATCATTGTAGCTGAATGGTAGAATTTCAAAACTGGAAGTGGGACACGGTGTGTTTAGGAGACTATTTACATGGATCCTTTCTTTCTAGAGAGAAATAAAATAAAGGAGGTCTATTTTAAGTTTAAATTCTTGTCTAAAGAATTGGCTTCAGCAAATCAAGGGGCAGTTTTATAGGTGGAGCTCTTTTAACTGCTGCAAGAAGACGATTTTGGATGTTACCTAAAATTGTTTTGGTTCAGTGAGACCTTCTGGCAAGCAAGAGATTCCTGATGAGCTCCACTGAGCATTGTATGCTGTGCTGATTCTACTGCAACTTGTCTTTGTTTCTATCCATGTGCAATCACAAAGAATGCCTTGATATTCATGAGACGTTTATTTTTGTAACTCAATTTTATTTTTTCTTACTTTTCTTTGTAGTTTTCAGTTTAAAAGTCTCACACTCTTTCTTTGTTGTTGTTCTTATTTTTATTCCAAAGTATTTTAATGTCTTTAATGGTCTTGTACATCAAAGGCTCATCTTCTTAATTTCCTTTTCATATTGTTAATTGCTTAATTGTAAAAATACAATTGCTTTCAGAATATTGATTGAATATCCTGCAATCCCTTTGAACTCATTAGCTATTATAGTTAATTTTTTCTTGTGGATTTCTAAAGATTTGATACCCACAAAATCATATCATTGATGAGTGAGTGAAGTTGCTCAGTTGTGTCCGACTCTTTGCTACCCCATGGACTGTAGCCTACCAGGCTCCTCTGTCCATGGGATTTTCCAGACAATAGTACTGGAGTGGATTGCCATTTCCTTCTCCAGGGTATCTTCCCAACCCAGGGATCGAACCCAGGTCTCCCGCATTGTAGACAGACGCTTTACCGTCTGAGCCACCAGGGAAGTCCATATCATTGATATATAGATGATTTTACTTTTCTCTTTCTAGTCTGAAATACTTTTATTTCTTTTATTTTACTAATTGCCTCAGTTAAAATTTCCAGTGCAATACTGAATAGAACTGAAGAGAGTGGACATCTTTATTTCGTTCCCAACTATAGATAGAAAAAGAAATAAAAGGAATCCAAATTGGAAAAGAAGAAGTAAAACTCTCACTCTTTGCAGATGACATGATCCTCTACATAGAAAACCCTAAAGACTCCACCAGAAATTTACTAGAGCTAATCAATGAATATAGTAAAGTTTCAGAATGTAAAATCAACACATAGAAATCCCTTGCATTCCTATACACTAATAATGAGAAAGTAGAAAAAGAAATTAAGGAAACAATTCCATTCACCATTGCAATGAAAAGAATAAAATACTGAGGAATATATCTACCTAAAGAAACTAAAGACCTATATATAGAAAACTATAAAACACTGGTGAAAGATACCAAAGAGGACACTAATAGATGGAGAAATATACCATGTTCATGGATCAGAAGAATCAATATAGTGAAAATGAGTATACTACCCAAAGTAATCTACAGATTCAATGTAATCCCTATCAAACTACCAGCGGTATTTTTCACAGAGCTAGAACAAATAATTTCACAATTTGTATGGAAATACAAAAAACCTCGAATAGCCAAAGCAATCTTGAGAAAGAAGAATGGAACTGGATGAATCAACCTGCCTGACTTCAGGCTCTATTACAAAGCTACAGTCATCAAGACAGTATGGTACTGGCACAAAACAGAAATATAGATCAATGGAACAAAACAGAAAGCCCAGAGATAAATCCACACCCCTATGGACACCTTATCTTTGACAAAGGAGGCAAGAATATACAATGGATTAAAGACAATCTCTTCAACAAGTGGTGCTGGGAAAACTGGTCAACCGCTTGTAAAAGAATGAAACTAGAACACTTTCTAACACCATACACAAAAATAAACTCAAAACGGATTAAAGATCTAAACATAAGACCAGAAACTATAAAACTCCCAGAGGAGAACATAGGCAAAACACTCTCCGACATAAATCACAGCAGGATCCTCTATGACCCACCTCCCAGAATACTGGAAATAAAACTATCTATAGATAGAAAGCATTCAGTCTTACATCATTACATGACCTTAATTATGGCTTTTTTATAAATAATCTTTATCAGGTTGAGTAATTTTCTTCTGATTGCTACTTTGTTGAGTATTTTAATCATGAAAGCAAGTTGTGCTTTGTCAAATGCTTTTTTTTTTTACAAAAATTATTGAGGTGATTATGTGTATTTTGTCTTTTATTTTACTAACATAATATATTATTTTTATTAATTTTCAGATGTTAAACCAAACTTACATTCCTTGATCATGGCTTAATTATGGGGCTGGATTCAAGTTTGTAAGTATTTTGCTAAGAAATTTTGTGTACATATTCATACAAAACATTGCCTGTAGTTTTCTTGCAATGTATTTGTTTGGTTTTGGTGTAGGGTAATACTGGCATCATAGAATAAATTGAAAAATCTTCCATTCTCTTCTGTTTGGGGGGAGTAGTTTGTGAAGAGTTAGCATTAAATCTTTAAATATTTGGTGGAATTTATCAGTGAAGACTTAAATTTACTATTTAAGACTAGGCTTTTCATTGTGGGAAGTTACAAAATTACTAATTCAATCTCTTGTTTAGGGTTATTTAGATTTTCTATTTCTTCTTGAGTCAGTTTTGATATTTTGCATCTTTTTAAGAATTTGTCCACCATCTACATTACCTAACTTATTGGCATACAGTTGTTTATAGCATTCCCCTTATGATTCTTTTTGTTGTTGTAAGATCAATAGTGATGTCTCTGATTTAATTCCTGATTTTAGTAATTTGAATTTTTCCTGGTCTATTTAAAAGTCTGTGTAAATTTTGTTGATCTTGTCAAGTGTTTTTCTAATTTACCATATATATATATATATATATATATATATTTTAAGAGAATAGTTGAGAGGAGAAAAGAGGAGAGGATATTCAGTAAATTTCCATTCTCATATTGACTAGGTAAAGTATTACTAACAAGAAAGTCATAGTTTAATATTCTACCCTGATTAGCTAGAATCACAGCACAAATATAGGAAGAGATGAGTCATAGTTAAGATGATGTGATTTGAAGAATTATATATTGTTCATGGGACTCCAGTGAGATTGATTGAAAATCTCTCTTTCATATTAAGTGATAAAGCTCACAGAGGTTCATGGAGAATGGGGGTCTCTCTTTCAAACTGCATTTTATTTCATGGTGGCCACAAGTGTGCTGGAAAGCATACTGGACTAATAGGCCCCTGATGTGTTCTCTTTGAGCCTGAGAAATTGGACAGGATTAGTGTGTGGCTGAGAGAATGGCGGCTTGCTCTCCAGGGGCTTGGTCACAGGCATGGTGATCCCATGTGGCTGAGAACCAGGTATTAGTATTGATGGACAGCTGAATTGCTCTGTTTTCCTTTAAAAAATAAATGGCTGCTGTGTGTATAGGAGAAAACATGGGCATGGATATGGAGAACTTAAGTAGCTAGAGAAGAGAAGGGGATGAGTGATGGACAGACAGAGACACACTGAGCTGATGTGACAACCACCATATGGCAGAGACCTTTGGATTAATTGAGAGTCTTAGGCTATGCCATGGCATTTTGTAGCATATAATAGCTCTGCTCCAAATTCCTAATAAATCTGCAGTAAAATTTATTTTTTCTATTCTTTTTCAAATTATTTTGCCATTTAGGTTATTACAGAATATTGAGCAAAGTTCCCTGTGCTCTACAGTGGATCCTTGTTGGTTATCTATTTTAAATATAGCAATGTGTACATGTCAATCTCAAACTCCCAGTCTATCCCTCCCCCCACCTTCCCCCACTGATAACCATAAGTTCATTCTTGAAGTCTGTCTTTTTCTCTTTTGTAGATGAATTCATTTGCATCATGGATATTTAAAAAAATATTCTGCATATAAATGATACCATATGACATCTTTCATATAATTTGTCTTTCTCTGTCTCACTTACTTCACTTTTACTGTGGTGTGTGAGTGTGTGTGTATGTAATACTGCTAGGTTTAGACTGGCTGGCAGGAACAAAGTTATGAAAGTATTTGATGGCTTTCACAGAGCTCTACGCCTCTGTGGAGATCCTCAGCAGACCTGGGAAGAGTGTAGCACCAGCACCACCTGCTTCCTCTATAATTAGTACAGGTCCCCTGTTAGTTTTTTTGATACATTGGAACTCCTTTTACAATGTGAAGAGAAAATTTCACTCTTAAGAGCTTTTGACTGAAAACAAGGAAGTAGATGATCTCCAAAGTCATTGCCGTAGAGTTACAGAAAAAATGTGAACACATTAAAGAAAGAAATCAGAAGACATATCTGAGCTTTTGAATTTTCTAGCACTTTTGTTATTAGCAATAGTAAGGGAGAAACAGAGGGGGGCAGTGAACACTCAAGAGAAACAATCTAAAGTCTTAAAGAGGTGAAATTTATTTCTGCAATTTATTTATCCTGTGACTCCATTCTTTGGACTCCTTTCTTGTCTAGTTGAAGCTTTGGCACTGCCTACATCTTTCCATCTGCCTTCCTTTGCATCTTGTTATTCAACATGAAACTCAGGAGGCACAGCAGTATCAATAATCTGATAAATTGATCCAAGAAGGTAAGACTAAGCTGTCTGCTCTTCTTTTGACTGGAGTGTTTAATACGTTCTGTCCTAGGCTGTGTGCAAAGAGAGGGAACTGACTGTAATAACAACCTTATATAACAGATGCTTCCCATAACTGACTTGAGATTAACCAATGGTCTTTGCACACACATACTGTAAATACATACACTCCTCTATAAACACATACTTGGGGCACACTGACCACTCCAGAAACTCTGCTTTGATCAGCAGAGCTGTTTATTTACTGAAGGTAAATTGTATTTGTCTGCCACCTTGTTTGTGTCAGATGTACTTGTTGTAATTACACAGATTGGTTAGAATGCTACATAAACTGATAAACTATTAATGTAATATACAAATAGTTATTTCTAGGAAGATACATTTGGATTATTTGAAAAAGAACTTTATTCATCCTTTGCATTGAAATATTTGGGTCAAATTAGGCGTGAGACAACTAATAATGATTGTAAGGAAAATTCATAAACATTTAATCATATTCTTCACTCAGTTTCACAAGTAACATTAGTGTATTAGTCCATTTAAAAGAAATATAAACTCTTAACTATTGGATGAAGCCTTGGGTGTGTATGTGGAAAACAACACTGAACTCCAATAGTGAAACTGCACAATTCAAATTGGGTCTTGAACACACTGTCTTTTAATTGAAGTCACACACTGGTCTCAGGACTTAAGGAAACTCAAGTTCTTTACGTCTCATCACAGAAAGAATTCAGTGAGAGATAAAGTGATAGAAGTGATTTATTTAGAGAGGTACACATTCCATAGACAGAATGTGGTCTGTCTCAAAAGGCAAGACAGTCTTGGAAGAAACACACTCTGTAGACAAAGTGTGGGCCAGCTCAGAAGGTGAGAGGCCCCCAAATATGGGTGATTACTTTTTATGGGCTGGATAATTTCATAGGCTAATGAGTGGGAGAATTATCCCAATTATTTTGGAGAAGAGGTAGGGATTTTCAGAAATTGGGCCACCACACACTTCTTGGTCTTTCATAGTTAGCCTTGGAATTTTCATGGTGATGGGGTGTGTGTGTGTCATTTAGCATAGTATAGTATTACAATGAGTGTGTAATGCAACTCAGGGGTCCACTGGAAGTAGAATCTCCTGCAATCTTGAACCTGGTTGGTTCTAACCAGTTTATATTGTATCCTCAATGGGTGTGTCAAACTTTTAAAAGCTGTGCTCTGTCCTCTTCTTTCCTGTTTCAGTAAGAGGACATATACAAAACAACAACAAAAAAGGCCTTAGTCTTATATCAAGATATTGGTAAATGGATACATAGTATTTTAAGTAAAAAAAAGTTTAGATTATGGGTTTTAAGTGATTCTGCTCTCTATTATTTTTGAAACTGAACAGGACACTAGGGGTATCTCTTGGGTACAAATCCTTTCCTTGTCTCATTTCTTGTTTGTAGGAAATAGTCTCTTTAAGCCTCTGAGAATTTTGCTGAGTTCTAAAGGGCAGATTCAAACAGCTTCTAATTAGGATAGTGAGGGGGTGCAAAAATGAAGGAGAAGCAGTCAAGGAAAAAAAAAGAGCAGAGTCCTGATTCCTTTTCAAGGAATATGTATAACACTATATCCTTGAATGTACCCAAAGTATATTTATAGGAACAGTATATCTTTGAATATGTCCAGAGTATATCTATAGGAACTAAGGTCTTTACCTGGGTGGAGGATAGTAATTACATGCTGAGACCCTAGACTGGTTGGAACCAGAAAGTTGATGATTGAGATTTTTGGAACACCTCCCTGTTATTTCACCACCAACCAATCAGAAGAAAGTCATGTCCCATGCAGCTCTCACCTCAAATTTTTCCTATACAAATTCTTCCCCTAAAACCATCAGAGTTCAGGTTTTTTGAACACAAGCCACCCATTCTCCTTGCTTGACCCTGCAATAAACCTTTGTCTGCTCTAACCCCTGACATTTAAGTTTGTTTAGCCTTTCTGTGTGTAAGGTACACAGATTTGCCTTCGATAACAGATGCAGCATTTGAACATCGTCTCCTAGTGAACCTGACCCCACAATGTTGGAGGAGACGGGTAGCTGGGGAAGAAGGAACAAAGTTGCTCAGTGTCTGGAATGGTTTTAGAAAGTCATCTTTGACAGAAGGAGGGTATCAATTAAGCAGTCTTTATGACGGTCTGCATTTATTTCAACACTTCATGGTAGACAAATATTTCCTACATTTATCTTTTCTTCTTATATGAGTTTTTATTTGCCTCTCACTTGGCAAAATAAAGATATTTTTGAATTGTCATACTGTTGGTTTTTATGAATGTAAATAGAGTTTCTTCCCCTTTAGTGTTCCCATCAATTTTGGTTCACAGTTGCGCAGAACTGTTTTGGTCATTGAGGTGATAATCATCACTGTGTTTCACATTCACAAATGAACAGAGAAATGGGATCCAGAAGTTTATTTCACTATACTCAAAGTTATAGTTATTTGGAAATTTTAAATTTCTTCACCTGGAAAATTTAATAAAAATTTAATTAGTGAAAAAGAATGTAGGAAGTATGTACTTAATGCTAACCACCAACTCCATTCAACTTGAATAGTCTCATTTCTTCAAAAGTTTAGTCATAAGGCATCACTTTCAGTCTTTCTCTGATTAACACTGAAAAAAGAAACTGGTGCCACTACTCCTTTCCCTCAACTTTCTAGGTAGATGTTTTGCAATTATAAGAAGTGTTTGTTTATGAAGTATTTAAGGGGTTGACTGTGATGCAAAGCAAGAATCCTTTATGAATGCTAGCAGACAGGAATCACTAAGACAATAATTGAGGGTGGAGAATCATGAGGGACTTTTATCAAAAGAGAAGTCTGAAAGTTCTGAAAAGTGAGTGGAAAGAACTCCAGGCAGGAGAGAGAAATATAGCTCATAGTAGGAAAACTACTAGTGAAAAACAATTCCCTGATCGGTGACATTGCAGTGAGGGAAGGGCAACTCTTAGCAGGCTTGCAAATAGCAATGAGAGCCAAATTAGCATGTGCCTATGCACCGGGCTCATTTTCCTATATCATCTTCATTGTCATCAGCATGATCATTGCTAGTATGTGCTAAGCACCTTATTTGATCTCATTTAATTTTTGCAGCCTTATTTAGCAGGGCACTGGAACTTTGAGATGTTAAATAACCTCCAAGGACCACACTGCTATTTTTAGGAGAATGCAAATCTGTATGATTTCAAACCCATTCTCTTCAGTGCTATACTAATAAGTTCCAAAGTACACAATTTAGAGATATGGTATACCTTGGAATAAGCCAAACTCTAAAAGTTGATATAGACCTAGAAAGATTCTGAAAACCATTCCAGTAAGAGAAAACTGAATTCTGTCACAGAGAAATAGACTCATAAGCTTCTTTGACTCCAATGCTAGACAGTCCTTTTGTACTGGGCAGAAACACTCTTCAATTGTCCCTCTGTTGCATTCCCATTGTCTCCTAAGTGCTCATGGTAATGGGGAGTAATGACCTGTTTATTGGTCAGTGTCCTTTAGTAAGTGGGAAGTTTCTGAAAAACAAAAAAACAAAAACAACTTGATGCCATGTCCATTTCCATAGCACCATCACAGTATCTGGTACACGACTGCTACTCAATAAATACTGACAAAACAAATGCATTGGTGAATATTTGTAGTTTTTGTTGTGGAGCAGGAGTTCCAGAATTGTATCCATATGGAACTTCATTAGAAATCTTCTAGTTTAATTTCTTATGAAAAGTTCCCTGAGTAACGAAAGCTCTTGAATGTTAAGCTCATTCCTTCATGCAGTAGTTTAGGCTCATTTTCTTTTATTGAAGTCAGTAAACATCAAGAATTGCTACTCACTGCTTTTCAGAGGAGCCTTCACATATATGAAGAAAGGACGCACAAATCTTAAATCCTTTGTATTTTTATTGCTGTGTCATCTGCATTAGGGCTTCCCTAGTGGCTTAGTGGTTAAAAAATCTACTGTCCAATGCAGGAGCCCCAGGAGACGCGGATTTGATCCCAGGGTCAGGAAGATCTCCTGGAGGAAGAAATGGCAATCCATCCCAGTACTCTTGTCTGGAGAATCCCATGGACAGAGGAGCCTGGTGGGCTACAGTCCATGGGGTCGCAAACAGTCGGACACGAGTGAGCGACTGACCAGGCATACACACACATCTCCATTAGCTCTCTCAATGGTTTTTAAATGTCTTTACAAATTCTTCTGCCTGGATTAAGATCACAGAATGGGATCTGGAATGTCAGCAAATGCCCATTAGCACTGAGTCTCTTGAAAGTCCTTCCATATTTGCTATAATCTGAAAAAGTACTCCTGTACCTTTCATGAGGGCAAATGCATATGTTGATATTATTTCAACGAAATGAATAGAAAAGAACAATTTTTCAGTTTTTTTTTTTTAGGGAAAAAGTGGTTTTTTTATATGAAGACTTTAATATTAAAATAAATGGATTGACTTTGAGTTTAAAAAGAAATTTGTTAAACAACCCAATTCAGTATGCCCTCTCATTATTTCAATAAATAAAAACAAGTCATAATCTTAAACATGTTTTTCCTCCTCTTTCTCTTTGGTCCCTTTCCTGCCTTTTTTTTTTTTCAGATAACACAAAATTGACTCATCTGATTGGCTGCAACTATTCCTGCCTTGTTATCTTGCTATGAGTTACTAAGTAAGTTGCTACATTAAAAAAGCAGAATCTCAACCATTGCTGGCAGCATCTTGATTTACCAACACGGTTGCTGAACAACAACAAAAGGTGCTCAGGTAGGAAGTTTTAGAGACTTTAGGTTTTCCTGTTTACGTAGTTTAGACAACAGTTCTATCCTGACACATCGGCTTTTATTTTTGTGATGTACCAGCAGTTGATTTGAAGTAGTGGCATGCTATGAGCCTGAGTTCAAAGATACGGATTTGATCTTGTTTACCAAGCAATGAAAACAGTAAAAATCCTGAGCCAATTTTGAGTTGAAATGAAAATGATTCTCCACACTTCACTTCTGCTTGGTTTTTGAAGCCCAGTTAATCTTAAACCGTTTATCTTGTAGACTCGTTACCTTTTCAGCTGTTAACCAGCATCTCTCTTAAGTCAGCAGCTTGGGCCAGAACCATGTTGATACCAAGTTTTGCTTACGGATACAAATTGTTCTTGAACAAACTGCGGGAACAAAGAGTTAGTTTAATCTGACACTCTGCTTGTGGTTTATAGGTGTTAGAAACATTTTCCCCAATAAGGGAACACCCAAAATAACATGTAAAATAACACTTTGGTAATTATATAATAAAAATGAATGGATGGATGATTTATCTGGGTAATTCTAGAATTTACAAACACTAGACCCTCCAAAAGCTTAATCTAGTACCATTTTGAGTTGTATTTCCATGTGGCCTAAGTAGAGAACATTTTATGTGTTGCAGTGTTCCGGATCAAAATCGTGATATTTAGGCAATATCTGACATGATGCTAAAAAAAAAAAAAACCCAAAAAACAAAAACACTGCCAGATAATTTGATCAACTCCTGTAAGCAGCTTTTTAATACTTGGATTAAATAAATTTGTTCTGCTATGAGTCATCCTTCCAGCAAGATGAATTAAACTGGTCAGTTAATAGGAGGTAAGAGCTGTCTATAGGAACAATTTGGTCCCTAAGGATACTTCTTAATGAATCATTAAGAATACACTAGGAGGAAAAAAAAGAACACAGAAAAGATGTTGACATCTGAATAGCCGAGTAGAAGAGGCTTTGATAGTAGCATTTTCTGTCATTTTGCTTCTGTCTGATTGAAGAGGCAATTCCATAATGATTTTAATCCACATGCCCCATAAGTGTTCCAGAGAAGCCTTATATAATTGGAAAGAGGTCAGCCAGTGATGATAAGTGAAACGCACAGGTACGACACACTCCACTCCCATCAAAGTAGTTCAGGCCAGTGTCCTGCTGAGCACAATGCTACTTGTATAAGCAGGAGCTCACCTCTCACAACAAAAATCTATGTAATGTTTGAAAACAAGGAGGAATAAAATTAGAGTTATATAGCTCTTCTTCCACAGTGATGCAGCATGAGTTGTAATACAGTCACTGAATTTGGGTAGAATGACCTGGCCAGTAAGGCTTCAAGCCAAGACGGAAAGAGAGAGACGACCATAGCAACAGAAAAATTACCTTTAAAGGAAAATATCTTTAGTGTGGCACCAAACACTTCAGAATGTTGGTCAATTATGTAAGCTAGAAGGATGTCTAATGAGGTGCTATCAATAAATAAAATATTTCCTAGGTTAATATTAAAAAAATCCTGAGATGTTATAATTAAGAGAACCACTAATTTTACAAATATTTACAATTGCTTTAGAACCAAAAACATTCATTTGTGAATTTGGAATTAATTATTGCAATTCACCAAATCTAGATGACATTATTTGGAAGGTTCCTGCCAATTTCATAGACGTTAACTTGTGGGAAAAAAGTTAATCTTTTAAAAACTGTCCTTTGATTAAGAAGCAACTTTGTCCCCCCAGTTACTATAAATGTTTGTCTTTAATATTTGTGAACTATAGAATGGTACTGCTTGGAGAATATCATATTTCTATTCTTGTCCTTAATTCAGAGAGGATGCCATATTAATTCATACAAATTACTATGTACCATGCCATGAAGTTGTAAGATAAGGGGCACTCAAGTTGTAAAAGCACGTGACTCATATGCACCAAATCTTATGTCCTATCAGGAGTTGTCCCTCTCAATCCATGGATCACCCTATTGTCCCCTGAAATACTGCTGGGCTGCATTTCCAGGAACTAGCAACAGGTCTAGAACTCCGAATTCCCAATTGACTTTAATGTTCTAAAAGCGATGGGGAAGAGTCAGAGTGGGACTTTGTCTCCCTGGTGCCTTCTTAATCTATCAAGGCTAATGCTCTGTGAGAAGGGGTGGTCCCAGATACTTACCGCATGGGGGTAGTTCAATATGTGGCTGGAAGGGAAAGTTACAATGAGTCAGAGACTATGGTTCTTCTAGCTGCCTTGCCGCTGGCCCCCATCATCTCATTCAGACAAGCATGGGGACTCTTTGTCTACACGATGTTTCCCATGGATGGAAGGAAGGCCCCAAAGGTATTTGCCAAGGAAGACTAAATGTTTACCGATGGTAGGTATCTGAAGCCCTCAGAACATCAACTTTCGAAGACTTGCCTTAACAATATGTAAGTAAACAGTATGCTACCCATCAGCACTACTGTGAGAACAGTTAATGCAGGTGACAAGAAAAATGAGACGAGGAAGACAATTTCTGTCCTAATCTTTTACTTCATGAAGGAAACTTCTCAGAAAAATAAGAAAGCAGACAGCAGATATTTTAGATGTCTGGATGTCTAGATGTCTTAGTACTTTTCAATTTGCTATAAGAATAAACATTTAGGGTGCTAATGACTGAATGTATCAGATTACATATTTGTTTAGGTGTAGTGGTTTTTTGGAAATGGCAACCCACTCCAGTGTTCTTGGCTGGAGAATCCCAGGGGCAGCGGAGCCTGGTGGGCTGCCGTCTATGGGGTCACACAGAGTTGGACATGACTGAAGTGACTTAGCAGCAGCAGCAGTGGTTTTTCATTAAAAAAAAAAAAAAGCTTTGCTTGTTTTATTTTGGCTGGATTGAATCTCTGCTGCAGCACAGTCTCAGTAGTTGCTGCACATGGGCTTAGTTGCTCCAGGACATGAGGGATCTTAGTTCGGTGACCAGGGATGGAACCCATGTCTCTTGCATTAGAAGGTAGATTCTTAACCACTGGACCACCAGAGAAGTCCAGGTTTAATGGTTTTGCCACTGAAATTAAATTAAAATATGTTCTGCATTTTGCAAGGATGAAGGGACTAGTAATCTATATGTTGCTTCATTTCTGAAACAGTTAAAGCATTGCCCTGGATTCTAAAACCAGGACTGCGGCTTGGAAACAGTCTTTGATATTATCTGAAAATCTTCAAAACAAAATGCAAGTGTGGCCGTATTTTTTTTTTTTTTTTCTTTTTCTAGCTGATCTGCCATATGCTTGTTTTAGGTGTCTGTCTGATCGCACTCAGATGTGGGTAAGTGGTGGGGAGGAAAAAATAATGTTTCTTAGCTCTGAGGATAAAAAGACCTGAAATTAGATGCACTTCACACACTTTGGTAATCTGCCCCACATTCTGCGCCATGATGTAGGATATATACTGCTAATTCGGTGATTATTTCTTTGGGGGAAAACAAACTTTGCAAAAAAGCAGTTACAGATAAGTGACAACTTCTGTGCTCTATGAAGAGAACCTGATGATACTACTTGGTGAAGACTTCAAGGGGATTTAATCAGTTATGGAGCCTACCCTTCAGAGCTATTGATTTTGGGACTCCCAAATCACATCCTCTCTGGTCATTATTGACATATCAATCATCACTATGATGTTTTCTTTTTTTTTTCTGCTGGAAGCAACCAAACTGGAAAGTACCATGTAAACATCAGTGAGCTAAGAAAAGCTTCTTGAACATTCATATGAAAGTAATTTTGAAGTAATTAAGAAGAACAAGTTCTAAGTATATCAGAGACTGCTGTTTTATAATTTATTCCTTCTTGGCTAGAGCCTCAGAATGGCATTGTTGGGTTGAAGACTTGTAATACTCCTAATTTTAATAAATGTTGTCAGATCACTTTACAGAAAGTAATTCATGTTTCTTACCAGGATATATTAGAGTCAATATAATGTTTTAAATACTTGCTATTCAATGTGTGATCAAGGACCAGCAGCCTTGGCATTACCTTAAAACTTGTTAGAAGTGCAGAATCTTAGCCCTATTCAAGTTTGACTCAGTCAGAATCTGCATTTTACTAAGATCCCTGGGTGACTCATATATACTTGACCATTTGAAATTTTCTGTTTTTAATCACTTGCAATCTGTGTTAAATTAACAGGGGTTGTATTGATGAAATATCTTCTCTGGAAGGAGAATTAAGAAACTGGTAATGGTAATTGACTCTTGGGTGGAGCATTGTGGGACTGGCATAGAGAACTGAGATGGAAACTTGTTCATCACCATATAGTCTCATCAGCTTTGAACTTTTCCATGTGCATGTATTATCTAAATGAAGAATATTTAAGAACACCTTCTTACAAATTTAACGACTACTTTCCACCCACAAATCTCCAGGGAGATGGTTGCCCAGTGGTTCCACGTTTATTCCTCACACACTCCTGCTGACTTTGTCATGTTAGTGGCCTTCAGTTTAACAGCATGATGGAAAAGAAAAACTTTCCAAGCCACACGACTTGCCTTTTGAGGATATGAAAATGTAATGATGTCAGTGGGGGTTTATCTGACAAGGAAACCTCGACAGGGCAGACAGAGTGAGTCAGTGTCATGGGGGTACCTTTGAATGTTTTCTGTAACCTCCCTATAGTCTGAACTGTGATCATCATCCCAGTGTTCATGTTGCAATAGTATACAATTCCCCCACAAGAGAAAATTGCACTTAAAGCTTTGTGACTGATATAACTTTTTGAAATACAAGAATTCTTGGGTTTCTTGTAAATCAGAGAGCTGGCAAGCTGGTTTGGAACATCTCAGTTTCAGAGTTCACACTGGATCTGCTGACACCGGGATGGCTGCAGGTTTCAGGGAGAATGGGAGGCAGCTTCACCTTGGGAGGTTAGAAATGGACCATCCGCACTGCCCTCTTGGTGCTTGGAGTCTTCTTGTGACAAGAGTCCCCCTTTTCCTCAATGATCCATTATATACAGTGTAATGTGGTTTTGGGAAATGTTTCATACAGGCTACAGTGAAAATATATGGAAGTGTTAAACAGACTCTGAAGGTTAAAATATATCAATCTTTTATTAGATTAGATTGATTGATTTTAACCTTCAGAGTCTGTTTACATATACACAATGGAGTATTACTCAGCCATTAAAAAGAATACATTTGAATCAGTTCTAATGAGGTGGATGAAACTGGAGCCGATTATACAGAGTGAAGTAAGCCAGGACGAAAAACACCAATACAGTATACTAATACATATATATGGAATTTAGAAAGATGGTAACGATAACCCTGTATGCCAGACAGCAAAAGAGACACAGATGTATAGAACAGTCTTTTGGACTCTGTGGGAGAGGGTGAGGGTGGGATGATTTGGGAGAGTGGCATTGAAACATGTATATTATCATATAAGAAACGAATCGCCAGTCTAGGTTCAATGCAGGATACAGGATGCTTGGGGCTGGTGCACTGGGATGACCCAGAGAGATGGTATGGGGAGGGAGGTGGGAGGGGGGTTCAGGATGGGGAACACGTGTACACCCCTGGTGGATTCATGTTGATGTATGGCAAAACCAATACAGTACTGTAAAGTAAAATAAAATAAATCAATCTTTTAAATCTAGTTTCTCCAGATGTCGCCACCTTGTGGGTCTAACTGGCTTTATAATAAGCATGGTAATTTAAAGTTCTCTGGCCCTTGAATACACCTACTCTCTTAGGACCACCAGCCTCCTGAAAAATGTTGCCCAGGTATTTTGGAGAACTTTTGGGAGGGTGGTGGTGGTTTTCACATATGCTCACAAGTAAACCAGGTGAGCCACCAAAAGTTTTCCATTTCGTAATTTTCACTGACTTTGGCCCCTTCCTCTGAGCATCACCACTCTTGTCAGGAATTTCTTCCTTTTATTTCTTTCTGCAGACAGTAAGTCCAGGCTTCCCTCATGGCTCAGTTGGTACAGAATCTACCTGCAGTGCAGGAGACCCCAATTTGACTGCTGGGTCAGGAAGATTCGTTGGAGAAGGGATAGGCTACCTACTCTAGTATTCTGGCCTGGAGAATTCAACAGACTATAGCCCATGGGGTCACAAAGAGTTGGACACGACTGAGCGACTTTCACAGTAAGTCCCCTCCATAAGCACAAATTCTGTTCTGAGAGTGCATTCATAAGTTCAATTTGTTTGTAAGTTTGACAAAGGTAGCCTGGGTACCCAACTAACAGCTATATAATTCTGTACTGTAATAAGTTTATAATACTTTTCACACAAACAATACATACATGGAAAACAAACACAAAAAATAAAACATATTTAATCTTGGAGTACAGTACCTTTAAAAGTACAGTCATATAGTACAATAGCTGGCCTACAGGGGACTGGCACACATGTTCAAATCTTTGAGAAGTTTGCATCCTTGAAAGTTTGCAACTTGATGGTTCGTAGGTAGGGGACTTACTGTATCTCCTTTGTCCTAGGAGGCATCTGTCTCTGGATGTATCTGGGACACTGGAGCCCTGGCAAGTGTGGGGAGTGGAAGGGGTTGAGGCTGCAGGGTTTTCTTCTGGATGGGAGCAAAGAACTTAGTCTTCTTTTGGTGTTATTCTCCCTTAGAGGCCCTGTGTCCCAGGGTTCTTGTGAAACAGCCCTTTTAGCGTGTCCTTACATTTCCCTCTGTCTTGAGTTCATGGCCATTTCACTGTTATTGAATCTAGTTTCTCTAGCTCTTTCTATGTTCCAGGTACATTTTTGCCTTAGGATTTTATCTTCTACCAATGGGTTTCTGCCTCCCAGAAACCCAAGTTTATGTTGGGGTTTCTGCTCTATCCTCAGTGGAAACTCTAGGTTCATGAGAAACAATGGTTTATTACCAGGACCTTTCTGGGATTTGGGATCTAAATAAGAGGTTTCCATGGCCAAACAGATGCCACCTACTCAATTCTCTAGGAGCTTCTGGGGTAGGGGGCCATCCAGCTGTTCAGTTATGGGCTCCATGGCAAGGCCAGTTCTTCCTACACTTCAGCCACTTCTCTTGCCCTCTCTAGCATGGAAGTGGAGATGTTCCATCCTGTGTGGGAGAGAACTGCCTCACTGCCTCACAGAGAAGCTAAGGGAGAAGAGACTGTGCTCCGTCCTCCAGGCCCATGATGCTTCAGAGCTGCTGCTGTGTGTTCAGCTCAGTGGTGGGGATGTTTGGTGTTGGTGGGTGGATGTGTGGGTGCTGGGGTGGAGGTGAGGAACCAGAAGATGGGAGGAGAATAGGGGAGTACCTTTGCCCACAGCACCCCTAAAATTCATAATGAGGTTTTCAAAGGGTGCGTTTTATTTTTATACAGTATTATTTACTTTCCCCAAAGAGTGAAGGTGGTGACAAAAGGGGACAGGGTGACTCGGTGGGCATGGAGAATACATCTTCTGACCCTGCTTTTCTGTCTTTGGGAATTTCTGTGAAAAGAAGGGGGCACCTTACAAAGAGAGTCTGCAGCCAGTTTCAGGAGAGACCCACAAGCTGTGGTTTCCGGAACGACAGTGTGATCACAATTGATACCTGCGTTGTAGTAATCACCACTTCAGTGGCCTTGTCTGTTCCTAGACATAGGGGGAGGGGTGGCGACAGGAAGCGGTGTTGGTTCTTCCATCTCGATTCAGTCTTGCAGGTGAAGTTGAGAGTTAGGTAAGAAGTACATGGCTAAACCACCCCCTAATCAAAGGAACTTGTGGGCAAATGCTGGGGAAGATGGCTGGAGGCTTTGCGTGCTTCTTCTCAGACCTGCCCTAGTTCACCACCTCCAGGTCTCTTTAAGACCTCATCTATCTCATGCATGTTTCTCTTCCACCATTCCATGTTTAGCATGGATAGGAGAGGCAGGCGACAAGAAGATGGGCTGCAGAAAGGGTTGTACCTCTGATCTTGGTCTAGCCATGCACGCCTAGCTTCCCAAAGGGTCAAATGTCTGGTAGCCCAGGACTTGCAGAAGGACCAGCTGGAGAACCTTGGTCACTTACTGTCTTCCTCCTTCAGATTATTTTATCTTTTCATCCACATGGTTGGAGTGTCCACACAAGCTGGATGGGACCGTGTCAAGGTGGCTGTGTATGGTTGGGCAGTTTGTACACTGTGAAAATGCAACCAGCTGAGAGAGAATGGGGCCTGGGCTCTATTAGCCCTGAACTAGGCCTGCCATGAAGCTGTATCAGGCCACAGGAAGGAATGTCTCCTGCATAGTGCCTGGTGGAGAGTCAGATGAAGGTGCTGTCATGAGTTAGTGGTGGCCCTGGGTGAAGGGTTTAATGGGAACTCTGAAGCGTTGAATTTGGCAGCAATCTCCATTCTTGCTGCCACAACCAATCCTCTGATGTGCTTGGAGAGACTGCCTCTAGGAAACCTGATGGTGGAGAGCTGAGGCCACAGACCACACACATGGCCCACGAGGGTAATCATTCAGCTTATACAAAGTTGGCCCACATAATGTTTTAAACTATTTGAATTAACTGTCAATATTTACAATGCAAGAGATTTTGCATGAGGATCAGAACTCCTGCCTTCCCATGGCACAGCCAGGTGACATGTGGTTGGCAGGCACTTAGGGTGTGACAGTCCTCAACGTGCTCTGTGAACTCTCCAGCACTGAGGATGAGACTTCACTGATGCTTATCATAGTGCTTGTGCTCTGTTTTCTTGTAGTAGAATTAAGAGACAAGTGAAATCTATCCTGGGCCGTCTTTGAAAAGCGGGAACATTAAAGGCAGACTAAGAAGCCACTTAAAAATAATTCTGTTGATGTATTTTTTAAATACCTGCCAAGTCCCTCAGGCAGTTGTGATTACACCCTGTACTGTCATGTGAAATTATCTCATAAACACATAGTAGAAAAAATTGGAGAAGTTCCTCTAAAGCCCATGCTCCTTCATTGGGCTGTTATATTAAGCGGCTAGGCTGACAGAAGCAGCTTGGCTTATCATGATTCCTCTTCAGTGGAGTTCAGGTTGGGAGGTGTGTTTGGGGGATTTACCTGTTGCTCTCATGGCAGTTGGAGAGCATCTCCAACTGCATGGACATGAGTTTGAGCAAGCTCTGGGAGTTGGTGATGGACAGGGAGGCTTGGCATGCTGCAGTCCATGGAGTTGCAAAGAGTCAGACACAACTGAGTGACTGAACTGAACTGACCTGTCCCTCTGCTCTCAGTGTTTGTCAGGATGGAGGGTTTTCGCCCTCTTGCTGAGCTGCGGGGCTAGCTGATAAGTGGAACACACAAGGCCAGGTCAAGTGTCAGATAGAAAGATACTGTGATCAGATATATGGAATCTAAATGGTGGGGCGAGGAAGGACAGAGAAAATTCGAACACAGGTAAGACAAGCCAGATGGCCACAAAAAAATCAGGTATCTAGGTCAATGGTGTCAGATTTCATAAGCCAAATCCCCTGATGGCCAAGTTCTGTTTGTAGGGAGGTGATGCTCAAAGGGCAGAGGGTTGAAGAGACCAGTCCTTAGCTGAGGGGACCACTGGGAATTTGACACCTGTGTTCATACCTTGTGTTGCCTCTACCTGACCCACACATGGCAGAGAAGTGGTGTGGTCCAAGGGTTAAGGGGAAAGACCCGGAAAACTGATTCCTTCCCTCCCAGGTAGGAATCCTAGCCTCTTAGCTATGTGAGTTTGGTGAGCTCCTTACCCTCTTTGCCCCTTATTTCTCCTGTTTTATAATGAGGATAGGTACATATCTATTTTATAAGGTTACCTATAGATGAGAATTGAGTTAATTCTTAGAAAGTGCTTAGAAGAGTGGCTGGCACATGTCAAATACCCAAGAAGTATTTATTACTACCAGCTTGCTGTCTTTCCACCTACCTTAGGAAAATGCAATATTCAGAAACATGGTTATCAGCTTGGAGGAAGTCACCCTCTGAAAGAAATGAGAGCAGCGTATATTTAGAGTCACTCCATTCAGAAAGGAGATGTGAAGTTCTCCTGGAGAGTGAGAAGCTAGGAGATGGCTTCCTGTTCGGAGCACTCTTCCTGCAGACACTTGTGCAAGGAGCCTGGTGGCAAAGCCTCTCCTTGATTTACAGGAGCTTTACCATGAAAGGGGCTCAAATGGTGGTGACATGGGTGGGAGAAGACTCAGCCCTCGCCCGCGGGAGGGCATGGCTTGGTTTGCCCTACGCAGAGCACAAGGATGCTGTGGTTTCAGCCTGGTTTGTGGGGCACAGCCAGGTGAAGCTGCTTCAGACGGAGCTCAGTGTTGCTGTCTCCCTGCGGTTAGCATGAAGTGAGCAAAGACACAACTGCCTGTGCTTGGAGCTCAAGAGCTCGGGGTGCTGCTTTGAGCCCTGTGTGGCCCTTCTGGGGCTTTGAACTGTGGCCACAAGACGCTAGTGGCATCTTTTTCCAGATTTGTTTTGACGCTCACTCGAAAACAAGATTTCACTCTGTCCTTCTGACGAGAATCTGACAAGGAGTGTGCTTGTAGATTTGTTTAGCCCTGGCGCAACAGACTCTCTGGTGATGCCTTGAGCAATGGAGGATGCTCTACGTCTGTGTGGAGAAAACTTTGGAGGCAGAAGAAGCTGTTACAACAGGCAATGTAAATTTGTTAGTAAGCCCAGTTTGCCAGCAAAGTAGAAGAGGAGACAGAATAAGGTGCAAAAAGGTGTTGGAAGCAGATTTAGGAAATCTTTTGTTTAGACAAAAAAAGGAGTAGGAATGGGGGAGGGGCCTGAAAGAGCCCAGATGGCGGGGGTTGCTGGGCTGATGTGCTTGGAGTTAGACTAGGCTCCCAGTGCTGAAAGGAGCTGATTATAATAGAAGTCCTGATTCTCATTAGTTTCCAGAGTCATTAGGCCTCTAGCAGATGTACCCTGATGTCAGGCAGCCTCCTTTCTCCAGAGCTGCAGGGGGCCACTTGAAGAGGAAAGCGACCCTCCTTTCACACACACAAATAATACTGACAAGATGAAATTGGTTCTCTCCACAGATCTAGAATATGGAACATATAAGATTATAGGAGGGCTTCCTAGGTGGTGCAACGGTCCAGAATCCACATGACAATGCAGAAGGTCCAAGAGATGTGAATTCGATCCCTGGGGCCAGAAGATACCCTGGTGGAGGAAATGGCAACCTAGTTAAGTATTTTTGCGAGGAGAATCCAATGGAGAAAGGAGCCTGGTGGGCTACTGTCCATGGGGTCACCAAGAGTCAGACACAATGGAGCACGCATCCAAGCAAGATTATGGGAATATCTTTACTGTAAAAAGTTACTCTCCACTTGCTAGAATTTCTGTTAAAGAAGACATTCCTCTTCATTCATTAATCCATTTCATATTTATTGAGTATCTAATATTTATTCTCTCATATTAGTAAGTATGAGAAATCATGTTGAGGGAAGCTGTGTAAAATTGAGTAGAAAAAGATGCTAAGCATAGAGAGATAGAATCAGACTCTGAATAGCATCCTAAGAAATGTGGAATTTATTTGATAGTAAGGAGTCAGGGTGGAGAAGGCGATGGCACCCCACTCCAGTACGCTTGCCTGGAAAATCCCATTCACGGAGGAGCCTGGTGGGCTACAGTCCATGCGGTAGCTAAGAGTCAGACACGACTGAGCAACTTCACTTCCACTTTTCACTTTCATGCATTGGAGAAGGAAATGGAAACCCACTCCAGTGTTCTTGCCTGGAGAATCCCAGGGATGGGGGAGCCTGGTGGGCTGCCATCTATGGGGTTGCACAGAGTCGGACACGACTGAAGCGACTTAGCAAGCAAGCAAGGAGTCAGGAGGAAGGTTTTAAAGCAAAAATGAGACATGCTTAAGTGAAGATTCAGAAAGATTATTTTGGGAATAATGTAGAGACTGGGTTTGGATTGAATGATGGGGGCTTTGGGAGAAGATATGAAAATAGGGGGTCAAATGGATGCTATTTCCAGAGTCTAGAAGAAGGATTTGGAGGGATTTTGAAATAGAGTGGTGAGTGGGCATTGAAAGGAAAGGAGAGATGTTTGTAAGAAGCGATAGGTAGGGGGAGGAGAATGAGAAGGGAAGGATGGAGCCCCAGTTCTGAGAATGGGAATCATCCTTCTGGGAGATGGAAGCTGGGGTAGTTGAGCTGAGGACCTGATTCAGTAGAAAGAGAACTGCAGTCAGGGTAGGTCAAAGGGGTCAAATTCTAAGTTCCTGTCATAGCCGCCAACTTCCCTGCTTCTTGGTACCCTTCATCCGTCAACACTTCTTGTAATACGGAGCTTGTAGTTTCTCATGGTCAGCTGAAATCTGCCACTAGTGTTGGTTCATCCTTGGGGACCACAGAAAAGCCACCTCAGCTGGACATCTTTTCAAATAGTTTGGAGATGGCTCCTTTATCCCTTACATTGGAAGCTTTTCTACTTTAGGCTAAAGCTATAGGGCTTTGAATTTCCTCCCTTCTGAGCATATGTATCAGTTCCTCTGCATAAATAAATGGTGAATATATTCAAGTGTGTGGCTACAAACTGCACACAGAATTGCAGGTGAGGCCTAACCAGCTCTGATCAGAGGAAAATCAGCATCTGCCTTCCTACCACTGATGCTCTGTGGACACCAGATTATTCGGGGGACTCATCACACAGCAAATTAGATTCAATTTACTTTGACTAAAAACCTTCTGCTTTTTATTTTTAAACACTGATAAGTCATACTTCCTCTATCTTGGGCTTGTGCAATTGGCTATTTGTACTCCAGTTGAGCAAACTAGGTAAGACAATGGCTTTGGGGGTTCATATTGGGTTCCTAATCTATGTCTATAATTTACAAGCTTGTGACTTTGGGAAAGTTATATGATCTCTCTAGCTGTCATTTTCATTATGTATAAATGTCCATCTTAAAAGAGTACTTACTTCACAGTTATGAGACTAAATGAGATAATGCCTGTAAAGCATTCATCACTGTGCCTGACTCCCAGAAAATTTCAATAGTATTAGCTCTTATTATTTATTGTTACCATTATTGATCTTCTAACTTTGTTATTGGCTCCTCTTTTTCTTATTAAGCATGTGTGTATGTGGGTATGCTCAGTCACGTCCTACTCTTTGCAACTCTTTGGACTATAGCCTGCCGGGCTACTCTGTCCGTGGGAGTTTTCAGGCAAGAATACTGGAGTGGGTTGCCATTTCCTTCTCCAGGGGAGTTTCCTGACCCAGGGATCAAACTCACATCTCCTGTATTTTAGGCAGATTCTTCACCCACTGAGCCATCAAGGAAGCGTATTAAGCATTATTTAACTCAAATTTCTTCAAACACTGTGTCAACCACAATTATAATTCATATGAATTCTCTCTCTCTTTGGATTTCTTTGTTGATGGTTTGTATCACAGAAGTGAGTATGACAGACATGGTCAGTTTCTCCTATATCTAACTAGTCCTAGTCCACCGAGGGAGAGGGAAAATGAATAATTCATGTTATGAATTCTGTGTTCATTAAACTCACTCCACCATTACACATTCACTTGTCATTCAGTCCTTATTTGTTTACCTTGTTCCCAAGGATATCATGAAGATGTCATGGATAACCCTGTAAAATGCCACAATGTTACGCAGAGGAGAGCAACCAGGATAAGATTCAGATTCATCTCATAGAAGCAAGAGTTAGAGGACAGAGTATTATTTAGTGCCAAAAAAGAGGAGATAGTATAAATGTAGGTACTGAAGAGGGTGACAGTTTGGTGGGTGAGTTGGATGAGGATGGAGAGAAGGTGGGCCTGGGTGGCATGAACATCCAAGGAGGCCAGTCTTATGTCGGCAGGAAATGATCCTGGAAGTAGCTCTTTCAGGCAGCCCATGCTGATACCTCCTTGATCTACAATTTGTGAGAAATGGTAGCCCCCTTTCATGTTTTTCCCATTAATTAATCTAAAATACCAATTTTTGTAAAGAGAAGGAAATGTATCTTTAAAATAAGTGGACATGGACCGCTAGGCAAGAAAGAGGAAGCTATCCAGTCAGGGGAAGAAAGAGAAGAGAAACTATGGTTAAGTAGCGGACTTCCCCAGCTTCTGCCTGCCATCATTCATGTTAAATGTGTGGAAACCAATGGAAGTGGTGAAGGAGGCATTTTATGCTTGTACCATAGATTAACAGTCATTCTGTTTCCTTTGCCATCTTTTGCCCAGCTGATCTCTTCACTGAGACATCACTAGTGTAATATTTATTTTAGAAGAGAACAGCATCAGCTTCCCTTCCTTTTCATAGCAAATGCTATAACATTATTTTTTTAGACAGTTTTAAAATGGGTGATCCCTGGATTTTGTCATCTAACTTACAGCAAAAGTGCAGTGATGTACATCAGAACCATTGCCTGATAGAAAGGTTGGCTCAGCTGTTCATCATGTGACAGATGGCTTCTTGAAGGCTGGCTTTTCAAGACTGGTGTTTAGGTTGAATGTCCAGAGTCCTGAAATGGATAGCCTCCTTTGGGAGATTTAAAATCAAATGAACTCTATAGTTTTGAATTAGATGAAGACTTGCAGAGGAGCACAGGTTCATCATGGGAGAGGGCAGATGAAAAACCATGAGTTTCCCAGGAGGGAGAGTGAAGAGCCTTTCTGCCTCAGGGTCCTGAGACCAGGACACTTATGTCACCTTTTAAGTGGACAATATCCTTGTACTATATGGTAGGATTACATTGGAAACTGTCTTCTAACACCTTGACAACAGAATACAAGAGCATATGTTAGAGATGAATTTAATAGGGTTATGTGAAAATACTTGTACTTTAGTTTTAGTTTTTTTTTTTTTTCAATGTGGGCTCTGTTAAGATAGGTGAAAAGGTGGTTAAACTAAAGCATATGAAACAAGTACTTAGAAGTTTTCATTACTTGTAAATTTAATATAAGTCATCAGTTTCTTTTGGTCATCACAGACTCCTGGTGTGTGTGTGTGTGTGTGTGTGTGTGTGTGTGTGTGTGCACGTGTGCGCACATCCATACACAATGGCTTTGACCCTCTGGGGTGCATTAAGAGGGATGCCGTGGTGGTGTTTCCAGAAGAGAGCAACCCAGATCAGAGACTTCAGAGACACCTCAGGAAAGCAATTCCTGGGGGATATGGTGATGTGGAAGGCAAAAGCGATACCAGCTGGTTTGAAGATGGATGGGCATTCACTAGAATTATGAGACATGAAAGGCCCTTGGGGAGATGAACTCCTAGAACATTTTTTCTTTCTCTGGCAGAATCCCATGCAGCCTCTGGTTTGAGTGTTAAGTTCCGCCCTTGCCTGCTCTGGAACCTGCACAAGGCAAGAGCTCTGTTTACTTTCATCTCTGGGTCATCTTCCTCCCCCAGGTCCGCCCAATCCTGATGATGATCGGAGTCTCACCTGGTGGCAAATGCCAACCTGAGAGACCTTTGTGGGGGTTGCTCTCCCACTGTTTAGATGAGATAATGGGCCTCAGGAGGGGAATTCTGCCATTTCCTCCTTCACACTGGGCAAGAACACTATTACAGCAAGAAATTATAAGGAAATAAACAAGGAATTCCCACAGAGCCATTGTCTCCGCTTTTCATTTCTTTCCATTGCAATATAATGTTGCCTTGTCTAGTTCAATCTTTAATAAAAGTGGATTAGTTGACTGCCTGCATCCTTATCACAATATGTTTTTCGTTTGAATCCTATTTGCAGATACTCTTCCATTTCCTTCTCTAGAATAACTAGAACTACATTTGAACCAACTAAATTGAAATTGTGAAATCTTAGCTGGGTTTCCTCTCCACCTCCCAAGCTTCTGTATCACCACCCCACCCCCATAATCCCGAAGGCAAAAGTTCTGGGAATGGAACTGACAAGAAGCAGATTTAGGCAACACATCACTCTCCAGAAATAGAGTACCATTCCCACTGATAATTGAAATCATATTTGGATCACTCATTGTTTTAGTGACCAATCAAGATGTGATCTGCCTACACATTTTGCACAAGTGTATTCTAATGCAACTTAACGTTGGCTGTGCTTTTAGTCTTAGGTTCGGGAGCATAGCAATAAAGAAAATTCACAACATCCCTGATTTCATGGAACCTAAACCTAGTGGAGTGATAGACAAACGAGAGTAAATGTACAATTTATCAGTTGTTGATAAGTGCAAGGGAAAAAAAATTAAAGTGGGTTTGAGATGTATGGGGATGGTAGGTTATTTCTATTTTGTATTATGTGTTGAGGGAAGGCCTTACTGACAAAGTGTCATTTGAATAAAGGCCTGAAGGAAACTGGGGACAGGCCATGATGATATTTGGGAGGAAATCACTCCAGGCAGAGAGAAAAGCAAGTGCAAAGGCCCTGAGGCAGGCATGCATCCTCTGTTCCAAAATAACATATACTTGTTGCTTATGAAGAGTGAGCTGTGGGGAGAACAGTGGGAAATGAGATAAGAGAGGCAGCAAGGGGTAAGATCCAGGTGAGAACCTGGATGAACCTCTGCACAACATGGGACTCTAATAGAAGGCTAGAGCAATGGGGTGACTTGAAGGCTCCCTCTCCTTGGCTTGGATATGTTGAGTCTGTGATGATGATAAACCATCCAGGTGGTAGTCAAGTCCACAGCAAGAGAGAAGTTTGGATTTCGGGGAAAGAAGATGGGAATAGAAATGTCAACTTTGGCCTCATAAAGTCTTGGAAAAGTATGAATCTTCCAGGAATTGACTGTGGATAGAGAAGGCTGAGTGCTGGGGCCTTCAACTCTTAGGGGCTGAATAGAAGAGGTGTGTGTGAAGTCCAGCAAAGATTCTCAGAAGTAGCCAGTGAGGGGACCCAGAAGGGTTTCAAAGAGGCACAGCCACTGAAAAGAGCATTGTTGTTCACTTTGCAGAAATATGGATGGACCTAGAGGTTGTCGCCCTGAGTGAAGTAAGCCAGACAGAGGAGGAGAAATACTGTATGACACCCCTTATATGTGGAATCTAAAAGAAATTATACAAATGAACTGATTTATAAGACAGAAACAGATTCACCGACTTAGAGAATGAACTTATGGTTGCCAGAGGGGAAGAGATAGGGAGTTTGGGATGGACATGTACACACTGCTATGCTTAATGGATAACCAACATGGTCCTACTGTATGGCACAGGGAACACTGCTTGATGTGGCAGCCTGGATAGGAAGGGACTTTGAGAGATAATAGATACGTGTGTGTGTATGGCTGAGTCCCTTTGCTGTCCATCTGAAACTGTCACAACATTGTTAATGGCTATATATTAATAAAATAAAAAGCTAAAAAATACAACAAAACAAAATCACTTTCTTGAGGTAACTATCACTGAATTAGATTCACTAATTTACACAAGTAATGAGCTATCATCGTACATCAATCTCTACAAGACACATATCCTATTAATAAAGGACTATGAATAGATAACAAGGTCATGACTATACCAGAAGCTGAGACAACAGCCTTCTCCTTGACTGGTGAGCCACACCTTGGGATTTTACAGAGCAAGAACCATTAATACAAACTGTATGAAGCCACGCTGCCCTGATTTGAGCTTTGGGAGAATTTTTAATGTATCTGCCTAATGCAGATACTTCTCACAGGGACACATCATGATGCATGTGCTTGTTTATTTTTGAAAATATTGTTTTGGTGTCTTCTGTTTTCAGAATCACTTCAAAATGCATTCCTTCTTACTTTGGATTTTGGCTCAGAAATTTAAGGTTTATTACAGAATATTCTTTGAATTAAAGAAGGAAGACTCCCTTTACAGTGCCCCTCCTAGGCTGGTAGGGGCCATTTCTTCACTTACAGTGACAATGTATACAACAAACACCATGTTCACATGAGTTGTTTGGAAGATTCATTGCCACTCCAGTGCCTTCATTTCTTTTCCTCTGTAAGTCTTGAAGGAGACCTCTCTTCATCACTTCCTTGTACATGCTCACTCCTTTGGAGAATTATCTTAACATCCTAAGAGAAGAGATTCAAAGAGAAGTTACAACTCTTAATAAATGAATTAGAAGTAATGATTACTAATAATACGGGCTTCAATATGTGGCAGGATTAAACAGTGAGTTTTAATTTTTTCCTTTGAAAAAATTGT
Organism: Capra hircus; assembly: GCF_001704415.2. Taxonomy (NCBI): domain Eukaryota; kingdom Metazoa; phylum Chordata; class Mammalia; order Artiodactyla; family Bovidae; genus Capra; species Capra hircus. Next base: position 38,339,035 of record NC_030827.1, read on the forward strand.
TCTCTATTTAGTGTGAATCCTGCCTTGCAACTTATTAATTTTGCCAATGGAAAGATATCAAAGATCTTAGAGACTTCATTTCCCCATCTAGTAAGGTCTAATAATAGAGTTGTCATATTAGAATAATTAGATAACATTTGTAAAAGCAATTACACAGTTCTTGTTTAGTTGCTAAGTCATGTCTGACTCCTTTGTGATCTCCTGGGCTGTAGCCCAACAGGCTCTTCTGTCCATGGAATTCTCCAGGCAAAAATACTGGAATGGGTTGCCATTTCCTTCTCTGGCAATTACGGAGAGTTTGGCACAAAATGGGCAAGACAAAACATTATTTCCCTATTAATCAATAAAAAACAATATTCATCTTCTATTAAAGGAAAATTCTAATGCTAAATTAATCATGTTTACAGATTTGTAGAATTTTAGAACAGCAGATTATTTTGAGGTGGGGGAATTATCCCCTTTCTGTTTTCTTTTTTAATATTAGGGATAGAATGATCTGTTTTTTATCCAATTAAAATATCCAACTATGCTGCATTTTAAATCACAGATGTTTATAAAATAAATTTAAGATATTATCACAATGTATTAATAGAAGGGGTTCAGTTCAGTTCAGTTCAGTCACTCAGTCATGTCCTACTCTTTGCAACCCCATGAATCGCAGCACGCCAGGCCTCTCCATCCATTACCAACCGCTGGAGTTCAGTCAAACTCATGTCCATCGAGTCGGTGATGCCATCCAGCCATCCCCTCCTCGGTCGTCCCCTTCTCCTCCTGCCCCCAATCCCTCCCAGCATCAGGGTCTTTTCCAGTGAGTCAAATCTTCAGATGAGGTGGCCAAAGTATTTGAGTTTCAGCTTTAGCATCATTCCTTCCAATGAACACCCAGGACTGATGGACTGGTTGGATCTCCTTGCAGTCCAAAGGACTCTCAAGAGTCTTCTCCAACATCACAGTTCAAAAGCATCAATTCTTTGGTGCTCAGCTTTCTTCACAGTCCAACTCTCACATCCATACATGACCACTGGAAAAACCATAGCCTTGACTAGATGGACCTTTGTTGCCAAAGTAATGTCTCTGCTTTTGAATATACTATCTAGGTTGGTCATAACTTTTCTTCCAAGGAGTAAGCGTCTTTTAATTTCATGGCTGCAGTCACCATCTGCAGTGATTTTGGAGCCCCCCCCCCCCCAAATAAAGTCTGACACTGTTTCCACTGTTTCCCCATCTATTTCCCATGAAGTGATGGGATCAGATGGCATGGTCTTAGTTTTCTGAATAGAAAGGGTACTAGCTAGCATAAGGGGAAAATGTAAAATTACATTTATTCAGTTTCCAGGGTTTTTTTTTTTTTTTTTAGGGAACTATTTAAGAGTATAAGTTTCTTTACTTCAGAGCTGAGTTCCAAAAGTTTCTATTTAATTGTAGTCATTTTACTCATGAAAACATGAGTTAGTTCAACATCTGAACAGAGCCCTGCTGAGTGACACCCACATGGCTGTATCAGTCACTGCCAGGAAACATAGTGAATCATTTTCTTGAAGAAGCTTGTTCTTTGAAAATATAGATCTCCCACAGCTGAAGGGCAATCTTGGGCAAGTTAAGTGAAAAAGAACAGCTGCTTGCCATTGACCTTTCTGGTCCTACCCTCCACAGTACTTACTGACAGGTCTTCTTTGCAGAGAATATTATTTTTAACAGCTATTGCTGACTAGTGACTATTTACTTGGGGATTAAGGAATGAGTTGATCTGTGATTATTTGACACTCCATAGCATGGGGGAAAATTATAAGCTCTAGATATTTCAATCAGTCTTGGCTAGATTTATGGCTGAAATCAAGGGCCATAATTTTAAGTAACAGTTAGTGGAGAAAAGGCTGAGAGAGTCTAGAAATGTTTGGCATGGGTGCCTTGAAAACACAAAGCACTGAAGCAGCCATTGCATTTTGTTATAAACATAATAGAGGCTGTTGGAGTGTATCTTAAAGTCAGATACCTTGAAGACTGTGTCCCTTCTAGGTACATTTATATTTATAGGTACTTTGGCCTCATGTAATCAGGTCCTGACTCATTTGTTTCTAAGAAATTCTCCTGTGACATTCTGACTTTAACACTGAAAGATTTATTTTTATCTCCTAGTGAATGGAACCCTTAATATTAAGCCTATCTGCTGGATGTACAGGTTTTGTTAAAAGAGACTCATATTTATGCAGCATATGTGTGCATAACAAGAAACTACATTTGGTGAGTTGGTGCAGAAAATCCAATGCCCACTTACACTTGTAAATCTATTTATTGGAGGAAATTTACTTTCTTCACTAATCACCCAGTGATGGTGTCGTCAATGATCTTGTTATATTTAAGCAAAGGATTTTTTTAAAGAATTTAGGAAACTTCTTTGAAAATAACCTCTCTATATAAACATCTATGAAAGAAGAAGTTAAATAAATGAGCTTGAATTGAATAACTATAAAATCCAAAACTAAACATGGATCTTCTGAGTTGGAATTGACCACATGTGGATTCCTGGGACTTTGGTTTGGACTCCCTGTCATCATGACACTCTCCAGTGGAAGTCTCCTTTCTTTCCAGAGAGCAGACACTGAATTTGGCAGATGAAATGCCAGCTTTTAGTTCATCTGTGTAAATTTTGCACTGTTCAGAAATATTTCTTATGCACTGCAACCACCAACAGGCCAGCAGTAATAATAATAGTAATAATAATTACTATGTAGTGTTAGTCACTCAGTTGTGTCTGATTCTTAGCGATCCCATGGGCTATAGCCTGCCAGGCTCCTCTGTCCATGGACTTGTCCAGGCAAGAATACTGGAGTGATCCAGGGGATCTTCCTGACCCAGGAATCAAACCAGGTCTCCTGCATTGCAGGCAGATTCTTTACCATCTGAGCCACCAGGGAAGCCCCTACTATGTAGTGAGGGCTTTCTATCTGCCAAGCACAGAGCTAAGCACTTTGTATGGCTTAAGTCATTTAATCTGTACAAGGACCTTGAGAGGCATGTTTGAGAATTAACCCTATTTTATAGATGGGGAAACCAAGGCGCCATGGGGTCACTTGCCCAAGGTCACACAGTTAGTAGCTATGAACCCAATCAACATGGCTCCTGAGTCTGCTCTCCTAACCACAAAGCCAGGCTACTTCTCCACAGGAGCAAAAAATAACACGTATCAAAATAATTACCCAAACTGGCCTTTTTCATATGTATTTTAAAATGTTTGCTAGTTCCAAACATGAATCTTGTAAACACAGAGCTGTTGGGTGACAACCTTTACTTCCCACTGTTTATAACAGCAAACAACATTTTAACCTGAAAAACCACACTCTAGTTTTTGCTCTACTTATCTTGAAAGATCTTCAAACAACATCACTGTGGTTAAAGTTCATTTTAAAAATGTGATCTATTTACTTGCACATGGATATCTGGAGCAAAAAAATTGATGACAGGATGAGAGTGTTAGTAATACAGTCTTCAGAGATTTTTTTCTTTTCCTTTCTTCTTTTTCTTTATTTGCTTAGTAAAAATGAGAGTAGAGCACCTTACTGGAAAGGGAACCTCTTTCCTTTTCAAGCATCACATTTAGGTTTTTCAGGTCAAAGGCTCAACTCTCGTCGGAATGGTGCCCTGACTAGATTCTAGCAGGTGGTTCACTGTCCTCTTGTCAGATTCCAGGGTGAAGTGATGACAGGGAGGGGAGATGAAGGACCAGGACGGGGGAGGGTTGAAGAAGCTGACTCGGCAGAAGCACCCTGGCAATGAAGGAATGAACCATCGGACAGCTAGACAGACTGACAAGCTCTCTTTCTACTATTAGGGTGTCAGGTGACATTCATACTCTGAAGCTGGAGGTCAGAACAAGCTCCAGCTGGGGGGTGAGGGTGGGGGGAGGGGGGCAGGTGCTCTCAACCCGAGGGATCTGTGCACCAAGCAAGATTTGGGGAACGTGAAGAGATCTTTTTGGTCATCAGTGCATCAAGGTGCTCCCAGAATATAGTGGGCAGCAATTCAGAATGTCAGATGTTCTGCCATGCCAGAGTTGGTCCTGTGCTATTCAAAATGCCAGGAGTATTTCAGCTGGGGTGCATGCTGATAAAACTCCTTCCTAAATAAGAGAAATGCACAAAGTAATAAGAAGCCTGCTGACTCCAGCTTTCCCTGAGGATCAAAATCCATCTTCAGGGGATTGATCTTTGAAGGCAGTCAGCCATCTATTGATGGAGTTTTTTCTTCAGGAACATGCCAGATAGAATCATCTCTGCAAAAGTCAGTAATAGACATTCTGGTCAGAGTAAAAATGTTCTCAAATCGTCCTGACTTTGCAGGGAGTTCTTCTCCCATAATTGGAGGAAGTGATGGTGGAATCATTTTAGGGTCCTAGTTGTTGTTGATAAGACAAGGTAAACCCTACTGCACATTATTCTAGGGAGCTGAAAATTATTTTGCTGGTTTAAAATAGGGGAGTTGTTCCCTGAAATATGAAACAGAATGTGTAGGATGAAATGCACTCTAAAGAGATGGGCTTCTGGAACCCACCTCACACAGAATGATGGTTGCTCAGAGGACAGAAAAGGCAGGGAGATCCCACAAGTGGCAGACTGCCCCCCCTCCTGCCTGTGACAACCATGAACCCACCCACCCACCTCTCTCCATCCCTTTGTCTAGTTCTGATGTGTGCTATTCCCACTAAATCCAGGGTGACACTAATTTATCCCATTCTCATCCTAAGTGGGGAAGAAGGCTGGTCTTTATGAGTGAAAGTAGGAGTGTCAGATGCTGAAAAGGGACCTGTGACATATGGGTTTCATTGTGAAGAGTAAATGTTTGTGGGATGTATGAGTACAATTACTTGGAATATTGCCAACCACATATCCAAGTATTCTGGGCCCGTTTAAATAAAGAGACCCAAATAATTTTACAAAGAGGATGGTTAGATGTAGAGATATAATGATGTGATATGGTTAGATGGCTTCCCTGGTGGCTCAGTGGTAAAGAAACCATCTGCCAATGCAGGAGACACACGGGTTCGATCCCTGGGTTGGGAAGATCCTCTGGGGGAACCCACTCCTGTATTCCTGTCTGGGAAATCCCATGGACAGAGGAGCCTGGGTGGGCTACAGTCCATGGCATCACAAAAGAGTAGGGCACGACTGAGCAACTAAGCAACAACAACAACAATGGTTAGAGATAAGGAAACACTTCATTTCAGTTCAGTTGCTCAGTCATGTCCAACTCTTTGTGACTCCATGGACTTCAGTACACCAGGCTTCCCTGTCCATCACCAACTCCCGGAGCTTGCTCAAACTCACGTCCATCAAGTTGGCAATGACATCCAACAATCTCATAGCCTGTCATCCCCTTCTCCTCCTGCCTTCAATCTTTCCCAGCATCAGGATCTTTTCTGATGAGTCAGCTCTTCACATCTGGTGGCCAAAGTATCAGAGAATTCAGCTTTAGCATCAGTCCTTCCAATGAATATTCAGGACTGATTTCCTTTAGGATTGACTGGTTTGATCTCCTTGCAGTCCAAGGGACTCTCAAGAGTCTACTCCAATATCACAGTTCAAAAGCATCAATTCTTCAGTGCTCAGCTTTAGATCACTTGCATCTTATCAAAATGAAAGCACTTTTATCGAAAACTCAGCTAACTCTCTGTAGTCCAATAAACCATTAGGAGAAGCCAAATAGGGAGACTGCATGCTGTTAAGTGTGTGAGGCTTGTGAGAAGGTTGTAGCAACCTGCCACATTCTGAAAGGTGGTCACCCCCAGCCTTCCGTAGTCCTTGCTGTCGGGGTCCCGGCACTTGCCAGGTGGATGCACATTCAGCATGTGTGGTTGATGTGTGAGGTGATGGTGTGCGCTCTGAGCCCCAGCTCTTCCTCTCTTCCTTCCTTTATTCTGCTGACTTGGTCCAGCCTCTCTGGGTTTGGTCCTCAGTGTTCCCACCCTGAACAGTTTCTCTGATGGAACCCTTATCCCTTCTTTCAGAAGCGCGGTCACTGGATGAGTTACAGCAACAATGTGTATGTGATGAGAGTTTGGTGAATAAATCAGCACTTGGCTGGGGATCAGGGTCTCCTTCGTTCTCTTGGGCAGGGGGATTCTATTCCCCATGCTCTTCAATCATAGGCCAGGGTCATTTGATGGCTGGAATAATGCAGAACATGAATATAGCCACCCATCCAGCTTTTACTGCCATTTACCTCCAGCCTTCTGTGGTAGACTCAAGGCCTCAGAGTCCTGGTGGGGCAGCTCTATGGTATTATCCCTAGTATTGGCGGGCCTATTGGTGGTACTGATCATATTACGCATATACTGGTAGTGCTAACTATCATGGTACCCGTGTACTGACAGTCACTTCTACTCTGCCTGAACTCACTGCCCTTGCGGTATTGAGGGCTGGCCTTTTGGCTGGATGCTGTTACCAGCTTAGCTTCCTGAGACCCTGGTCTAGCCTAGTCCAGCTTCTTCCCTCCTTCTCTTCCTCCACAATTGTTTTATCCCACCAAGCCCTGAACCTGAATTCAACCACGTTAAGACAATCAAGAAAAACAGTCCTGATGAACCTATTTACAGGGAAGACAGGGAGATGCAGACATAGAGAATGGACTTGTGGACACAGTGGGGGAAGGAGAGGGTGGGATAAATTGAGAGAGTGGCATTGACATATGCGTGTGTAGATATGCATATCATGTGTAGAATAGATAGCCAGTGGGAAGCTATTATATAACAGACAGCCCAGCCTGGTGCTGTCTGATGACTTAGAGGGGTGGGATGCGATGGGGGAGGGAGGCTCACAAGGGAAGGGATATACATATATATATATATACTATATATATGCAAAACAATGCAACATTTATAAAGCAATTATCCTCCAATAAAAATAAAATAAAATTATAATGACAATTTTAAAAAAGACTGTATTAGGATCTTTAGGTAATACTCACAGGGATCTTATAGTCTGGATAACTTGAAATCAGGTCTTGAATAAAAGGATGCTTCAGAAGAACAGCAACTTCAATTGGCTCGAGGTTCTTGGAACCTAGGTCCTGAAACACTTTTATGAAGTTCTTAAAAAGATACAAAAAATAAGTTAATTAAATCTATGATCCTGATGATATTAAAAATGATTTACTAAAGGAATCATCATAATTTCTACACGTTGAGACATTTCAGGAGAAATTCTATGACCATACACTCAAAATTGATGGAAATTTTCTTGGGTATAGGTTGTCTCTTTAATGAAAGAATCCAACCAACCTCTAAATAAATGTTCTCTATCTTTTGGTGGCTGGCAAATCTGTTAGCGTCCAGTACTTCATTTCCTCCTCGGAACACTTGGAGTAATGTTTGCATAGAAATCGTTTCCGTATTCGCATTTTCAGGGATTTCTTCTTCCTTTTCCTCCCCGTCCTCTTGTAATTCTCTTTCCTCACTCATAAAGTTGTCCTCGAGTTCAGGATATTCCTCAATGGGACTCATATCAGTAAAGGAAGAGGTCTGTGCAATTAAATAAAGAGAAGATTAAGTCTTTCCAGTAATAGAGATATTTACTGCTGCTGCTACTGCTAAGTCACTTCAATCATGTCCGACTCTGTGCGACCCCATAGACGACAGCCCACCAGGCTCTGCCGTCCCTGGGATTCTCCAGGCAAGAACACTGGAGTGGGTTGCCATTTCCTTCTCCAATGCATGTAAATGAAAAGTGAAAGTGAGGTCACTCAGTCGTGTCCAACTCTTTGCCACCCTGTGGACTGTAGCCTACCAGGCTTTTCCGTCCATGGGATTTTCCAGGCAAGAGTACTGGAGTGGGATGCCATTGCCTTCTCCGAATAGAGATATTTAGAAAACACCAATTTTGTCCTGAACTTTTTATGCCTCGCGATGGTAATGCCTACTGGTGTGCTGCAGTCCGTGAGGTTGCAGAGAGCTGAACACGACTTAGCGACTGAGCAACAACCACAGACTAGCTAAACAAAGTCTAAAGATAGAATATGCTAGACAGTAAGACAAGTCTTTCTTCCTTCTCCAACTCAGAAACAACAGCAAGAAGAAGCAAAAGTGGTTACCAACTGGGAAGGGTGGGAGAGGGATAAAGTAGGAGTTTGTAATTAACATATACACACGAATATATCTATAAAATAGATAACCAATGTCTTACTGTATACTCAATACTTTGTAATAACCTATGAGGGAAATGAATCTAAAATGAATCTGAAAAATATGTATGTATAGCTGAATCACTTTGCTGTACACCTGAAACTAACACAGCACTGTAGATCAATTATACTTCAATAAAAAATAATAAAGTAAAAAGAATAAAAAGAAAAGAAGTAGAATATGCTGGCCGCACTGGAAATCATGTCAAAATTCTAGACCAGTTCTGCTGGTACTTGACAGAGGCCTTAGTGTGGGGTGAGTTTTATTTACTTTCACACATGCTTTTGCTTATCACTATTTCAGATATACTGTATGCACTTGTACTAAGTCCCGTCAGTCATGCTCCATTCTTGGTGACCCTATGGACTGCAGCCCACCAGGCTCCCCTGTCCATGGGATTCTCCAGGCAAGAATACTAGGGTGAGCTGCCATTTTCTTCTCTAGGCGATCTTCTCCATTCAGGGATAGAAACCACCTCTCTCCTACAGGCAGGTTCTTTACCACTAGTGCCCCCTGGGAAGCCCCAGATACACTGTATTACTCAATAAAAAAGCACTGAAATGAATTGTGTGACTTCTGTCAAACTTTTACACATGAATCTAGATTTTTGACAGGATTTGCTTTGGAAACTGCCTGCAGTCTAGAGGTTGTGGCAGGTTAATTTCTCAAGTTTGATAGATTCTGAGAAACTTTGGGGCCTTTGTTTGGATACTGGATGTTAAACTCAATGAAGCACTCAGAAAGTAAAATAGAAAACAGATTGAATACAGACAGATTGGGATTCATATTGCTGCTCTTTGAAACTTGACCAAGAGCCATGAATTTAGATGCTGGCATTCTGAGTATGGGAAAGAGTAAATTGTTTCTGATGTAGTTTCTTATGTATCAAAAGCCTGAAAAGTATCGCCTACCTTTTGACCCAGTAATTACTGATCTAGGAACTGATTCTAAAGAAATATTCATGTGCACCAAGACTTTTGTATGTGGATGTTCATTTTGTGTTACTTACCACAAAAATAGAAAACCTATGATTCCAACAACAGGGAATGGTGACATCAATGATAGTATCATTGGAATGATGGAATGCTGTGCTGCTGTGTGCATTTTAGCTTAGAATGATAGTGAAAATGACAGTGAAAAAACACTCATGGGATAAGTGCAAAAGGGAACAAAACACAAATAATAAATACTGCCAGGGTCCAGCCCCAGTGGATCCAGGGTAATTTGAAGTGGGGACGGCATGGTGAGGAAAAACATATTTATTTAGAAATATAAAAGAGAGATTAGGAAAGAATAGTGTAGTAGGAAAATTTAGTGGAGAAAAGAGGCTGAATAACTTGGTTTACGGGGAAAGCTAATAAAACCTCAGGATAAGAGATTTGCACATCTACGTTAGGCCACCAGTGCCTGTTTGAATAGAGGAGGGTGCCCCGCCTTGGGCTCCCTCTCTCATGGATCTTAGAAGCCAGGGCAAGTAAGTAGACATGGTGAGCCTCCACGCCCAAGATGGGAATTCAGACTGAAAATAGAGTAAAGAAGACATGGGGGAACCAGTCCAGTGACTGGCCCATCCTCTATTGTCTGGAAAGGCCTTATATACTTTTGATTTTACATAGAGATCAATGGATAATACAAAATTATGCAGTGTCAACTGCCCTGACTCTTATCGAGACCAGGCTTTCTCTCTGCATACCTAGTTGTATACATAAGTCTTAGGTGATTTACATCATCTTCTGGCCAGAAGGCCAATTAACATTTTACAGCCCTTTTCTGATAAGGGTAATAGTGTTGTTCTTCCCAAAGTCTGGTGCCACTCTCAGAAAGCACTAAATAAAGTTACATTCTTACATAGCAAGGATACAACAATTTATAACAAGGAAAAGGAGTACAGTGATGTATAACAAAGAGAAAATTAATTAACTCAAAAGTCTAGTATTGCTAACATCAAAACTACTATATTCCTATTTCTGCATCCTGATTACATTGATTAATATCCTCCCAGGTGCCTAAAAGATAAAGGATATGGAGGCCTGGTGGCAAATATTAACTTAACAATGGAACCCTTCACCAAACTAATTCTTAGCTCTAAAAGGCTCTATATCTTTGAGATGTTTTGAGCTTTGTGCCTCTCACAGTTGGGGGCTGTAAACAATACACAAGTTGTAAAGTCCGGGCAGACCGGTCAGATAAGTTAGAAAGCCATCAAAGGGGTTTAAACCGAGACATTCTTTTTATATGCAGGAGACTGCTAACTGGAGCCCTAAGTTAATTCCTTTTAGAGGCAGAAGAGTGGAAAGCACAGTACAATAAGGCAGGCAGACTCTGGTTTTTGGGGGTAGATGTTCAGGAAAACCCAGGGGGAACCCCTGAAGCCTGACTCGCCTTGCCCATCAGGCCTCTCTGCATGACCTTGTCATGGGTGGGATCTCCCATGCTGGCTGCCAGCAAAATACACCAGGGTCCTCATTTCCTTATATATCTAATACTTATTAATGAAAAAGAAGAGAAACTGATACATTAAAGAACTGATAGTAGTTACTACCTCTGATTGGTCAAACAGGTGATTTACTTTTTATTTTGTACTTTGCAAGTTCTCTGCAGTAGATTTGCATTTATAATATTTACTGTAATAAATGTGTTGTGTGTTTCTGATGATGAAGTGATAGATATTCAATGATTTGCTGTTGGGGTCCAGCCCCAGTGGATCCAGGGAATTTGAAGCGGGGATGGAGTTGGCGAAGAAAGATTAATTAGAAATTTAAAGAGAGATTAGAAGAGAATAATGTAGTGAAAAAATAGAGGATAAAAGAGACTGATATTCCTTGGTTTACATGGAAAGCTAATGAAGTCTCAAGACAAGAAACTTGCACCATCTACGTTAGGCCACAGGCTCCTGCTTGAATAACAGAGGGTGTCCCACCTTGGGCTCCCTCTTGCGTGGGTCTTAAAAAGCCCAGGCAAATAAGTAGACACGGTGAGCCTCTGTGTTCCAAGGGATCAGCCTGAAAAAGAGAGGGAGGGAGAGGGAGAAAGAGAGAGAGAGTCGACACGGGGGAGGCCAAGCTTGTGCAAAAACCCTGTAACTTTATTTTTAAAAGGTACTTATATACCCTAAGTTTTACATAATGGAAGATACAGAGTCATGTAGGGGCAGCAGTCCTGACCCTTACTGATACCAGGCTTTCTTTCTCTTATCTTTCTGTATACAAAAGGTCTCAGGTGATTTACATTATCTTCTGGCCAAGAGGCCTGTTAACACTTTATGGCTCTCTTCCTTAATGAATGTTAATCTCATTTCTCCTGAAGTGTTTTTCTTTAATCTGTATCACTCTCAAAGCACTAAAGTTACATTCCTGTAGAACAAAGGTGCAGTGGGTTATAACAAAGAAGGTACTTAACTCAAAGATCTATGTTGCTACTTGTTTTTTTCTATATACCAACTATATCAACAAATAAAAGATATGAAAACTTGGCAGCAAGTATTGGCTCAACAATGAAACCCTTAATCAGTCCTATTCTAATGATTTTGACTCCTCGGAAGCCCCTACATTCCTAGGATGTTTTAAGCTTCCTGTGCCTCTCGCCATCGCCATCGGGGAGGCTGCAAACAATCACATGCGCAGCTGAAAGAGTCCAGACAAACCTGTCAGGCAGGCTAGAAAGCCATCAGAGGGGTTTTTGGATTGAAACACTCTTATTATGCCCAGGAGATTTATTATCTAAAAGCTCTAAATTAACTTTTTCCAGGAAAAGGTGGTGGAGGGACAGCCCCCTGTTAATGTCAGAGGAGTTGGTGAAAGGCATAATATAGAAAGGAAGACAGATTTTTGGTTCTGGGGATAGATGCTTGAGAAAATCCAGGGGGGACCCCTGAGGCCTGATCCCACCTTTGCATTTTGTCAGGCCCCCTTCCTCATGACCTTTGCCACGGGTGGGATTCCCCATGCTGGCTCCTGGCATCTTGCCATGAAAAAATGAGTGTTTTCAGAATGTTGACTGGCCCGATGTCATAGAACACCTGAGGGCTGGTTCTCCTTTATTCTGAGGAAGGAAAAATGCTAATTTAGGTTTAAAATTAGAAGAGGGTGCCATTGCCTGCACATACTCAATTCAGTAGAAGCATTAAGTGCATAGATCATACAAGTTCTTTCCAAATAGCCACTGAAGTCCCATGTGTAAAAAGACTATACCAGGGCACAGAATTAAGCCTCTGGTCATCGTAAGCCCCTCTGAAGGATGTGTAGAGGCGCAGGGTGGTGCAATGGAGATAGGTTGCATTTGGCCTAGTTCTGTGTGGTCACCTTGCTTTAGTTGAGTTTCTGTATCCTTTGCTAAATTGGAAATATAATCTGATCTTGAAGTTCTTGGAACTGAGTATATCTATCTATTTAGTCTTCCTTGTTTATCTATCTGTCTACCGATCCAATTAGCTTCTTCTCCATTTTAAGCAACTGCAATACTGATTTACTTGGCAGAAATGTGAAACTGACTTTTTTGTCTCTACCTAGGAAGCTTTGGCAGAGAAGGCAATGGCACCCCACTCCAGTACTCTAGCCTGGAAAATTCCATGGATGGAGGAGCCTGGTGGGCTGCAGTCCATGGGGTCGCTGGAGTCAGACACGACTGAGTGACTTGACTTTCACTTTTCACTTTCATGCACTGGAGAAGGAAATGGCAACCCACTCCAGTATTCTTGCCTGGAGAATCCCAGGGACGGGGGAGCCTGATGGGCTGCCGTCTAAGGGGTCGCATAGAGTCGGGCACCACTGAAGTGACTTAGCAGCAGCAACAGCAACAGGAAGCTTGGGAATCATCACACTGGCTTCCCATCAATAATCCCTTGAAGAGACGGAACATTGAGTGTGGTGAAAAGAATCGTGTTGAGACATAGAATGTCTTGCTGATAGTATGAAGAATGAGTGAATTTCTATTCAGACAGAAACTGTAGGTGAGCACATGATGAACTGGGATGGATGAGCAGGCAATACCAAAATTAAAGAGCAAGAACCTGGTCTCTCTTCGTCATTTCTGGAACTAGAGAGGGTCCAAAGTCTCAAAGGCTTGATATTGTCATCATGGGATAAATGGATTTTTAAAAATTTTAGCCCAAAGATAACAAATTAAACATTTGAATGAAGAATGTCTTTCAAATGGCATTATGTCATTAGGTCTTATTAGGTTAGAGGATACTTTATAAGCATTTGCTAGTTTTGCTCTTTAAGGGGTTGGACAGAATAGATTTAGTGGTTCAGTGGGAAGGGAGGGAGTGAAGGGCGGCCAAGATGAGAACCCAAGGAGCTTCCTGGCAGGACTTCAGGGCGTGCACGGGAGGGGGTGCTCACCAACAGACCGCAATTGTGGATATGGATGTATGGACAAAACCAGGCATGCTGGTTTGGAGAAAAGCCAGGGCTTCTGAATGAGCAATTATTAGAGGCATCAAAACTCTGTGTGAGTCACATTATCTTCTAAGCAACAGGCAGATTGTGGGGCTGGCAAGCACTTTGTCACACTCTCAGAGGCAGCCCTTGAGGACTCCCAGCAACATGTCCTCAGAATGGTGCCTGAGTGTGAACTTCTACCATTCAATCTGTTTAGTTCCCCACATCTCAGAAGCAGAACAGAAGGTCAGTCCTCCGGACTAATGTAAACAAAGCATCAAAGAGCAGAATGGGAGGAACGTTTGAGTTATTTGAACCCCAAGGCCTCAACCCACCTGTCAAGATGCTTTAACAAGACTCTTAAAACGTGGGCAGTTCAAGCTCACAATTTACTAAATTCCAATATCATAACCCCGAATCCCACAGGCCAGGATGAACAAACATCAACTTCTTTGATGTTTCACATTAACTAGTGCCTGGTCATGAGTGCTTGGCTCTCGAGCTTCTTTAAACTACCCAAAGAAGCTGTGGATATAAACAGGAGGTCTGTGCCACACTGACTAAACCAGCGTGTAAGGAAGAATACAGTGAGGAAGAATGAAACATCAGGGAGATTTCCAGTTGTTTATTTGGAAAGCAAAAACTGAGATCTGATTGAATGTCTTGGGAGTAAACACAGACCTGTTAACCTGTTACAGGCATTGTTTCTGAGCAGGCTCATTTTAACTTCCTGGGATCAGGTTGCCCAGGAAACCAGAACACGGTTGGAAAGGGCACAGAGAGGCCGCAGGATAATTGGAGGCAGGATGGTGAGAGCTAGAAGGAGGCAAGAATGGGGGAGGCGATGGGTCCTGTATGCCAAAGGCTCCTATGCTTCACTCCCAGCCAGGAGCATGCCTGTGTGTGTGGCATGTGACAGACCTGCCCCCACCCTGGTTTCTTTGCTGCTGTGCGGTGGTTGCGGGAGAATTCTTGCACAGTGTCCTTGGACTTTAAAAGAGTTCTTAAGAGAAGTAACCCAGGGAGCTGCTTCCTGGGCGAGCACTAGCTCTGGGGTCAAGGCCAGAAGGGATGCAGCCTCTTACAGTGCTGGTGGTAGCTGGCCTGGGTGCTACCCATCCAGACAGCTGTCTGTTGCTATGGCAACTCTTCTAGCATAGGCTGCCTTTTCCTGGTTTTTCTGGTGACTCAGTGCAGCCTCCGGGAGAAGGAAATGGCAACCCACTCCAGTATTCTTGCCTGGAGAATCCCAGAGATGGAGGAGCCTGGTGGGCTGCCGTCTATGGGTTCGCACAGAGTCGGACATGACTGACGCGACTTAGCAGCAGCAGTGCAGCCTCCAAATCTGCTATTGCTTCTGCCTCTTGAATGTCTGCTCTCCTCCTCTCTGCTTCAGAGATGGGAGTCCACCCCTTCCTTCTCTCTTCTTCTCTTTCTTCCCTTTTACCAACACACATGGAGAACTTGTTATGTGCATTGCTGAGCACTTGCCACTTTAGAGGACGCAAAGAGGCGTAACAAGTTGTCTCCAGTGCACAGTGGAAATAACAGGAGTAGGAGTCAATAGATAAACCACCCCCAGCTTGCATTACTAGTCTTGCTTCCCTCCTGTGCTCCCTACAGTCTGTTCTATATGGGCATCCATTTTAAATGAAATGACCCTGCTCCAGTGCCTTCTCATCTCATCTCTTGGCACAGCCAAAGCCAAGGTCCTTCCAGGGGCCCTCAGAGTCCTCTCCTCATCACTGTCCTTTCCTGCTGCTCTCCTCCAGCTCAGTGCTCTGCAAGTGCTGACTTGAGGTTCTTTGGGATGCACCAGGCACGGCCCCACATGAGGTCTTTTGCATCCATTGCAGTCTTCATTTAAATGCTCTTCCTCCAGAGGTCTATCTGCAAGGCTCTCTCTCTCACCTCTCTGGGCCTTTGCCTATACGTCTTTGCACAGAGACACCTTCTGTGAAGACCCTATTTAACACTGCAACTCCTTCCCAGACTCCTGTATTTTTCCCTATCTTCTTTTTCATCTGTGGCATTAATCACCATTTGATTTAGCCTTCACTTTACTTGCCTTATCCCCAGGTCAAGGGTAGTTCCAAAGTCACCAAGGTGCTGGATAAGTAATTGAATAAATGCCTGGGTATGTGGGATGGTTCTCAGTCTTGCCAGAGAGGATCTGGATATAAATGGGGCCCAGGTGAGGGAGTGGTCAGTGTGTCAGGGGGAGCTTCATGAATGAGCTGGTGTAGGAAATAGGCCTTGAATACTGGAGAGGCCTTGAACCTTTTGAGATGAGCTGGCAGGTGCTCCAGGTGGAGGGAGCAGCAAGAGCAAAGACACAGAGGGGGCAGAAAAGAAGGCACAGACCTCTCTTTGGATCAGTAAGGCCTCATGCTAATCTGTCTTTTATTCTGTGTTCCCTCCGTGTTTGGGCCATCATTCCCTCGTCCTCCCATTCTTTCTTGTATGGTGAAGGCAAAAGTGCCAGTCACTCAGTTGTGTCCTCTGTCCATGAGATCTTCCAGGCAAGAAGAGTGGGTAGCCATTTCCTTCTCCAGGGGACCTTCCTGACCTAGGAATTGAACCTGGGTCTCCTGCATTGCAGGGAAATTCTTTACAGTCTGAGCCACCAGGGAAGCCCTGTATGGGTATGGGCAACTGGATTTGTAACCCTTGTAGATCACAGGACTACACAAAGGGTATAATTTACAAAGCTAATAGTGAGTTAGCTGATTGTTCCACTCAATGAAATGTGTTTACTGAGCTCTATAGCAGTAATTCAGGTTCAGGAATGCAGGTTTGGGGATGCAGAACAAGACAGATGGCCCTTCCCTGACCGCCGGGGGCCCAGAGCCCAGAATGGAAGCTGACCATGTAAAGCAGTTGTCTGTGAGGGTTACTGTGAGGGGAGAAGTGCAGGGAGCTATGGGAACACAGGCAGGGTGCTGCCACCACTGCAGGTCAGGGAAGGTCTCCTAGAGGACAGACATTCCATAGAGACCTCAAGGCAGGTCATGATCCATGCCAGAGATGGGTGAAGGAGGCCCAATCCATACAGAAATGCAGAGACATCCCTGTGTGTGTGCATGCTAAGTCATTTCAGTCGTGTCCAACTTTTTGTGACCCCATGGACTGTAGCCTGCCAGACTCCTCTGTCCATGGGATTTCACAGACAAAAATACTGGAGTGGCTTGTCATTTCCTCCTCCACGGCATCAACCCAGGGATCAAACCTGCAGCATCTCTGTCTCTTATGTCTCCTACATTGGCAGGCAGGGTCTGTATCACTAGCGTCACCTGGGAAGCCCTGGGAAAGTGGCAAAAGGAGTCCCAAGTGAAGGCAGACTGCATCTGGCTTGTCATTTATTTGGGAAAATGTAAGTGGTCCTCCTATGGGCTAAGAAGACAGCATTCTCGAGTGGGAATAACAATAACTCGTTGCTGAACTTTGTGTTGTTGAGTCAGTGTTAATGCTGCATTGACAGAGCATTGGGGTGAAGAGCCCTGAGCTGTCAGCTTCCTAGACAATAGCCCAGCCTCAGCCTGGTTCTGATAGAAGGGGTAGGAGTTCCTCCTGGCCATTTGCCCAGGGCTGACATTTGGAGATAAGAGGGTCTATCTATGTCTTTTGGGATGTGAAAGCTATCACAGGAGCTTCCCATTTTCACTCAGAGAATCCAGCGTATTTTTTCTATGAAAGGAAAAGAACTGTGGCTGGGATATCTGAGGAGTCTGGACACATAGTAGCCCTCTGCCCTCCGTGTCCACAAAGAAGAACAGAGGAAAGCGTTCCACTATGAGGGCCACAGCTCACCTCACAAGGTCTGCTGCAGACTAAAAAGTCAGACCAGCGGGCACCTCATAAGTCAGCACTCTGTTCTGTGACTTTTCTATCCGCCCTGCCCCCCACCAAAGTCAGGGAATGTTAACCCTTGATAAATCTATGGTGGGATGTGAGGTTTTATTGTACATTAAAGTTTTCTGTCCCTGGAAGCAGACGACACAAAGATTGCCCATGCATCTTAGGTGGCCAAGTTTGGGCCTGAAACTCTATCAAGTGTTACAAATCTGTGGTATATGTTTGAAGGTTGAACTTGTTTTACATAGAATTTCCACACAGTGTGACAAACAGCCTGGATTAATACCCAGTTCATTCTCATTTATCAGGATTAGCACTTCATGCAAAATAAAAACTGTCCCTGACAGAGCAA
The DNA here is from genome assembly GCF_001704415.2 of Capra hircus. Lineage (NCBI taxonomy): Eukaryota > Metazoa > Chordata > Mammalia > Artiodactyla > Bovidae > Capra > Capra hircus. Next base: position 38,356,796 of record NC_030827.1, read on the forward strand.
TTTTGGTTCCACCAAGAAACTTTGAGCAAATTTTGGATTTTACTACCAAAGCATTTTTTTTTTTTTCAGAGTTGGCCCCAAGTTCTAATCCAACTGAGTACGGCCAAGTCTATCTAAGACCTAGTAAAGCATTGTGTGAGGAAAAGTTCAGAATCTTCTGGGATCCCCTCCAGACCCCAGCGCTAGTCCATTTCTGGAACACAATTACCTTTGCTGCAACAGGATGAGGCATTTCAATTGGCTGGAAGACGTGAGTCCCAATGGCTACGCTGAGGGCCCTGTAGACCCCTTCTGTACTGTCTGGATGGCAAGCAAAATAAAGCAGCATCTGTGTGTAGTCAAGCTGGGGTGGAACCTTCTCGCAGTCAGCAAACAACCTAAAGAAAAACTGTCACACAAAAAAGAATTTCAGCCAGAGGGAAAATGCAAACCATCGGGTAGACAGTGGATGCACAGACAATGAAGAATCTCTCCAGTTTTGGAATAAGGTCATTTTCTGAGGACTGAATTATTAAAACTAACATGTAATGAATGGTATTAACTGAAAAGTAAGATAAACATTTAGAAAAAAAAGTAGGGCTCTAAAAATTCTGATGTTCTAATGAGGTGGGTGAACCTAGAGCCTATTAGACAGAATGAAGTAAGTCAGAAAGAGGAAGACAAAAATTCGTGTGTGTGTGTGTGTGTGTGTGTATATATATATATGTGTATATATATATATATACATGTATATACAGGAGACACAAGAGATGAAGGTTTGATCCCTGGGTCAGGAAGATCCCCTGGAGTGGGAGATGGCAACCCACTCCACTATTCTTGCCTGGAGAATCCCATGGATAGAGGAGCCCGGTGAGCTACAGTCCATGGGCTTGAAGAGACAGACAAGAGGCATGTGCTGATTAAAGTGGTGCATATTAGGTAGAAAAAGAGAGCAAGAACCCTTCTGTCCATCCTCAACTCCATCCTGACACACTGGCCCTGACTTCCAATCATGAAGCTTCTGGTACATCCCTCTCTGTGGGAAGCGGGAGAAGGGAGGGCACAATGCCCAGAGCCACTGGGACTCCAGCCATTAGCCTCCTTGTTTCAGCCACTTGACTCTGAACTCCCTAATCTGTTGATGCAATGTGACTCCTTCCAGTGAGGACTCTCACAGAGGAAGAGTGTGCTCATCACTGAATACCAGCTTTTTCAGCAAGTCTCTCCCACATTCTGAATGACTGAGCTTCTAGTCAGTTCTAGAAGCATTGTCTCATGCATTTGACAGCAGAGTTGGTGCTTGGGGATCTAATATCATCCTCTGGGGCCCGGCAAAGCCCAGGCCAAACCCTGGGACACACAGGCCACACTTAAATACCTAGGGACTTCTGTTCTGGGAGGCAGCTGGCTCTTCTCAAACATGTGTGCTTAGTAACCTTTTAAAAATGTAGACTCTAATTAAGTAGATGGTTCTGGATGTTTGTGGGAGACCCCCGTTCGATTCCTGGGTCAGGAAGATACCCTGGAGAAAGGATAGGCTACCTACTCCAGTATTCTTGGGCTTCCCTTGTGGCTCAGCTGGGAAAGAATCTGCCTGTAATGTGGGAGACCTGGGTTTGATCCCTGGGCTGGGAAGACCCCTTGGAGAAGGGAAATGCTACCCACTCCAGTATTCTGGGTCACAAAGAGTTGGACACAATTGAGCGACTTTCACATTTTCTTTCTTTCTTTTCTGGATGTTTAGTAGATGGCCTAAGTTTCTTTATGTTTAGCCAGCTCCTAGGTGATTCCAAAACTGCTGGTTCTGACTTACACTTTGAGAAGCAAGTATCTAGATCTAGAGATAGCATGTCATTCTTTAAAAAAATTTTTTTTAATTGGAGTATAATTGCTTTACAACTTTGTGTTGTTTCTTCTGTTCAGCAACGTGAGTCAGCTGTATGCCCTCTCTCTTGAGCCTCCCTCCGACCCCTCCATCCCACTCCTCTAGGTCATCACAGAGCACCAAGCTGAGCTCCCTATACTACACAGCAGCTTCCCACTAGCTATCTGTTGTACACATCATGTCATTCTTTATTACTAGCAATCCTTACAACTATTAGCAAATTCAATTATACGTCCATGATGAACTGGTAAAATAAATTCCTGATATTTGACAAATCGAATCCAAATTTAAATAAAAATAACTTTAATAGGAAAACACTGAAGTCTAAAGCATAGCACAAACTAAACTTCATAGCATAAACTAAAGTTATGCTAGGAAGCAGAAAAGAATTTTTGAGGTCAATGGGCTCTGCAAGCTCAATCATTCAGTTCTATCTTAATCATAAGTTTACTGAGTATTTGCTGTAAGCAGGCACAGAGCCAGGCTCAGATGGTCAGGCAGCCTTAGATTTTTCAAGAGTCATGATCCAGCTTTTGGGTTCCTTCAGGACGTTGTATTTATTTCCTCTTCCCACTTGTCATTGGAAGTCCTCAGGGATTTCCAGCAGGACATGGGGTAGAAGGGTGTTGACACCGATAGATAACCATGGCATTGTCCTTTCATGCTTATCTTCCATTTCTTTCATATGAATTCTGGACCTTTAGTATTATTTCCACTGAAATGCTCTTGAAAATGCTATGTAGGTGCAACACATTATTTCTGTTAACAAAGAGGCTGAATATGATATACTGAAGGAAGATGTGAAAAAATAAAGTGAACTGATACGTGAACTCCTTCTCTAACTACACAGGCTTGATTTTAAATCAGTGGATGAAACGTGTAAAAAAGGTAAGGACTGCTATATTCTTAAGATCATTTAAAATGTTTTTATGGGAAGAATTCTAAGAAGGCTTTGAAGTTTTCTGTCCCTTGGAGTACCCCCTTGAATAAATATCTTGTATAACCCCTTCCCCTTGAGTGGGAGGGATCTTAAATGTGATGAGAAAGTCATTCCCAGGAGTGAAGGCAAAGAGAGTCTGCAGACAATTAAGGTACTTAATCAGTGGGTTTTGAGTTAATCAAAAGAGACCCCAAACTTGGGCCCTGATTTAATCATGTGAGGTGTTTTTTAAAAAGGACTCTTTTTAAGGAAGGTCTTAAGGAAGAGATTAGAGATTTGAAGCCAGTGAGAAGCTCTCCTGCTGGTGAAGAAGCAAATCTCACACTGTAAAAAGGCCATGTGGCAGGGAACAACAGGCAGCCTCTCGGAGCTGCAGTTCTCAGTCCTACAGGATAATTCTGCCAGCAGCCAGTCCTGGAACCAATCAACCCCAGGTTTTGATGGTAGAACTACCAAGGCTTCCTAAAGGATTGGCTGTGAGAGTTTGAAAAGAAAAAAAGGAAAAGAACTGGGGATGACTCTAGGGTTTTGGCCTGACCAATAGAAAGGTCAGAATGTCCACTGACCAAGAGGGAGAGGGTTCTGGGTGAGGGCAGGGCAGTAGGGTGGGGAGATGAGGGGTCCGGACTCAGACTTGGATGCAGTAGGTTTGAAATGTCTACTAGAACATCCACGTGGAGAGGTCCAATAAGCAGTTCTGTTTAGGAGTCTCATGTTTGGGAGACAGGTTGGGGGTTGAAATAGACTCTTGGGATTTGTTAGCAAATAGATAGTATTTCAAAACACAAGCCTGGCTTCAACAAATGGTAATAGTCCAAGGTCCACTGTAGGGGGAAATGGAAGACTACTTCAGTATTTCTGAACCCCATGAACAGTAGGAAAAGGCAAAAGAAATGACACCAGAAAATGAAACCAGCCCCTGCACCAGGTCGGTAGGTGTCCAACATGCTCCTGGGGAAGAGAGGAGAAATAGCTTCAGAAAGAATGAAGAGGCTGCACCAAAGTGGAAATGACGCCCAGTTATGGATGTGTTCGGTGGTGAAAAAAAGTGATGCTGTAAACTATGATATTGCATAGGAAACTGGAATGTTAAGTCAATTGTAAATTCCAAGGTAAACTGGAAGTGGTCAAACAGAGATGGCAAGAGTGAACATCGACATTTTAGGAGTCAGTGAACTAAAATGGATGGAAATGGATGAATTTAATTCAGATGATCATTATATCTACTACTGTAGGCAAGAATCCCTTAGAAGAAATGGAGCTGCACTCATAATCAACAAAAGAGTCCCTAATGCAGTACCTGGGTGCAATCTCAAAAATGACAGAATGATCTCAGTTCATTTCCAAGGCAAACCATTCAACATCATAGTAATCCAAGTCTATGCCCCAATCACTGATGCTGAAGAAGCTGAAGTTAACTGGATTTTATGAAGACCTACAAGACCTTCTAGAACTAACATTAAAAAAAATTCTTTTTCATCAGAGGGGATTGGAATACAAAAATAGAAAGTCAAGAGATATTTGGAGTAATAGGTAAGTTTGGCCTTGGAGTACAAAATGAAGTAGGCCAAAGGCTAACAGAGTTTTGCCAAAAGAATGCACTGGTCATAGCAAACACCCTCTTTCAACAACTCAAGAGACAGCTCTACACACGGACATCATCCGACGTCCAAAAACAGATTGATTACATTCTTTGTAGCCGAAGATGGAGAAGTTGTATACAGTCAGCAAAAACAAGACCTAGAGCTCACTGTGGTGAGCCATCAGCTTCAGTGAGATCATCAGCTTCTCATGATGGAAGATGTGGAGAAGACATTATGACCAAAAAATGTGTGAATTTGAGTAGATGAATTAAATTGCCTTTTCTCAGGATATCCCTGTAGATTTGTTAAAACACTTGGTATTGTGTGGCCAGCTAGGGAGCCAGGACGTGGCTGAGCCTCATCAGTTATAAGGAAGTGCACTGTCACTGTCAGGAGACAAGGATGTGACTGCAACACAGACCTGCCTCAAGGATCCTCTCTCGGATGTAAAGAGACCTTTTCCCCAGTGCCTGGGACTCACTCGAACTCATTAACAGTGATAATGACCTATCTCCAGGAGCCCTGTCAGTCCTGGATCATAGAGAATACAGGTGACAAAGCAGGAGAGCTGGGTGTGGCCCTAGACTGTAGGCCAAGCCCTCTTCTTAAGCCCTCTTAAGAGGATGCAGAGGCCTTGGCAGGTGAAAGAACCTACAGTTCAAGGTCCTACAGTGATTCCTGGCAGAATTGGAACACAGCCCAGGGATCTTGACCCTTAGAATTCCTCTTTATGGTGTTTTCCCCCAATTTGGTCTTTACTATTCTAATAATGGCCAAAAAGTAAACTTATTATTTTGTTTTATGTTTTCCCTTTGTGCAACTTCTTTGGGATGTTAACCATTAAGCGTTGTTTCACCATGTAGGGTTAGCGTGGTTAGCTTCTGTTTAGTTGACACTTATGTAAGGCTTACTGTGTGCTGATCACTGTTCCGAAAGGACCACACATACGAACTCATGCTGAACAACAACCCCAGCAGCAAAGGATGAAAATAAAACCACGGCACAGAGAGGTTAGGTAACTCCATCAAGACCTCACAGCTTGTCAGCCATGGCATCTGTGCTTTTAGTCCTAGCTAAAGGGTGTTGAGATTTATGTAATGTTGAGCATCCAGTCTGTGGGACAGAGAGGCATGGAAAATTCCACTCCCTTATGTCCTCTGGACACTACACACACACTCTCATACACATCTGTCAGCCATCCTTTGCCCCATTATTGTTCGGCTGCCAAGTCATGTCCAATTCTTTGCGACCGCATGGACTGCAGCATGCCAGGCTTCCCTGTCCTTCACCAAGTTTGCTCAGACTCACTCTCTATTGAGTAAGTGATGCTCTTTAACCATCTCATCCTCTTTGCCCCTTTTTCCTCCTGCCCACAATCTTTCCCAGCATCAGGGTCTTTTCCAGCGAATCTGCTCCATAGAGCGCATCTTTTTCAGACTTTGTGGTCCTGCCTCTACCCTCCCTCGCACACTTTGTTCCAGCAGTTTGGGTAGCAGCAGATGGGAGCCATACTCCTCCTTGGCACCCAGAGGCCTCTCTGGCTTCCCTGCCTTGCAGTCCTCAGGGCTGACCAGCATAGGCTGTCTCCTGCTTTCAGCAGCTCTGTGAGCAACTGAAAGGCTCTGCTGTGATGGACATTTCTAACAACTTCTCACAGAAAAGGAAAGTGCTTTGTACTTGACATCCTATTCAGACTACTGGCCTCTTCCCACAGAATGAAGAACCTATTTATATATAGATATGCTTTCCAAAGCTTTAGAGGAGAATTGAACTAAGTCCTCGGGTTATAAAACAATCAACAACAACCAAAACAAAAAGCTGCCCCACAACTGCCAGCCTCATGTTTTGAACTTTTTTGGTAACTCCCTGACCCTTTCCTTTCACCTGCTCTCCTGCTAGCATCTAGCAGAGATGCTTGAAATATGCATCCAACGGAAGAGAATTGCTCACTTTCATGTTACAAGTCATGTTCAATTTTACATTGCAATTTTACACTAATGGCTGGCTGAATTGATTAATCAATACACATAGCTTGCTGTCATGTCTAAACCTACCATTCAATGTTTCTCATATCTTATCGAACTTGATTGTGTTGGATATAGTTTCATATTTTTAACATTTATATTGAAGTCAGAATAGTTTTCAGATTTTAAGATCTTATATACTATTGGGGCCTCAGGTATAGAAGTTAATGATAGAAGTTAACGGCCAAAGTGTTCGTTTAGGCTTTACCATAACATGATATGAAAAGCCCAAATGAATTTTTTGGCCAACCCAATAATGATGATGATATTTTTGATGATAATAATAATCTGGTGGGTATGCAAACTCTTGGAATGTTACATGAGTTAGTCAAAATCAAAGAGAAATGAACAAAGGCATATATTAGTAAAAGGCAGTTCTTATCCAAAGCTTTTACAATTGTAAGGACCTTTAGTGAAGATTATGCTCAATAACAGCTGATTTGCTAGATGAGAAAAGTGAAGCCCAGAGAGCTTAAGGATATTGTCCAAGATCACATGGGAGTTAACAGGAGGACTGTTTAAGATTTTGATCCCTGCCTCCTCCTCTCCAGACTCCTCTGTACTGCTGCCTTGGACTCAGTTGCTCGGTCTTGTTTGACTCTTTGTGGCCCCATGGACTGTAGCCCACCAGGCTCCTCTGTCCATGGAATTTTCCAGTCAAGAATACTGGAGTGGGTTGGGCATTTCCTTCTACAGGGGATCTTCCCGACCCAGGGATTGAACCTGAGTCTCTTGTGTCTCCTGCATTGGCAGGCAGATTCTTAATCACTAGTACCATGTGGGTGAATATTAAACTCTGCACTTTGGGAATACATTAAAGAAACAGGGGGTGGGGATGGAGTCTAAGACTAATTACACAATTGATCAATGTTACCGTGATATGGTGCCACATACACTTTTTTAAAAAGACCTCAGTAATTACCTCTATAAGATGCTCCTGCCTATTGAATGGCAGGGGTTCAAGAGGATTTTCTGGAATTTTGATATCTTCATCTCCTGTAAACCACAGGCCAGCCTACACAAAAAAACAAAAATAAGAATCATTAAAGTTATGCTGAGATGTAATTGCTGCCCTCAGAGCCACAGAGGTTGAATTGATCTTTGCAAGATGTCTAGAGCAGAGGTCCACAAAGTAAGCTGCAGAAGCCATGGGGGTGCTGAAGCAAATTCTAGAAATTCCATTCACAGGTATGAGATCTCATTCTTTTGTAATAATTGTTTTAAATTGATAATGTATAGAATGCATTAGTGCAGTAGTACACATGAATGACTTGTTAATGAAAACCCACAGACCAGGGCGCCAGGTACACTATGACTATGCTGTAACTGTTGGAGTGTGCAATGAAGCTTGGAGGTCCTCACCCTGGATGTGGATTGCACAGCAATATCAAGGCTCAGACAACAAAGAATTAACATGCAATGCAGGAGACCTGGGTTCGATCCCTGGGTGAGGAAGATCCCCTGGAGGAGGGCATGGCAACCCACTCCAGTATTCTTGCCTGGAGAATCCTATGAACCGAGGAGCCCGGCAAGCTACAGTCCATGGGGTTGCAAAGAGTTGGACACGACTGAGGGACTAAGCACACTCTGCTGGTGTCTGTGTCCTCCATCACATTGCACGTGTCCTGTCCATGTTTATATATGTCTTGGAGCCTAGTGTCCTGCTGGGGCATGTTGTTGGTGTTGGAAATCTTGGCTGAGTGAGTGACTCGCTGACTCAAGAGCTCAAGGATCGATTTTGAAAAGACAGCACTTGTCCTCAGCCCATGTCTGACACTAATTACCAAACCCCTTGATTGCCATCTGGGGATGCCTTGCCCCTCTCCCCCTTTCCCCCACCCCACTGCTCCCATGCTGGTGTAAAGTCCTATTGCCTCCATCATGAGCTGCTCCGGCAGCCTTCGAGCTGTCTTCATTTCCAGTCTCCTTCTTGTTTGTTTCAACTCAGACCATTTGACCATATCAATTTTCTCTAAACTTGACTCTTGTCATGTCAGCCTCTACTCAGAACCATTTCCTTTTCTTGCTGTTTTGCTCACATCATTCCTCCTCCAGGTGATTACGTGTCCACCAATGTCAACCTGCTTATCTCTCCAGATCCAGCTTAAATTACACCTCCTCAGAGAGGTCCTCTCATCTTTGTTCTCTCCTCTAAACTCCAGTTTGACTTGTTTGTATCACACATTTGGGCATTCAGTACATTTTGGGCTGCCTCATTCATATTTGCTATTAAACAGGTATTAATTTGCTATTAAACAGGTATTAATTCCTTGGGTTCAAAGAATGTGTCTTGCCAAGCTTCCATATGGCAAGTACTTCCTTTTGTTCCTAGGTCTTGCTCCCTTGCTGTCTTCCACACTGACAACCTACCCTTGGCATTGCCTACTGCCAGGAACCATTGGCAGGTCTAACTTGATTCTGGCCTATGCTCTGGGCCTTCTTTCCTTCCGAGAATTACCTGTGCTGGGAGAGAAAGCTGGAGTGGCAATGGGTAGCTTATTAAGAGGATGCAGCCTCCAGAGGTGGAGACTGAGTTTTCATTTAGAACAGAGGAGTGCTGGGTGGGAGATCCTGGCCATGTATAAGCGTGTGAGGGGGAAGATCCAGGAGAAGCGAGGGTCCAGCATGGGCTCAAGTTTTGAATATAAGTGCTTGGCTTTGCCCAGTGACTAAACTGTTGACAGTAGGTATCACTCCATGGGGGCTTCCCTGGTGGCTTAGATGGTAAAGGAACTGTCTGTAATGTGGGAGACCTGAGTTCAATCCCTGGGTCAGGAAGATCCCCTGGAGAAGGGCATGGCAACCCACTTCAGTATTCTTGCTTGGAGAATTCCATGGACAGAGGAGCCTGGCAGGTTACAGTCCATGGGGTCAAAAAGAGTCAGACATGACTGAGTAACTAACACTTTCACCTTCACTTCACCACTCCATGGAGAATAGAGAGATAGGAGCACAGTTAACATTCATGCTTTGGGACATGATGGAGTGACAAAGCTCAGAATTACCCCTCCTGCCTAAAAAAATAAGAAAAATGACATATATATATATATACACACACATATATACATATATGTAACACAATTATTTCAGACATTGGACAACAGGCAACACAGGATGGTGATTCCTGCAATAAGGAGAACAATGAGGTGCCCAACTATGGTTCAGGCTACAGAGCCAGGGGCGGCATCTAAATCGAACTGGGATGTCCTGCTGGGCTGAGAAGATAGACTTGGATTTGAGGGAAGGGTAGCTTCACTGGTAGCTCAGTTGGTAAAGAAGCTGCCTGCAGTGTAGGAGACCCGGGTTCCATCCCTAGGTTGGGAAGATCCCCTGGAGAAGGAAATGGCAACTCACTCCAGTATTCTTGCCTGGAGAATCCTATGGACAGAGGAACCTGGTTCGCTACAGTCCATGGGGACACAAGAGTCAGACACGATTTAGCAACTGCCACCAAACGACCGCCACCATCATGACCATTGGGCTTCTCTGGTGTCTCAGACAGTAAAGAATCTGCCTGCAATGCAAGAGACCTGGGATCAATTCCTGGGTTGGGAAGACCCCTGGGAGAAGGGAATGGCAACCCACTCCAGCATTATTGCCTGGAGAATTCCATGGACAGAGTACTGCAGGCTGTAGTCCATGGGGTTGCAGAGTCGGAGACGACTGAGCCACTGACAACACTAACCACGATGATGACTATTAATAGAATTTCCAGGGCAAGACACTAGAGGTGCAGAAAGAGAAGGTGAGCCCTAGAGATGTGCAGAAAGATCTTCCAAGTCTCGGCTGAGAGCTGACTTGTGCAGATGTGTATGGAAAATACCAGAAATGGGAGAAAGAATCACAGGGAGGGAGTAAGCTTAACAATTCCTAAAACTTACAAAGGGCTGGGACTATATTACCACCAGGGAGAATGTGACCACCAGGCAGGGAAGGACTTTCTGATGCACAAGGTATTGGGTAGTGTCCCTAGGAGGATATTGCCTGAGTAGTGGGGCCAGAATGTTGTTATTTAGTGGTTCAGTCGTGTCTGACTCTTTTGCGACCCCATGGACTATATAGCCTGCCAGGCTCCTCTGTTGATGGGATTCTCCAGGCAAGAATATTGGAGTGAGTAGCCATATTATCCTCCAGGGGATCTTCCTAACCCAGGGATCAAACCTGTGTCTCCTACATTGGCAGGCAGATTCTTTATCGCTGAGCCACCTGGGAAACCAGGGCCCAATTAGCCCTACGATAAAAGGCTGTTTTAGACCCACCCTTACCAATCTTAATGTAACTTCGAAAGGTTAAAGCTGATTGCACATAACATTACTGCATGCCCAATAATATTTAAAGGCATATAAAATTGGGCACTTAGCCATATAAAATTTGTAACATGTGGCATTCTATACAAAGGCATTCAAAAAAGCCAGAAAATATAACCCACAGTCAGAAGAAACATCAATCAATAAGAACAAACCCAGCAATACATAGATAATAGAATGAACAGACAAGGATGTTCATTTAACTCTTCTAAATAAATTTCATTTGTTCAAGGAGATAGAGGGGAAAAATGCATATGATGAAGAGAGAAATGAAGGATATAAGAAAGATCCAACTTACACTTCAAGAAATAAAAACACACTGGATTGTATTAATCACAGATTTGGTGCTACAAAGGAAACGATCAGTGAATGGGAAAAATGGAGCAGTAGAAATGAATACAAAATAGAATCAGAGAGAAAAAAATTGAGAAAAAAAAATGAAACCAGGATCAGCAACTTTGGGACACACGTGATTGGATTTTGAAAATGGTAGTGGGGGAGTATGAAGAAAAAAAAAAACTTCTGAAAAATTTCCAAATTTGACAAAAACTACAAACCCACAGATTCAAGAAGCTCAGTGAACCCCAAGCAAAACAAATGTGAAGAAAACCACACTGAGGGACACAATAATCAAACTGCTGAAAACCAGCAATAAAGAGGAAATGTTAAAAGAAGGATTCATTTTCATCCCCAATTTCTCTACTGTCAATTCCATATCCAGTTGTTTTAACACACAGGAATTTCCCCTGAGTCTTAAAACCAAGAATACATTCAGTCACATGAAAAAATATAATAGATGTATTTTAAAAATTAGGAAGCTGTTTCAAAGCATTTCACACAACAGGAGTGCCACAGAAGAAAGAACTTAGAGAAACTTGTATTTTTTAAAGAGTCGCCCAAGAAAATTTTGCTATGTGAAATGGTACATGTGAACTTTAGGGTTGGGATTAACTTGATCAAGCAGGGTTCAGTCAACCACATCCTGCCCCGCTGGATAATCTGGGGCTTTCTCCTTGAAATATGGAAACGTCCCTTTGTACTCTCTTGATAAAATATGGCCAAGGAATTTGAGGTTTACTTTTCCTTAGAGAATATGTGCTGTGCTATTTGGATCGTAGAACACCTGACTCATTAAGCCTGTGATAACATGCATCCTCACTGACAGAAGGTGAGTCGAGAGAGTTCACCATCAAAGAATTCAGCGTGAGTGTGACTAGACACCCACACATGACAGAGGCCAGCATGTCACAGCTGCCTGAGGGCTGGGAGCAGAGGCAAGGCACTTTCACGCTCGCGTGGCTCAGCCCAGGTACACAGTCAGAGCCGCTTCACAAGCCCTGTGTCTTAGTCCATTTTAGAAGCTGGGGAAGTCAACACATTCTCAAGTGGCAGTTGTGGTGAACGTGCAATTAGTCAAGAAAAGAAAAAAAACAAAAACAAAATAAAAAGTGGAGTAAACAGCCTCTTTACCCTCCCTCACCCACAGAGAACTTCATTTCAGCAATGCAATTGTACTATTTGTCTATTCTAAGGTGACATTTTCCACAAATCATAACATATTGCTGAAGGAGCTGTTTTGATATTCCCATAAAAGAACTCTGTGTGTGGTGTGATCTGGCAAGTGCTGGGAATACGTAAGTCATGTGAAGTCAAGTAGGGCTCTCCAGTGGCTTCCTTGTCATGGGCTTTCTGAGGAGTGGGCACTGGGTGGGCGAGGGGAGAGGGAAGAGCTCAGAAATCAACTGCTCCCCAAACCCAGGTGGTGTTCTGATATGTATATTTGAGTTTCTGTTTCATGCAGCAGTCAACTTTCTCTAAGAAATTCACACCTTTGGTGAAGGAGCTTTCTGGTTTTGCTCAGCACTTGCTGGTACAAATTACCAACACTTTATGTTCATCTCATGTTTGTGCAAAAAGATGTTTAACTGGATATCCTGTGTTCACTGGCACATACTGCAAAGAGTGAAGGTTGTTACTTTCGTGACTGCACACTTGTTAAAATCTTAAGCCAACAAGTTTTGCTCTGCTGTTTGTGTTATTACACAAAATCATCTTTAGAGGTTGTAAGTCCAGGTCCAGGACAGTGAAAGAATTCACAAATTTCTTGGGAAGTAAGCCAGCCCAGTCAGTTATGTGTCTTTCTTCATCGGCCTTGAAGAGCCTCTTCTTCAGTGCGTCAGTGCTGTTTCCTCTGGCTCAGCTGCCTGAGTGTGGGAATGTCAGGGTTGTCTATGAGCACGTCATCCATTAATTGAGGAAGAAAAGAGAAGCAGCAAGAGATGTGATCTTTCAATGGTGAAATACACGGGAGATACCGGCACTGAGAGATTATCACCTGATTCAAAATCAGCACCTTATGAACCTTTCGTGTCTACCAGCTTTGTGAAGTGGTGGGCACTAAGATAAATTTCTTTGCTGTTGCTCAGTTGCTCAGCCATGTCTGACTCTTTTGCAACCCCATGAACTGTAACCCGCTACACTCCTCCATCCATGGGATTTCCAGGCAAGAATACTGGAGTGGGTTGCCATTTCCTTCTCCAGGGAATCTTCCTGATTCAGGGATTGAACCCCGTGTCTCCTGCATTGGTAGGCAGATTCTTTGCCACTTTAGGGAAACCTTGAATTCCATTAGCAGACACAAACTAAGTCACTTACACCCTTCTTAGTTATGGTGTTTCATTCTAACTCACTCTTTTCTTACTCAAACTTCTCAAAAGATCAATCGACTGTCTTATCTTCACTTCCTAAAGAACAATTTATTCCATTAGTCCTCTGCAATCTAGATTCTGTACTCTCTTCAAATTGTTCTGGCGAGGGTCACAGTTACATCCTATCTGCAAATCCATTGGCCAGGTACCATGTTACTGGATTACCCATCACTTTACACACTTCCCTCGGGTGATCTCATCCATTCATAACTTCAACATTTGCCTACATGATAGTGACTGACTTCTGCATCTGCCATATCAGATGGGACATTTCTGCCTGCATTTCCCACAGACATTTCAAAGTCAGCTTGTCAAAAACCATCTCATCATTCAGCATGCTCATGATCAAAGGGAAAAAAAAAGCAAACCTGTCCTTTCCCTGTCTGTGTTTACTGTAACTGTTGTTGCGACTTGCAAAATATTGGGTATTGGGCATTGGGCTGATTAAAATCTCTGCAGGCGAGTCTGATAAAAAGCCAAGGTTAAGAACTTGGGAGGAGGACAATGATGTTTGCTGTGATTTCTTTAAGAGCCCTTAGCTCTGCAAGCAGTTTGGACTTTTTCAGACCCTCCTTTTCCCAGGGGGTGAAGTGGGGGTAGGTGGGAGCAGACTTCTGCCTAGGACCTGGGCAGTACCTGTGCTGCCTCTGGGAGCCTAAACATGGGCCATGAGACCTGGCATGGTGAGATCAGGGAATAACACACTTCTTAGGTCAAAAGTACTCTGATAGGATTAATGCCACCAGGGGCCGGGAGTGACCTGCTTATACTGTTCATAAGTGACGGTGCCCAGCTGCTCCGCATCCAGGGCCTTGAACCTCTGCAGGGTCTCCAGAAGCTCCTCCTCCAGGGGGATGGGCCAAGGCAGCGCTACTACTAACAAGAATTTCCGCCAGTCCACGGACTCCGAGTTTGTTACCAACAAAGATGCTAACTCCTGCAACTAGAAGAAAACAGGAAATGCCATTGGGATATTTGTATGATTCTCTCGTGACATTCCACCTGCTTGCATTTCATAGTGAGAGGTTCTGGCAAAGGAAGCAAAATTTTTAGCTTGGTTAATACAGTCAGAGCTGACTTGTTCCCTCAGGTTCTACCAAGCAATCCATGCCAGACAGAACCTAGAGAGTGTTTCCATTTTTGCTTCCTTGACATTTGTGGGTTTTGCTTACTGTTATACAAGGAATTGGATTTCCCAGGTGGCACTAGTGGTAAAGAAACCGCCTGCCAATGCAGGAGATGCAAGAGATGTGGGTCTGATCCCTGAGTTGGGAAGAACCCTGGAGGAGGGCATGGCAACTCACTCCAGCATTCTTGCCTGGAGAATCCCATGGACAGAGGAGCCTCTCAGGCTGCAGTTCATTGGGTCACAAAGAGTCAGACACGATTGAAGTGACTTAGCACACACACATGCACACAAGGAATTAACATTTGTGACCACAGTACACTTTGTACCTTTCCAACAGAGGAGGAATAAAGATGATATGAATGTGGGAGGGCTCGACAGCTTGTAGGGAAATATTCTTTAACCATCTTGTGTTCTTAAGGAGCAGAATATGATTAAAGCAAGTCTGAATCATCTACTGTTACTCGTTAGGATCACTCCATCTGGTAATAACAGGTACAGACTCATTGGCTGACCCTCACAGTCTCCGTAAGGTTTCACTGACTGTGAACATCATCACTTGTTTTCAAATACTGTGTATGAACATACTACGTGTCTTAACTTGAAGTTCTTTCATTTGTTTATTTATCGGCTGCCTACAATGCAGGAGACCTGGGTTTGATTCCTGGATTGAGAAGATCCCCTGGAGAAGGCAATGGCAACCCACTCCAGTACTCTTGCCTGGAAAATCTCATGGACAGAGAAGCCTGGTAGGCTACAATCCATGGGGTCACAAAGAGTTGGACACAACTGAGTGACTTCAGTTTCTGCTAAATGTCAGATGCTGTGAATGAACTGGTTATTTTAAAACTATTGACTTATCAGTCAAAGAAGAGAATTCTCAAGGCTTGAAACCCAAACAAAATTGAAGCTTACTTCCGGTTGAGTGAGGTTCATCCAACTAGTAGGAAAGTTGTTCGTTCCAAGGTTCAGAGTTACCAAATCCAGCAAAATGTCAGCAAATGCTTTATTTCCTATTATACCTACAATACAAGGATAAATATTTTTTGGTGTTATTATATGATCTGTTTATTTTGCTAAAAATGGAATAAACAATGAATATTTGTATAATCATTTTATTTAAAACTTCAGCCTATAGAGAAACATTAGACATTTTGAAAATACAAAAATATCAATCAATTTCCCGATTCTCTTTCATGGTTGTTTCTCATCTAAGTCAATATGTCTTTTTTGGCTTAGTAATAACTCATTCCAGACTGGGTAAAATGCTGAGACTTTATATTTTGGTTTGGAGTCTTCTTTGACCTTTTATTCAGAATAGATTGATTGAATTAAAAATAGTTCTTTATTCCTATTATTATTTATGTTATTAAAATGAATACTATTATTGTTTACAGTAATATTCCTGTTATTCAGTAGGGCACTAGAGTACAACATTCTGGCAAATATGGGATAAAGATGTTTCAAACGCATGCATATCACCAA
Organism: Capra hircus; assembly: GCF_001704415.2. Lineage (NCBI taxonomy): Eukaryota > Metazoa > Chordata > Mammalia > Artiodactyla > Bovidae > Capra > Capra hircus. The sequence continues at coordinate 38,372,833 of NC_030827.1, forward strand.
TGTGATCAAAATAACACATTTATCCTCATTTTGCTTTTTTTAGATCAGAATATATTTGTTTGGGTTAAATTTTGGGATATTTGAATTACTAAATTACTGGGTTAGAAGTGCTAATTTAGTTATCTAATTGGCTCAAACATTCTGATATATTTTATAAAAGGTCACTTTGAAATTTTTGAAGGCTTTTGCTCTTAAACATGAATCTACTTTACTATATTTGTTTAGTCTGTTGCTTATTTCAAATTGCATGCACATGCATTAAAAAAGAAGTAGGAAAGCAAAAATAAGTGTATCTGCTTAAAATATGTCTAACTCCCATAGCAGAGGTACCTTCTAGAGCCAGGAGACACTCCTACATGTATTCAGGTAACTGTCAGGTCCAGAGTATACAGCTATTTTTCTTTGTTTAGGAATAAAAAGAGTGAAATAGGTATAGAGTCTCACATTTTTCTTCCTATATCTAAGTTTTTAGCATTTCTCAAGTCCAACATAAACTTTATTAACAATTTCCTCTAACCTTGGGAAAATGTAGTAATCATTTAAAAATTTCAATGGTTCAAATAAAATACACAAGGTTCAGATCTGGAAGGTAATTTTCTGTGTAGCAAGAGCAGAATATTTCTTTCTTTGATGTGACTGGCCATTCAGCAGGTTGTTTAGAAACAAATTCTCTATCCTTTTTGACCAAACCTGAATATCCAATTTTAAAGAAATGAGAATAACTTCCCCAGGTACTGGAATTTTTGGTAAAATGAGCTTTGTATGATACTACATTGGTTTCCAGATAAGTTAGAAATAAATCATTCATCTTTCTTAAAATGAAACCAGAAATAAACCCAATTGAAACCATGAAGAGGCTCAAAGTATTTAAAATTTCTGGTAGATTTGTGAAATAGTTCCACTGTCTCTAATACCAATGGCACAAGCAAAGTGTTCTAAGAAAATACTTTCATTTCACATAAAGATTATTTATCTGGGGACTTTAGTGTGAAATGCAAAAACTATTTTGATCTTTGGCCTTGTTTCTTAAATGACCAAGGCATATAATAATGTGACTTTCACATATAATGCAGTAATGGAAATAGATAAGCTTACAAATTTTGTTTACAGATTAAAAAACCAATTGGCCCTAAGTTATTTATCTAATGCAGCCATCCATTATAATTATCCCGGAAAAACAGTTTATTGTAAGCCAGGCCTAAAGGCACTCTTGGTCATAATTATAGTCCGGTTACCCTTAGCAATAACTCTCAGAAAGATGACATCAAGATAGTATCATTGCTTAGAAGTATACACTTCACCCAAAGAGTGTGAAAGAATGTGTGACTATAGAACTAGATTTAGAAGGTTATAGGAAAACCAATCTTTAGATTTTTGCTTTGTATGTCTGGATGATGCCAAATGCCTTTTGTGTTTGATGTGAAGACTGGTGACTTTTAAATTTCAGGGTTTTTAAAACAGTTCTTTTTGCTAGGATCAATGATGAGGTCGATATTTATCACATTACTCATCGCTTTCACTAAGGCTTTCTGAGTTTGATGAGCAGTCTGAGTTAGGTCTTGTGTCCTCAGTTGAGGATGGTGTTCTTGTATTCCATAAATGAATGGCTTTCCTAGGGTCAAAGCTGTTAATGTCTGGAGAATTCAACTGAATTATCAGGAGATCCGTCATGTTGTCAGCCTTGACCTTGGCATGCATTTGGGACCTGATGCGCTTCATCTGACTAAAGCCACGTCCTGCCTCAGCTGAACTTGCGGGCAGGCTCAGCACGAGGTCAATGAGTGTCAGGATGTTTGGATACTTGTGTAAATAAACAGAATTCACAAAATCCCAGGTCAGTTTGCGAATGTTCTGAAATCTAGGAGAAAAAAAATGAAAAACGTGAAAGATGGAGACTCCAAAGTTTTACCCCAATATTTATAAATCAACTAGGTTACTTATGCTTACCTAGAGTAGATCTCCAATTTCAACATGCTCCATTCTGTGTCTACTTGGTCAATTTTCACCTTGGCTGCCTCTAATACTGGTTCATAATGTGCAATCAGGATGGCCACCTCTTTTTCTCCAAATTCTGCAATTGATATGCCAAAGAAAAGGTCACATATCTGACAGACACGTGTACAGGCGATCAAAGAACAACAGAAGCAGAGCCAGTGCTCCTGGGTTACCTTGATTTATTTTTGCCGGCCACAGTTTAAAGCTTCCAATCGTGGTTGCCTTCACCACATCTTGGTTGGCATCTCTGAAACAGCCTCGCAGCCTCTTGATAAGATGTGTTAAAACAATGTTTCTCACGTCAGAAATGTTTCCCTTTCCTCCAAGGCAGTTACCATGAAAGTGTGTGACCGAATCCACCCCACGTTCTTTCGGCCCTGGTCTAGGAGGGGGAGAAAAAAATTGCCCCAAGAGATGATTACCTGTAAAAGCCTCTGGCAAATGGTTTCCCAAGTAGCTGTCTGGTTTTGATAGACTCTCAGATCACCCCGGACTCCTCACCTTGTCTGATAAATTTGGAGCATTTCCAGTGTTGACTCTAAGGTGGCAAATACATCAGCAATTGAGGAATTTCTGTTCTGATTGACGTGGGACAGTATGCTAAGGACATTGACAACATCCACCAAGAAGTGGACAAATTTGACAATGTCTGCCTGGAGGAGAGACTCCAGGAGTTCTTCGGCTTTCTGATGACTGCTGTTGCTTCTGCTTTCTTCTGTCTGCAACACAGGTTGGGAATAAAATAGTGGTTTATCTTTCTCAAAGTTATCTCAAATTGCTCAATAAAAGTATTTTTTTTTTAAATTCTGAAAATCTGAAATAGTACCATATTTCAAAATTACTTACTGACTGCAGCTGCTGGACAATTGCTGGATATCCCTTGAGAAAGTTCTGGAGGGCAGCCTGCAATCCCTGAAGCCACCTCCGGCCTCTGACTTGAGAGGGCATCGCAGGTTGAAGGTGGAGGCCCTTGAAAGCAGTCACCAGAGCACTCCTGCGAGCAGGAGAATCGTGATAGAAGCGGTGCATGCTATGAAGAAGGTCTTTCACACGGCTGTAGAGGGGAACGCTCTGGAACACCGCCTGGTAAGACAGTTCGAGGTGATGGGCAAAGCAGTAAATAGGCAGCACACCTGGCTGGATTTCCCTTAGAAGCAGGGCCACTGCGCTGCCGTTTTCTCCCTCTGAACCTGGAGCTCCATCGCTTCCGAAACCCACCAGTTTCTTTGCCCAGTCTTGGTTCGACAGTCGAAGTTGAAGATTTCTCTCCAGAGTTTTCTCGATGGCACGTTTTATCGCCCAGGGCTCCTTCTTCTCCACGGTCTGTACCCCGACGATTTGGCAGTGCACTCTCCCTGCGCGGGCAAACTGCACATATACGAGTTCAGCTTTCTCAGCTGAACTGTCTGCAATCCCATCTCTGAGGACGGAGAAGAACTGACTTTTTTCTAACTTCTCTCTTAGAGTTCTCCGTTCCACTTCAGCAATAAAGTAGGTAAAAGTTCTGGCCGATTTACTGGTTCTGAACACCGGGCCGATATCAACTCCCTTCATATCGTCCAGCGAACACATCCAGAGGAAGTCTTTGAGGGGACGTCCGGTCTTGGCGACGGCGTGGCAGGACCGGAACAGGTTCTCCACCCTGCCGAGGGTCACCTTGCTCATGGTCCTCACCGTCAGCTCCGTGGTAGCTCTGCTCCCTGGAGAACCACTCGTGGCTTCCATGAGGGACGCCTTGGCGTGAGCCTCGCTCAGATGATGCGCGTTGAGAAATTCAGTCCTGAAGTTATCCGTGCCATAAAAAAAACTGACCTGATTTCCCTTTGATGTCACTTCATGTTTACGACACAGGCCGCAGAACATAAGATTTAGTATCTCATCGTATACAAGCCAAGGGTATTTTTTAAGCCAAATTTTCAAAAATTGATTGTTCCTCTTTGGGAGGTAATGGTCAAGCTTCCGAGGCCTTTTCTGCTTCTTGGTGAATCCACTCACATTGTCTGGAGGATCCCTGCCTTTAAAATAACTCCATGTTGTTATTTTAAGTAATTTCTGATGCTACTGGCAATTTTAATTCCCATCCCTCACTCCAAACTTCATATTTCTAGAACAATCCTAGGGAGGGCTTACCCCTTACTAGGCATTTTGGGAGTGCTCCAAGGGCTTTGTATCATTTACTTGTCATTACCTAGTATCCCTATTTTATATAGTTAAGAAAGTGGGTCAGTTACTAGTACTGATAGCCAGTTTGTGGATTAGAAAACCTAAGGCACAGAAAGGGTAATTAACTTGTCCAGGGTCACAGTGGCCATCCACGGTGGAGTTGGGGTTAGCTAGCAGGTGGTCTTACCTAGCCCCCCACTGTTACACACTTCATATTCCAGGTTCCTCCTGTGGGCGAAGGGTGCTATGGTCTCCTTCTCCCTAAAACTGTTTCTCCAGGCAGGAGAGGGGCATGGTCTTTTGCTGTTAATTGCCTTCTCTGGGTGAAAACACAGGAATCACAGGACACATAGGGTCTTGCCTCTGCAGGGTTTGCTTTGGACACCTCTCCCCTCCCGCCTCAGCCCTGCCTTCTCTGGCATTGGTTGGTTGCTACAAATAGGGGGTCCTAGTGGGAAGCTCTTGTAGAGCACAGGGAGCCCAGTTCAGTGCTCTGTGATGACCTAGAGGAGGGTTGAGCGAAGGGAGGGTGGGTGTGGAAGGGAAGCTCGAGGGAGGGGATATGTGTATCCTTATAGCTGATTCACCTTATTGTACAGCAGAAACCAACACAACACTGTAAAACTATTATCTTCCAATTAAAAAAAAATTAAACATTTACTGATACTAAAAGAAGTTATATAGTTTAGATTCTACATTTAGATCTATAAAAAAAGGGGGGGGCATCCTTCCTAGATTATTTTGCAAAGAAGCTGTGCCTCATCTTTTTCCTTTCCCTTAAGGTCTAATTTCTGACACTCATTTATCTGCCAGAGAGAGGAATATGTATTTATCTGGACAGAAGGACAAAATAATTAAAATCACACAAAACTCCTAAAATACATTTCTTCCTAAAGGCAGAGAGCCTAGACCAACATCTCTCTCTCCTCCTACAACTTCTGTGAAACTCCTGGTCATGAGATTACATTGTCCTATTTCACAGCACAATGAAACCTGGAACATGTGCTTGTGTGACTTGATACTAAAATGACTCATGTTGACACACACACTGAGTGTTTGCTTCAATTTAAGGCTTTAGGGTCCCAGGCTTTCCCTCCTCAACAGACAGAACCACCCTTCTTCTGTGCTTTGTCACATGCCAGATGACTGCTGAGCACTAGGGAGATGTTCAAGAAAACAAATCTCCTTTCCTAATTGATCTTTTGGATCTCATGTCTCTTAACATCTTTAAATTGAAAACCTTTGCACTCGTGTCAGTCTGCTTCTGCCTCTTACTTTATTGGCCTCTAATTTATATTTTGCCTTTAACCAATCCTTTTGCGGTTGTTGTTGTTAAAACAAATCCTTATTTATTTATTTATTTTTAGATCCAAAATTTTCCTGTTTTCATTTAAACCTAGTCTCCTTATAGCTGGGACCCATTGACTCCACTATCTTTCGTGCAGGTTGGGTAACTTTCAAGCTTCCCACACTAGACCCTCAGCTCCATGCTGGCTGCCTGCTCTACACATGTGAGAATTGGTGAATACATGAACAGCTGCATGAAAAAAGCAGACTCTGGTTGTTGAATGAAAAGACTTTAACTTTCACTACTAATTTAGCTACTTTTTATATCTTTAGCTTGCTGGCCAGATTTTCCAGAAATTCTATCTTGAATTCTAAGCACACACTTTATCACTGGCCTCATATAATTCTCTGGCTTCATGAGACTATATTCCCCCTGAAGAGACACCTGGAACTGTGCCCACAGACTATTCTACCAGGTCCAAAGGCTTCTAGATTTACTACTGCATTTCTGTGATGTGACTCGAGCAAGTGGAAGGAGTTTCCAGGCTGAGAGAAACACAGGGCTCCTGAATGCCACACTCCTTCTTGCCCTAATCTCCAGGACTTGCCACCTGCTTAGATATTCCTGTTAATAACATCAATCCTTTTACCTTTTCTAGAAAGCGTGAAAGTGTTAGTCGCTCAGTTGTCTCTGATTCTTTTGACCCCATGGACTGAAGCCCACTAGGCTCCTCTGTCCGTGGAATTCTTCAGGCAAGAATACTGGAGTGGGTAGCCATTTCCTTCTCCACTTTTCTAAGAAAATTTTCTGTATTTCTTGATTTGAGTAAATGTCAGACTGATTTACTTTTCAGATCAAAATAGGGAGCTTATTTACCTGCAAAGTGTGGTGTCATAGTTCTAGAATTTTCTCAAAGACACTAAGCCTGGGAAAACCCACACAACTGTCTAGTTACTCCTTCCAGAGCATCACCAGGTGCCCTTACTCTTGCCTCTAGGTTAGCTAGGCTTTCTAGGGAGACAGTAGTGTCTGCTGTTCTCAGACACAGTCTTATCCTCCCTCCAATCCAATCTCCACATCCTTTGGCTCTAAATGTTTTTGATAATTCTCTCCATTGTGGCCTTTGGGGGCAGCCTGAGGCGTCATGTGGGCTTCCCAGGTGGTGCAGTGGTGAAAAATCCGCCTGCCAGTGCAGGAAATGAGGGTTGGGAAGATCCTCTGGAGGATAAAATGGCAATCCACTCCAGTATTCTTGCCTGGGAAATCCCTGGTGGGTTATGGCCCATGTGATTGCAAAGAGCCAGACACGCCTGAATGACTGATCACACAATCTTAAGATTTCACAGCTTGACCACAAGCTCTTTGTGGCCCTCATTTCCTGGCTGGTCTGTTGCCCATTCCCTAAATAGGTCATGCAACTTCAAAATCTCAGTGTTAATTCCATTTTCTCCTGTTCCTAGAAGACTCTGCTCCTGCTTCTCTTCCTGGAAGCTTCTGTCCAGAAGTTTCCCATGGACTACACCCTTTGCTGACCCACACAGGAGCAACAACTACTTCCTCCTTGGATTCTTGTAAAAACCACGGAGCTGGGTGATACAGCTCGGCCACTACAGCCTAAACTTCCTGAATTTGTGCCCCGTCTCTGAGACCAATCATTGACTCCCAGGGTCTCCAAGAGGGTGTTGAGAGGGACACTTGTCATTTTTTAGAACAAAGTTGCAGGCCTTGAAAAACTAAGCACTGCCTCTCTTGAAGAAGGAGTTGAGGGTACAGAATTTGCTGAATAGTGTTTTCTCTGGATAGCCTCTGAGCAAAAATCAAAATAACTATGAACCGAATCTCTATAAGATATTACATCGAGTACTGATGAGCTTACAAAGAAAAGGAGTCCTTATGGCTTAAGTGGGGACATTGGAACATTGTTAAAGTGTTTTAGCTTCAACAGACTCCAAATTGGTTGCTTTGGAGAAAGACTCTCTTTCTGATATGCTTGGCACTTGATGTTTGGACAGGATGTAACTACCCAGAGCTTACTCGGTACATAGCTGAATGTTTTTGGTTTGGAGGCTTACAGTCCCCAAGGAGCTGCATACCTCATGGTTCAGTTCCACCTGGTGTTGTGAATTTTCTTTTTTTTTTTTTCTGGAATCATTCTAAGATAACCCTGTGTTCCTATGTGTTCTGTCAATTAGTCGTGTCTGATTCTGTGACCCAATGGACTGTAGCCTGCCAGGCTCCTCTGTCCATGAGATTCTCCAGGCAAGAAGTCTGGAGTGGGTTGCCATACCCTTCTCCAGGGGATCTGGGGAGTTGAACCTACGTCTCCTGTGTCTCTTGCATTGCATATGTATTCTTTACCCGGTGAACCACCAGGAAAGCTCTGCAGCTACCTCTTAGGGCATGTGCACCTTCAGGATACCGGAGCTCACATTTTGCATAATAACAAGCAGAGTTTGTATCCATATTGCATAATGTTACATATTACATAAGAATATAACATTACTGTAATTATATAATTAAGAGATAATGGCTTATATCACATCTGAATTACACATTTAGTGTGCCAGACACTTTTAAAGCACTTTACAAACATTAATTACTTTAATGCTCATAACAGTGAAATATCCATTTTTCAGATGAGGAAAGTGTGACAAAAAGAGGTTAAATAATTTGCTCAAGATCATATTACAGTCATTTGACAAGAGGGGGAGTTGGAAAGAGCTGTCTGACTCTTCTTACCCATGGATGAGTCTTCTTCCTCATCCAGCCACGGGTAAGAAGTGAATTAATGTGGAGATGCTCGAGCAGGGGCTGACACATAGGGCTTGACACCATTCCAATATTGACTACTGTCATAATTCAGAAAATACCCACAAAATCCATTCTGTGCTGGGAGTATGCTCATGGGAATGATCCTTGGGACAGGCAGTGGAAAGAAGGTCCTGAAGATTCAGGCTCTCTTACTGACTTAAGCTGCTCCTAAAATTTTAAGTATAGATCTTTGTTGGATCTTTGTTGGGTGGGAATAAAAATACTAGCATGAAAAGTCCTTTAATTATATTTTGCATAACTTTGTATGATTATCACATATAAGATCTTTTTTTTTCTGGCATATTTGTGACAATTAACTAATGATATTTTATGTCTAATTACTGCCTTTATCAAAGGAGATTTAGAAATATGACACAGGCAGAATTTGATGAGGAAAGCAGGGCTGAATAAAAGCATGACAGTATATGACACACTTTCAATTTTCCGTTATCTTCAGTAAGCACTATCTTAATGACTTAATTTTCATGTGGATAACCAGTACTCAGTAAAAACTCTTTAAGCTTTAGTTCTTTCTATTAATATTTTGATACTAGTTGTTCACAAGTATTTATTCAGTCACTTGTTTTAATGAAAGATTATCATTTCACTCAATAATTTTATTTATGTAGTATAATTAAAAGTAACAAAGTGTAACTTAATGACATTGATAGCCCTTGTAAATTTGCTAAGATACTCTTACTGTGGGCCTAGTAACATAATGATTGTTACATGCAAATATGTATGTTTTTTCCTAGAAAAGATTCATCTATTCATCATATTTTAATATATTTTAGTGAGCTTGATGCATGCATCTTAGATATAATAGGTTGCATTGGACTATATGAGATAGTATAAGAAAATGCTCACATTTCTTGGCTTAGATACAACAGCAATTTTCAAGTTGAAGCAGGAAGTTTTGTAGGAGTCCACATTTAGAAAGTTACTACTTTCAGCCAGTTGTTCTATATTTTCAAAATAGTTATCACTTCAATTAAGATGGTCTTTTGAAACTGTAGATTTTTAGGGTAAGTACCATGAGAGGTATCCTAAAAGATTTTCTAATTCTTGAATACAACAAAAACTTCACGTAAAAGACAGATCGATGTGTATCTATTAATAATCACAAGAATGAAGAAGAAAGACTTAAGTCAGAGGATGTTTTGGGAGTCAAAGGAACTGGGAGAAAGGGTGAGTGGTAATTAACTTCTAAGATGTCATCAGAGAACCTCTAATTCTGTGACTCTGGGATACAGGAAATAGAATGATTATTATTATTTTGTCTTACATTTTATACATGAGCAAAATGACAACAATGAGTATTATTTCTGTTGTAGACCACCCGACTCTATGCTAAGTGTTTCACATGAACTTGAAAAGTGCCATATGTAACATATATTTTTTTCAAATAGTATGACTGAGCTAATAACAAAGAAAGGGTTTAAACTTTTTGCTTATAGACCGTAACTCATTTTGAACCATTGAGATCTCCAAATCCCATGGTATTATATAGCTTTGTCAATTCTGTGTCAATTACAACTGTCATTCTTAAATCTGGATAATTCTCCAGCACAGGCGGTGGAGGTGGTTCCACCGAAAGAGTTGGTCTCTGTACCTGTTTTCCTGCAGTTCACACAACTGGGGAAGGAGAAGCAGAGAAGTCCCTGGCCTTTCCATGAGCATCTGTACTCAAGCCTCATAGCTTCATGGTTTCTGGTGACTGTTCCCCCAACTTTAAATATCCTCTGTATCCTTGCCATTTAGTCACTCTTACTTCTTTCAGTTCCTCCCTCCAAGCTGTTTTTCTGCAGTTTCCCTGACCAACTTCTTTGCACACTGATTCTCTCTTGTTTGCATTCTTGAGCACTTTTTTTTGTTTTGTTTTGATCAAGTTCAGATTTTGTTTTGGAAAGAACCTAAATAGAAGTTTATATTTTCTTCTTCTTTGGATGCCTTTTCAAATTATGCTCTAAGTCCCTAGGGCAAGTGGTTTTCCTTTTACATCTACATATATATATATATATATGTACATATTATATTGGAGAAGGAAATGGCAACCCACTCCAATACTCTTGTCTGGAAAATCCCATGGACAGAGAAGCCTGGTAGACTACAGTCCATGGGATTGCAAAGAGTTGGACACAACTGAGCGACATCACTTTCATATATTATATATAACTATCTCCTTCCTCCTCTACCTCCCTTTCTTTCTTCTCCCTTCCTTCCTCTTCCTACCATACTTTGAGAACTGTTGTATCCTACCATACTCTGAAAATAGACAGTGAATCAGTTGATATCTTTTGGTCCAGTTTCTAGAGTTAATCTAAGACAAACACAGGTCAAGTTATAACTGATATTTGTAATTTATTCATTTTTTTACTTTTTGGCCACTCCTTGCAGCAGGAGTGGACCAGGGATTGAACCAGTGCCCCCTGTAGTGAAAGTGCAGAGTCTGAGCCACTGGACCACTAGGGAAGTCCCTGTAATTTATTTTTAAACTTTCAGTTGAAATGCAAACTCTTGACTTTGAGGCTGGATGCAAGAATGTTTTATGGCTATCATCATAAATGTAAAGTCTCTTCTGAAAGGGACTATGAGTGGTTGATAATTTTCCACCTACTCAAATGTCCCCCAAAACTTTAAATTTTGACCTGCTTCCAGTCACCCTCGTTTAGGATTAAAGCAAATTATATTTCATATTTGAATTTTTGTAGCTCTGTCTTATTTTATATATAAACAATTATCTGGATAAAATGAAAAGTGAAAGCAACTTGGAAGAAGGAAATATGTAATAAAAAGACATTGTAAGCCCGCACAATGGCAAAGAGGCTGGAATCTGCCTGACTGAAGGACTGAAGGGATTTCATGTGCTGGCTCTATAAAATTGAGATTTTTTTTTTTCTGTAGCTGCTGATGGCCATATTTTGGGGCCTTCTGCTCCCTGCTCAAATGCTGCCAACCTGAGTTGCTGTCCCCTTATATCCTGGAGGTGTAGACCCACTCAAGCTGATTAGATGAGGTGACACTTCCCAGGGTAGGGGACTACCCAGGGATACAGTGGTTACATCTATTTCACCCACTGGGCTTAGCAAGAAAGTCTTTAGGCTTAAAGTAAAGCAATACTCTCTTGACTAATGAGATCTAATGTGGTTTTCTGGGGATACTGAAAAAAATAAGTGAAGTACAACCATTATGAAAGTAAAATTGTGTTAGTAATGGACAAAGGTCAGCTGACTATTCTCTAGGGAAAAGCAAGTGATTTTCCAGTAAGTAGGAGACAGTAAGTTGGAAGACAAGCCTCTTTATGTGAGGCAACTTGGTTCAGCGAGAAGGGACAAGACCTTTGAACCTGAAGTGTCCTGAGGGCTATGTGACCATAGGCAAGTTCTCAACTGCTCTGCCACTCGGTATCCTGACCCATAAAACAGAGATGATGATCCTCCATGTTCTGTCTGAATTACGTGTGCTGTCAGTTGACGGCACTCACTGCTGAATATCTATAAGTAGAAACATCCAAAACTTAAAAAAAAAAAAAAAAGCCTATGTAGGTGTTACAGAGTCATAATAATAAAATGTGAAGGAAATCAAGAATTTGTGTGCAGAAAATGTGTCCACTTACATGTGAACAGATTAATTCATCAATTGATTAAGCAAGTATGTGTTCACAAAGGTTCTGCTCTTGGTCTGCAGAACATGGAAGGAAAAGGCATGCATAAATGGGAAATTCTCTACTCCCTGGTCTCCCTCCCTAGACTAGTTGGGGAAGATAGAAACATAGCTCATAATCCCAGTAAATTCCCAATGAAACTTAAACTTGAAGGATGCATGAAGGCTGCCTCTCGGCTGCCAGATGAAGTAATGCTCAAGTTTGCCAAATGGCTAGCCAGGGGCAGGGAGAGCAAAGAGGAGAATTACCAGGGATGAGAGTCGCCATACCGCCAAAGTGTTAGACACTGTTTTGCTCTGTTTAATTCAGATCTATGTTGTATGAAGCAAATACTAGATAAATTAGAATGAAGCAAGGGCTCATTTTAGCACCACACGACCATAGAAGGCTGTTTTACTTGTGGACAGGTGATTGCCTTCCTGGTTAACCTCAAACTTTTTTTTTTGGTCCTCTTTTCACAATAATCACTTTTCCTACCTTTGGGCGCTATATCTAAGAACTGATCCCGGAGGTTGTCAAGCTGCTCGATGGTCAGGGTGCCATTTTCCTCCTTTTCCACAGGTGGAGGGCGTACCGGAGGAGGTGGATCTGGAAAGACTTTGATATCGCCATTAATGAAGAAGTCTTCTTGGTCTAAATAAAGTTCATTCTGAATTTTGGTTGATGTTTCAATGTGATAGCGAGCTACCCCAGTTAGTTTTTCCACACTGAAAATAGAAACATGAATAGGTTTATCCTCATTGAAAACACTATCAGATTAATAGTGTTTTCTTCCTAGACATACACAAAGAGTTAACACATTAGAAAATATAGCTAAGTTAGAAAATTCAGTCTGCATGTTTAAAAATTCTAATTTATCCTCAAGTCCATTTGTACAAAGGTAGGATAAAAATAAATAAACATAGATTAGAAGTAAAATACATGCTCATTACAGGGCTGATAGTCTCACATTTTATTTTTTTAGTCCCACATTTTATACAAAACTGAACAAAAAGGGATTCCACTAAAATGATTTTATTAGTATTAGGCAAGATTATGTCAAGAGATATATTTCATTCTAAATATGGACCAGAATAAGGTTATATGACAGAAAAACCTGTAAAATATGACTATTAGTATAACACATTTATTTGAAATGAGGACAAGTTGTACGTAAAGTGAATTAAAATTGATAATGGATTTCAAGAAAAATGGCTTTTTTCCAACTTTATATCAAGGAGTTTGATGTTATCTAAGACCCATTTGACAGAATGGACTCTGACAAAGCCCGTTGAAATTGCTTTCCTATGTTTATGGAGAATAACGTTGTTGGTATTGTTTAGTTGTGTCTAACTCTTTTGTGACACAATGAACTGTAGCCCACCAGGCTCCTCTGTCCATGGGATTCTCCAGGCAAGAATACTGATGTGGGTTGCCACTACCTTCTCCAGGGAATCTTTCTGACCTAGGCACTGAACCCACATCTCCTGCATTGCAGGCGGATTCTTTACCACTGAGTCATCTGGGAAACCTGGTGAATAATAATTCCCAGCTAAATCACATGGTATAAGCAGCCACAGTTTGGAGTGACTGTGGTGCGGTGGAAAGAACCCTGGAAGCTGAGCTCTAATTGTACACCGTCTCCAGCTCTGGGTCCTTGAGTTAGTGACTTAAGCTCTCCAATTTTCTCATTTTTGCAAGGGAGCCCAAAACACATAACTCCATACCTTATGGTTATTAATGTGAAATCACATAGGGCATGGATTTAGGCTTTCTTAGGGATTATAGTTCGGAGAAGGCAATGGCACCCCACTCCAGTACTCTTGCCTGGAAAATCCCATGGATGGAGGAGCCTGGTAGGCTGCAGTCCATGGGGTTGCTAGGAGTCGGAGACAACTGAGCGACTTCACTTTCACTTTTCACTTTCATGCATTGGAGAAGGAAATGGCAACCCACTCCAATGTTCTTGCCTGGAGAATCCCAGGGACAGGGAAGCCTAGTGGGCTGCTGTCGCACAGAGTCGGACACAACTGAAGCGACTTAGCAGCAGCAGGAGGGATTATAGTTATGGATCTAACTAAAGGCTACTTTAAAGGCCAGAGAAGTTTTATACAATAACTAAAATATCACTGTAATACAGAAAGAATCTTATATCTTGCAATAAAGATTGAGCATGGCAGAAAAGTGCATATTTAATCTGCTTTTATATAACTCAGGAACACTGAAATAAACAACAACAAAAAAATCGTGTTAGTCATTTTCTTTCAAAAGACAATCTTGAATTTAATTCCAGTACACTGTATTAGTGAGGTATTTGTGAGTGCCCATATAGTAGGTATTATCTAGGTACTTTCTGGTTGATGGTGTTTGTAGGGTGGGGCAGAGAAGGGGCACTGTGTTAGGAGGGACGCCAAATGCATGCAGAGACCCAGCCAGAACCAGGTTATCAAAATAAGTGCGCCATCTAGTGGAAGGTTATGAAGAGTACCCTCAAAAGGGTAGAGTGCAAAGAGTCGGACATGACTGAGCAACTGAACTGAATTGAACTGAACTGAAGGAGAAATGCCAGGAGAATGAAAGTGGGATTCGAAGTTGAAAGAGATCCGATAGGTCTCCCTATTCATTTTTTCTTGCCACTGGAGGATTTTTGCAAGAACCAAAAACTAACAGCATAGCTGAACAGTACTAGGTTTTCATTTCTTGTGGCCATATTCAGGTATCAGAGAGAGACGCACACATACAACCCATCTGAGAAATATGCACCTGTCAGATAAAAGTCAGCATTTACACTTAGTGACCACAAGGACGGGCGCTGTGAACCCTGAGAATGAATAAGGTACGCTTTCATTTGTAAGTGGCAGGCAGAGATCAGGACTGTACATCACTGTTCTATGAGTAACTGTCCAATTATTTTAAGCATTATGGCAATGAGGTGACCAGGCTGAGGGGTATGTGTGTGCATGTGTGTGAGAGAGAGAAACTTAGATACAAACAATGAAGCTGAGGATTTTACAACAGAACTTTCACAATGAGGCAAGAACTGGAGAAAACAAACCATAATAACCATCTTCTAGCTGGCTCACGTTGCTTCTAAGAACACTTGCCGTTTGTATTCTATGTATGCCGTGACTTACAACTTATCAGTAAATGTTTATTGAAAACTGTGGTGTGGCCCAGAATCTAGCAGAAACCTCTAGAAGAGCCTGGTTGGAGTGTTTTCTTTTACAGATGAGGCTTGTGGGGTTGGAAGTGATTAGGCGTGCTGTAATTTGTGGACAAGGAGAGAGTCCCCATCTCTTGGTCTCCTGACTGTTGAGGGCATTTCTGCTCTGCTGAGTTGCTTTCTTACACCTTTCAGGGGAGAATTAAGAGGATGAGATGCTCCCTAAGGACCTGTACCTCCCCATAAACAAAATGATCGGTCACAGGTCTGTTTCTGCTCTAGACTACAGTTCTGTTCCTCACTACAAATGAGGATCTAAAAAGCCTGTAGAATCTAACAGAAAAGTAAACTGGCTGTCATGAGGGAATCAGCCCAACGGGGGAAGCATTCCTCTAAATGACTTCTCCATCTCCCTCTCACTGGCCCTGACTAATAAGATGCCTGGCATTAGAAAGATATGAAATTTTATATCATGTCTAAAGAATAATTTTAAATTGCTTATATGCTTACCTGGTACACTAAGGTCCTCATGGAGCAGTGGGAAAACCAAACTATCATAAATAATGTGTAGTAGTGCCCTTTGATACATGACTTAACTATGGTTAAAAAGAAGCAACACAAGCGTATAGGTGATTTTCTGCTGCTGCTGCTGCTGCTGCTAAGTCGCTTCAGTCGTGTCCGACTCTGTGCTACCCCGTAGATGGCAGCCCACCAGGCTCTGCCGTCCCTGGGAGGTCAAAATTCTATTTATAAATATAATTCACATTTGTAAACCTCTTAACATTTTTTGGTCAATTTTAGTCTTCAGGCATTAGCAAAGTAAATACTCAAAATACTTAAAATGTCTTGCAGTTCTTTACCTGGCCATTTCATTCAAGTACCTCTCACCGAGCCACTTGTCCATGAGTCTATATACATCAACCGCCTTTATTACTAACTCTTCCAGGAAAGCCAGTGCTTTTACCTTTATCAGTTCAAGTCGGAACTGTGTAGCTATCTCTATTTAAAAAAGAAATAAAAATGTTTTTAATGTATTATATGGCATGAACTTTCTGATGAACCAAATTCAATTTTGAACCAATTATGCTTTAGTTTGTGAAAATTTTGGCACATCTTTGATATACTAACATGGATAATTAATAACCTATCCACCTTGGAAACAAAACAGCATGTGGTAGAGTCCTTTGACAGTTTACTTATTATTATAAGTAAAAAATAATAATTCAATTTTACATATAATTGCACTTTATCATATACCATTTGATAAATTGGAATGGGAAAACAGAAATAGATAATTTCTGAATTTCAAAAAGGGGGAGGCTAACTAAGTCTCTTGATCTCTCTTCTTAGAACCTTGGGAAGGCGACACCATGTTCTTCAGCACAGGTGAGAGGAGGGTGAAGCCCATGGTCCCAGGGCCCGTTGATGTTCTGGGCACATGGTGAGGTCTGTGATTTCCCTCTAAAATATCTGTCCAATCCTTCTTCTTTGCTTTGTCTATTGCCACGTTTTGACACTGATTTATGTCTCGCCTCCACTACAGCAATCACCTCCATCCTGCTTTCTCTAAGTTCCCTTTCCCACCTCAAACCCAAATCTACCTGCCCCAGAGTGACCCGTCTCACCTGCCTGCACACATGCTTCTGGGCACTTTCTGCCCAGAATTCTTTACTAGCTCCCAGTTGCCATAAGGGAAACGGAACTTTCTGGACAGGGCCTATGTGACCCTCCATCTCTCAGATCCCTCGTTTCCAGAATGTGCCTCAGACTCCCCAGCTACTCCCCATCGGTGGGTCACCTAGTTCCCCTCCCCAATCTGTGCCCTCATCGTCTCCTGCACACATTTCTCACATTCTTCTTGTTCAGCTCAAGCATGAATTCAACTGATCGGAAGTCTTTCTTGACTTCCTGCTTTTGCCCTTTGTCCTGTCCACCGAGCTCCAGTATCACAATATATTGTAAGTGATCATTTGCAGTTCTGTTCCTCTCTATTTTTTTTCTTTTGATGCTTTGTGTTTGTGTATATATGTGTATATTTTTTTCATCTACTGTAGGACTGGCATATAGTAGAAACTCAGAAAACCTTTACTGTGTAAATATGTGAATTCAGCCACACTAGGAACCATGTATGCAATGAACTGATGGATGACGTATACTTAGCTACTGAAAGCAGATGTGGGAACAGGCAATGTGACAGGCATGTGTCTTGACTTCCTGTGTTCAACATCCTTCAGATTTTACTCTTGGAAATAAGAAAACAGGGGATAGGAGGATGAAGAGAGGGGAGAAAAGGAGAGAATCAAGGGATGGAAAGTATCTTTAGTGGCTAATCATCATTGAGTAGTTAATGGGTCCCAGCATATCCAACGCTGCATTTTTATGGTTTTGACATCTAGTATATTGACCATGGCTTCTTTCCAATGAGGATACTTTGGTTCAATTTCTTGATCTTTTCAAATTCTGTTTTGAATTGTGTTATAAAACACCTGGAAGAGTCAGGAGGAGATTATGTCGTATAAAATTGTTGCTCTCCATAGAGAAGGAGGCCCTTGAATGTTATTGATCTGTCACTAACTCTTCCATGGGGTCTACTCCCAAGAGCTCCCTTTCAGGACTGGTTAACCTTTAGTCAGAGTTTACTCACCTAATGAGATGCCTAAATTATTCTTATTATATTATAGAAGCATAACCTTAAGCCTTCTTTCAGCCTGTAAATTCACACCAACTCTAAATATTGCTTCTGTTTTTTGACTTTGAGATTTTAATTACTGCTGATTGCAGCCATGAAATTAAAAGATGCTTACTCCTTGGAAGGAAAGTTATGACCAACCTAGATAGCATATTCAAAAGCAGAGATATTACTTTGCCAACAAAGGTCCGTCTAGTCAAGGCTATGGTTTTTCCAGTGGTCATGTATGGATGTAAGTGTTGGACTGTGAAGGAAGCTGAGCACTGAAGAATTGATGCTTTTGAACTGTGGTGTTGAAGAAGACTCTTGAGAGTCCCTTGGACTGCAAGGAGATCCAACCAGTCCATTCTGAAGGAGATCAGCCCTGGGATTTCTTCGGAAGGAATGATGCTAAAGCTGAAACTCCAGTACTTTGGCCACCTCATGAGAAGAGTTGACTCATTGGAAAAGACCTTGATGCTGGGAGGGATTGGGGGCAGGAGGAAAAGGGGATGACAGAGGATGAGATGGCTGGATGGCATCATCGACTCGATGGACATGAGTTTGAGTGAACTCTGGGAGTTGGTGATGGACAGGAAGGCCTGGCATGCTGTGATTCATGGGGTCGCAGAGAGTTGGACATGAGTGAGCGACTGAACTGAACTGAACTGATGCTCTCCTAACCACTTCCAAAATTCCCTTTTTGAGATCCCAGCAGACAATCATACAACAGTCAGATCTAGTTTTCATATGGTCACGTGAAAACAGCCAACTGAGTTATGCCTTTCAGTCAGTTTGCTTGTGCCTCATAGACACAAAGCCAGCCAAGGGCTGCTTGCCTACTGGTCTATTTTCTACTCAAAATATCATCTTAGTTCTTTCCAATTGCTACCTTCAAATTGCAGGGCAGCAAGATGCTCTTCCTTTATTCTGAGCTTCAGTTCATTTTTTAATTCCACTTCCTCAGTCTCTTCTGCTGGCACTACTACAGGAGCAGCTTCTGCCATAGGTGGGGATTTACCTGAAAGGGTAATGAATCATGCTGAGTTATCTGCTAATGGGCAAGTATACACACAGGGTCTTGGATAAAATGCCTACAAAGTGGAGTGTGTAGAGATATACATGTCTAGTGATTTGGGAAGGAGAGACACCAGGCCAGACAGTGTGAGTGATGAAGCATTAATAATCCTTCCTTGAGAATTCTCCATGTGGTATCTGGCTGGACACATATAAAAACGCCCCATTCATGTAGCATCACGGAAAGATGAGATATGTGGTTAGTGCAGACATGGTCACAGACTCCAAAGAGGGTTCCATTTAGAGTTTGGGAACAGAAATTAGCAAACCCCAAGATTGTGCTGGCCACCTGGAGAAACAACAGTCTTCAAAGGATACTTGCCCTGGCCAGTGTTCCCCAGGTTCTCATCAAGAAAGACCAGAGAACAGCCTCGTGCAGATACAGTGGAAATGTAGCCTATGGTCAAGAATTCATAATTCACTTCATTTAAAAAATTTAATTATTTTAATTGGAAGCTAATTACTTTACAATATTATAGTGGTTTTTGCCATACATTGACATGAATCAGCCATGTACATGTGTACATGTGTTCCCATCCTGCACCCCCTTCCCACCTCCCTCCTCATCCCATCCCTCAGGGTCATCCCAGTGCACCAGCCCTGAGCACCCAGTCTCATGCATCAAACTTGGACTGGCGATCTGTTTCACATATGATAATATACATGTTTCAATGCTATTCTCTCAAATTATCCCACCCTCGCCTTCTCCCCTAGAGTCCAAAAGATTGTACTTTACATCTGTGTCTCTTTTGCTGTCTCACATATAGGGTCATCTTTACCATCTTTCTAAATTCCATATATATGTATTAATATGCTCTATTGGTGTTTTTCTTTCTGACTTACTTCACTCTGTATAGTAGGCTCCAGTTTCATTCACCTCATTGGAACTGATTCAAATGCCTTCTTTTTAATGGCTGAGTAATATTCCATTGTGTATATGTACCACAGCTTTCTTATCCATTCATCTGCTGATAGACTTCTAGGTTGCTTCCATGTCCCGGCTATTACAAACAGTTCTGAGATGAACATTGGGGTACATGTGTCTCTTTCAATTCTAGTTTCCTGGCTGTGCATGCCCAGCAGTGGGATTGCTGGGTCATATGGCATTTCTATTCCCAGTTTTTTAAGGAATCTCCACACTGTTCTCCATAGTGGCTGTACTAGTTTGCATTCCCACCAACAGTATAAGAGGGTTCCTTTTCTCCACACTGTCTCCAGCATTTATTGTTTGTAGACTTTTTGATAGCAGCCATTCTGACCAGCGTGAGATGGTACCTCATTGTGGTTTTGATTTGCATTTCTCTGATAATGAGTGATGTTGAGCATCTTTTCATATGTTTGTTAGCCATCTGTATGTCTTCTTTAGAGAAATGTCTGTTTAGTTCTTTGGCCCATTTTTTGATTGGGTCATTTATTTTTCTGGAATTGAGCTGCAGGAGCTGCTTGTATATTTTTGAGGTTAATTCTTTGACAGTTGCTTTGTTTGCAATTATTTTCTCCCATGCCGAAGGCTGTCTTTTCACCTTGCTTATAGTTTCCCTTGTTGTGCACAAGCTTTTAAGTTTAATTAGCTCCCACTTGTTTATTTTTGTTTTTATTTCCATTATTCTGGGAGGTGGGTCATAGAGGATCCTGCTGTGATTTATGTCAGAAAGTGTTTTTCCTATGTTTTCCTCTAGAGTTTTATAGTTTCTGGTCTTACATTTAGATCTTTAATCCATTTTGAGTTTATTTTTGTGTATGGTGTTAAAAAGTGTTCTAGTTTCATTCTTTTACAAGTGGTTGACCAGTTTTCCCAGCACCACTTGTTAAAGAGACTGTCTTTTCTCCATTGTATATTCTTGCCTCCTTTGTCAAAGATAAGGTGTCCATAGGTGTGTGGATTTATCTCTGGGCTTTCTAGTTTGTTCCATTGATCTATATTTCTGTCTTTGTGCCAGTACCATACTGTCTTGATGACTGTAGCTTTGTAGTATAGTCTGAAGTCAGGCAGGTTGATTCATCCAGTTCCATTCTTCTTTCTCAAGATTGCTTTGGCTATTTGAGGTTTTTTGTATTTCCATAAAAATTGTGACATTATTTGTTCTAGTTCTCTGAAAAATATCATTGGTAGCTTGATAGGGATTGCATTGAATCTATAGATTGCTTTGCGTATTATACATATTTTCACTATATTCATTCTTCCAATCCATGAACATGGTATATTTCTCCATCTATTTGTATCATCTTTGATTTCTTCCATCAGTGTTTTATAGTTTTCTATATATAGGTCGTTTGTTTCTTTAGGTAGATTTATTCCTAAGTATTTTATTATTTTTGTTGCAATGCTGAATGGAATTGTTTCCTTAATTTCTTTCTGTTTTCTCATTGTTAGTGTATAGGAATGAAAGGGATTTCTGTGTGTTAATTTTATATCCTGAAACTTTACTACATTCATTGATTAGCTCTAGTAATTTTCTGGTGGAGTCTTTAGGGTTTTCTATGTAGAGGATCACGTCATCTGCAAACAGTGAGAGTTTTACTTCTTATTTTCCAATCGAGATTCCTTTTATTTCTTTTTCTGCTCTGATTGCTGTGGCTTAAACTTCCAAAACTGTGTTGAATAGTAGTGGTGAGACTGGGCACCCTTGTCTTGTTCCTGACTTTAGGGGAAATGCTTTCAATTTTTCACCATTGAGGATAATGCTTGCTGTGGGTTTATTATATATAGCTTTTATTTTGTTGAGGTACGTTCCTTCTATTCCTGCTTCTGGAGGGTTTTTATCATAAATGGATGTTGAATTTTGTCAAAGGCTTTCTTTGCATCTATTGAGATAATCATATAGTTTTTATCTTTTAATTTGTTAATGTGGTGTATCACACTGATTGATTTGTGGGTACTGAAGAATCCTTGTATCCCTGGGATAAAGCCCACTTGGTCATGATGTATGATCTTTTTAATATGTTGTTGGATTCTGTTTGCTAGAAATTTGTTAAGGATTTTTGCATCTATGTTCATCAGTGATATTGGCCTGTAGTTTGCTTTTTTTGTGGCATCTTTGTCTGGGTTTGGTATTAGGGTGATGGTGGCCTCATAGAATGAGTTTGGAAATTTACCTTCCTGTGCAATTTTCTGGAAGAGTTTGAGTAGGATAGGTGTTAGCTCTTCTCTAAATTTTCGGTAGAATTCAGCAGTGAAGCCATCTGGTCCCAAGTTTTTGTTTTCTGGAAGATTTCTGATTACAGTTTTGATTTCCATGTTTTGATTTTCTATTTTCTATTTCTTCCTGGTTCAGTTTTGGAAAGTTATACTTTTCTAAGAATTCATCCATTTCCTCTAGGTTGTCTATTTTATTGGCATATAGTTGCTGATAGTAGTCTCTTATCATCCTTTGTATTTCTGTGTTGTCTGTTGTGATTTCTCCATTTTCATTTCTAATTTCATTGATTTCATTCTTTTCCCTTTTTTCTTGATGAGTCTGGCTAATGGTTTGTCTATTTTATTTATCTTCTCAAAGAATCATCTTTTAGCTTTGCTGATTTTTGCTACAGTCTCCTTTGTTTCTTTTTCATTTATTTCTGCTCTAATTTTTATATATTTTTTCCTTCTACTAACCCTGGGATTCTTCATTTCTTCTTTTTCTAGTTGTGTTAGGTGTAGTGTTAGGTTATTTATATGATTTTTCTCTTGTTTCTTGAGGTAAGCTTGTATTGCTATGAACCTTCCCCTTAGCACTGCTTTTACTGAATCCCATAGGTGTTGGGTTGTTGTGTTTTCATTTTCATTCATTTCTATGCATATTTTCCTTTTTTATTTCTTCTGAAATTTGTTGGTTATTCAGAAGCATGTTGTTTAGCCTCCATATGTTTGCATTTTTAATAGTTTTTTTTTCCTGTAGTTGACATCTAATCTTACCACAATGTAATCAGAAAACATTCCTGGAATGATTTCAATTTTTTTGAACTTACCAAGGCCTGATTTATGGCCCAGGATGTGATCTATCCTGGAGAATGTTCGTGTGCACTTGAGAAAAAGGTTAAATTCATTGTTTTGTGGTGAAATGTCCTATAGATATCAATTAGGTCTAACTGGTTCATTGTATCATTTAAAGTTTTTGTTTTTGTGCTAATTTTCTGTTTAGTTGATCTATCCATAGGTGTGAGTGGGGTATTAAATTCTCCCACAATTACTGTGTTACTGTTAATTTCCACTTTCATACTTGTTAGCATTTGCCTTACATATTGTGGTGCTCATATATTGGGTGGATATATATTTGTAATTGTTATGTCTTCTTTTTGGATTGATCCTTTGATCATTATGTAGTGTCCTTCTTTGTCTCTTTTCACAGCCTTTATTTCAAAATCTATTTTATCTGATATGAGTATTGCTACTTCTGCTTTATTTTTGTCTCCATTTGTGTGAAATATCTTTTTCCAGCCCTTCAGTCTGTACAGCCTTTCAGTCTGTATGTGTTCCTTGTTCTGAGGTAAGTCTCTTGTAGACAGCATATATAGGGGTCTTGTTTTTGTATTCATTCAGCCAGTCTTTGTCTTTTGGTTGGGGCATTCAACCCATTTACATTTAAGGTAATTATTGATAAGTGTGATCCTATTGCCATTTACTTTGTTGTTTTGGGTTCGAGTTTATACACCTTTTCTGTCTTTCCTGTCTAGAGAAGATCCTTTAGCATTTGTTGAAGAGCTTGTTTGTTGGTGCTGAATTCTCAGCTTTTGCTTGTCTGTAAAGCTTTTGATCTCTCCATCATATTTGAATGAGATCCTTTCTGGGTACAGTAATCTGGATTGTAGATTTTTCTTTCATCACTTTAAGTATGTCCTGCCATTCCCTTATGGCCTGAAGAGTTTCTTTTGAAAGATCAGCTGTTATCCTTATGGGAATCCCCTTGTGTGTTATTTGTTGTTTTTCCCTTCCTGCTTTTAATATTTGTTCTTTGTGTTTGATCTTTGTTAATTTGATTAATATGTGTCTTGGGGTGTTTCACCTTGGGTTTATCCTGTTTGGGACTCTCTGGGTTTCTTGGACTTGGGTGATTATTTCCTTCCCCATTTTAGGGAACTTTTCAACTATTATCTCTTCAAGTATTTTCTCATGGCTTTTCTTTTTGTCTTCTTCTGGGACTCCTATGATTCAAATGTTGGGGTGTTTGACATTGTCCCGGAGGTCTCTGAGGTTGTCCTCACTTCTTTTAATTCTTTTTTCCTCTCTGCTTCATTTATTTCCCCCATTATATCTTTCACCTCACTTATCCTATCTTCTGCCTCAGTTATTCTACTGTTGGTTCCCTCCAGAGTGTTTTTGATCTCAGTTATTGTGTTATTCATTATTGATTGACTCTTATTTCTTCTAGGTCCTTGTTAAACATTTCTTGCATCTTCTCAATCCTTAACTCCAGACTATTTATCTGTAACTTCATTTTGTTTTCAAGATTTTGCATCATTTTTACTATCATTATTCTGAATTCTTTTCCAGGTAGACTCCCTATCTCCTCCTCTTTTGTTTGGTTTGGTGGGCATTCATCATGTTCCTTTACCTGCTGAATATTTCTCTGCCTTTTCATCTTGTTTAGATTGCTGTGTTTGGGGTGGCCTTTCTGTATGTTGAAAGTTTGGGTCCTCTTCATTGAAGAGGTTCCTCCATGCGGGTGGGGTTGGACGAGTGGCTTGTCAAGGTTTCCTGACTAGGGAAGCTTGCGTCGGTGTTCTGGTGGGTGGAGCTGGATCTCTTCTCTCTGGAGTGTAATGAAGTATCCAGTAGTGAGTTCTGAGGTGTCTATGGGTTTGGTGTGACTTTTGGCCACCTGTATTTTAATGCTTAGGGTTATGTTCCTGCACTGTTGGAGAATTAGCTTGGTATGTCTTGCTCTGAACCTTGTTGGCTCTTGAGTGGAGCTTGGTTTCAGTGTAGGTATGGAGGCTTTTGGATGAGCTCTTGTCAATTAATGTTCCCTGGAGTCAGGAGTTTTCTGGTGTTCTCAAGTTTTGAATTTAAGCCTCCTGCCTCTGGTTTTCAGTCTTATTCTTACAGTAGCCTCAAGACTTCTCCATCCATACCCCACTGATGATAAAACATCTCCTTTCAAAGACAATGGGCTGCCTTTCTGCGTGGCTGGTGTCCTCCACCACCGTTCAGAAGTTGTTTGGTGGAATTTGCTCAGCGTTCAAATGATCTTTCGGTGAATTTGTGGGGGAGAAAGTGGTCTCCCCATCCTATTCCTCCACCATCTTAGGAACACCCCCCCCCCACACTTCATCGTTTTTTAACTAGTACTTAACTGCAAGTACTTCAGAGATAGTCTATGAGAATTAGAAAATAAGGATTTGTCAGTGTTTGCCTGAGAATGTACCCACCCATAAGAAATGGCAGTTTGATTCTAGCTGCAAGCCCAGCTTATACAATTCTTCTTAGTTCAATAAATCTTTCCTGAATGTCTGATCTCAGGGGGTTCAAATTTTGGGAAGAAGACAAATATTAACAAAGAAATTGTAATTAGATGTGTTGCATCTTATTTGCAGTAGTGGATATAAGTATACAGATGAAAGAGCCCTAATCTCTCTGGGTTTCTGTATTAGCATCTGTAAAATTAGGAAATTTGACCCAACTAACTATTCCATTAAAGTAAATTGAATCATTTCCTTCAAATGCTGATTATTTCCTTTATGTTATTTAGCCCAGATGAAACCCTGGAGGGTTTGTCTCAAATTTACCATTTGAGACAAATGAGGGTCACAGGTTCTTAATTGTAGTGCTACTCTTTCCTCTGTTCCAGTGGCCATCACCTCACGCCTCCCCCACCCTCAGGGCTTTGTTGTAACTCCCACTCTAGATACCTGGATGGACTCCACCCAGGAAGCACTTCCTATTTCCTCAGATGGAGTGAGGTGACTGTGCTCTCCAGGGACCTGTTCAGTTTAGTCGCTCAGTCATGTCCGACTCTTTGCAACCCTATGGTGACCCCAGGGACCTGTACCTCCACATAAAGAATAATGGTTGGTCACATGTCTGTCTCTGCCTTAGACTACAGTTCTGTCAGGGCAGGGACCACGTTTCTGATTTTTTATGTAAGTTTGCCATTGGGTCCCTTGGACTCATCTTCATTGTGTTCTGCATGATGGGGACTTAACAAACACAGGAGCAACTGATCAGTGGAGGGACTTCTGCTCATATGCTTCCCTCTCTTTCTCTCTGGCCTTAAGTCACTTCAGAAATGTACAAGCGGGAACATTCAGAGGGCAGAATATATCTGTGGTGGAGCTCATCCCCAAGGTTATTGGAGGTGTCTCCCAACTTAAGTTTTCTTTCCTCTTTTTACTCTGTGTTAAAGAGTTTTAGGCAGGAGGAGGCCTCTAGGAGGTTAAGTTAAACCTGAGATCTGAATTAAACCTAAGGGCATGGCAACTCACTCCAGTATTCTTGCTTGGAGAATCCCATGACAGAGGAGCCTGGCAGGCTACAGTCCATATGGTCGCAAAGAGTCAGGCACAACTGAGTGACTAACACTTTCTCACTTTCACTTCAAGCCTGAAATTTACACACACAGAATTAGCTTTTGGGCTTCCCTGGTGGTTCAGCAGGAAAGAATCGCCTGCAGTACAGGAGATGCAAGAGATGCTGGTTCCATCCCTGGGTCGGGAAGATCCCCTGGAGAAGGAAATGGCAATCCACTCCAACATTTTTGCCTGGAAAATCCCATGGACATAGGAGCCTGGAGGGCTACGATGGTCCATGGGGTCACAAAAAAGTTGGACATGACTGAGTGACTAAACTACCACCTGTTGCTTATAACCCTCTCTTGATTAAGGCAGCTACTGTCAGTCCCCTTGCACATACTTTTCAGATTGTACAGTGTCATCTTGGGGTTCTTTTCACATGTCTTTGAGATTTATTTCCCCCTAGATACACTTGGTTATGTGGATAAACAACTTAAAAGGGGCTGGCATGGAGAATGTTTGCCAGCTAACATTCGAGCTTACAGATTCCTGAGTCTCTAAATAAAACCTAATGAACAGCATTCTAGTAGCTCAGAGGCTCATGTGCCTGGTTAAGTGCTTATTTTCCACCAAGGAGAGGTTAAGCATCCACGGTTCTGGATGCTAAAGCTGTGAATACCTTTTCCTTTTTTGTCCTCTTTCTTTTTCTTGGGTGGTGGTGGCGGTGGCGGAGGCTCCTTTTTCACTTTTTTATTTGCAGCTGCCTGAGGAAGTTTTTCTTTTGTTTCTGCTGGCTGGTTTTCTTTTTCTTCTTCCATGAGCCTCTGATGAATTTCAGCAGCCACCTGGTTGTATAAGAGGAACACTTCAGTTACTGCAACATTTATGAAAAATGATAACTATTTGGACTGAGTCATCACCCAATGTCATTGAAACCGCCTTTTACTGAAACAACCATGCCATATACTGAGTCTTTACAGAACACACTTTGATGTTTCACTTAAATGGAAACCTGTCTCTGTCCCAAAAAGTGGCTTTCTGAGGCCATCTGTGTGGCAGCCACTCACTTTCTCAAGCCCTGCCTGCCATGCGTCTTTCTGTTTCCTCATTCCTGCCTCCAAACCTGGAAAGCTTCAGAGTCATGCAAGCATTTCTTTCTCAATTTCAGACCTATGGATTGAATGCTCACTATTCTTCCAAGTTATTTAACTTATATGCAGAGTACATTACATGGAATGCCAGGTTGGATGAAGTACAAGCTGGAATCAAGATCGCTGGGAGAAATATCAATAACCTCAGATAGGTAGATGACACCACCCTTATAGCAGAAAGCGAAAAAGAACTAAAGAGTCTCTTAATTAAAGTGAAAAAGTTGGCTTAAAACTCAACATTCAGAAAAAGAAGATCATGGCACCAGTCCCATCACTTCATGGCAAATAGTGGGGAAACAATGGAAACAGTGAGACACTTTATTTTTCGAGCTTCAAAATCGCTGCAGATGGTGACTATAGCCATGAAGTTAAAAGACATTTGCTCCTTGGAAGAAAAGCTATGGCTAACCTAGACAGCATATTAAAAAGCAGAGACATTACTTTGCCAACAAAGGTCTATCTAGTCAAAGCTATGGTTTTTCCAGTAGTCATGTATGGATGTGAGAGCTGAGTGCTGAAAAATTGATGCTTTTGAACTGTGGTGTTGGAGAAGACTCTTGAGAGTCCCTTGGACTGGATCAAACCAGTCCATTCTAAAGTAAATCAGTCCTGAATATTCATTGGAAGGACTAATGCTGAAGCTGAAACTCCAATCCTCTGGCCACCTGATGCGAAGAACAGACTCACTGGAAAAGACCCTGATGCTGGGAAAGATTGAAGGTGGGAGGAGAAGGGGATGACAGAGGATGAGATGGTTGGATGGCATCACCGGCTTGATAGATGTGCGTTTGAGCAAGCTCTGAGAGTTGGTGATGGACAGGGAAGCCTGGCGTCCTGCAGTCCATGAGATCACAAAGAGCTGGACATGACTGAGTGACTGAACTGAACTGAACTGATTCTTCCAAGTTCCTGTTATCTCTTGGGTTTCAATATGGGGCACTCCCCTAAATCAGAGTTTCTCAATCTTTTGTTTGTTTGTTTTTTGCTGTTGATTGTTTTTATGTCCATTTCTCCTAATTACATTCCCCTCCATGAAATCTGAATACTGCAGAAGTGTACTTGCCTGTGTACTTTATATATGTCTGTGCTTTGTATATAAAGTTAGTGAGAATCTGTCTTGTTCTTCAGTCAAGTTTTGGGAGTCCATGCCCTGTATTAACTGGGCTCACCGACACTTGAATCCTGGGTTCCCATTCTATTCTAACACTAGACATCACCCCAGGAATGTACGATGTTCATGGAGGATGACTAACCACATTGCTGGTTCTTAAGTTCCTCTCTCTGGGAGACTTTGAACTTCTCTCCATATCTGTACCCTCCTCCTTTCACTCTCACAGATTTCCTGGTGTAAGAGATTAACTGTGTGGTCACAACACAACAGCTGATGAATGGGGTGGGGTGAGCTGCTGCTGGGACCCCTCCCTCTCCCTGCTCTGTGGGCCTCAGGAAAACCTTGTCTTGGGGCTTGTGCAGCTGTGGCTGTGCCTGCAGTTAGAAAGAATGCAACTTTCAAACCATGTTATCTTCCTGATATATGCCCAGGAGTGGGATTGAATTTGAAAAAGTATATATGTTAGTAGTTCAGTTATGTCTGACTCTTTGTGACCCCATGAACTATAGGCCGCCAGGCTCCTCTGACCATGGAATTCTTCAGGCAAGAATACTGGAGTGGGTAGTAGTGAAAGTCACTCAGTTGTGTCCAACTCTTGCAACCCCATGGACTGTAGCCTGCAAGGTTTCTCTGTCGATGGGATTCTCCAGGCAAGAATACTGGAGTGGGTTGACATTTCCTTCTCCAGGGGATCTTCCTGATCCAGAAATTGAACCCAGGTCTCCTGCACTGCAGGCAGAGTCTTTACCGACTGAGCTAGAAGGGAAGCCTTACCATCCAAGCCACCAGGGAAACCACTGGAAAAGAATATAAATGTATATATGTATAACTTTCTGTACACCTGAAACTAACACAACATTGCTAATCAACTATGATCCAAGGTAAAATAAAAATTAAAAATAAAATAAATTATAAAAGAAAGACTAGACCCGCTAAAACGTGTCCAATGGCTACTGGAGAGGTGAAGGGCATTTATGGGTATCAAACTGAGAAACAAAAGCTGAGACAAGGTTTTCAAGGTTTTCTTTATCCCTTTCACACACACATGGTGTGTGCCCCACACACCATGGGGGCGGTAGCAACAGATGGCTGAAAACTTAAAAATCTCAGTAAGGCAACTGGTGAGGAAATGGAGGTCCACGGAGTTTGTTTATAATGTTCTCACTGTGTCCAAGACTGATGATATTTCTGGGGAGAATTGGGTTAGGGGCCTGGAGGAGAAAGGGGAAGTTGGATAGAGGTGAACCAAAAGAGGAAAAAGGCACAATCTAATGTTTACCTTCAAAGAAATTTGCTGTCTTGTGGGCAACATTGACCAGCCAATTCCTGTGCTCTCCAGATCCCTGCTGCAGAATCCCACCAAGCTTCACAACCGTGGCTCAGCATGTAACTGTCCTCAACTGTTCTGCGTGTTAGTCACTTAGTTGTGTCTGACTCTTTGCAACCCCAGAACTGTAGCCTGCCAGGCTTCTCTCTCCATGGGATTTTCCAGGCAAGAATACTGGAGTTGGTTGCCATTTACTTCTCCAGGGAATCTTCCCGACCCAGGGATCGAAACTGGGTCTTCCACATTGCAGGCAGACTCTTTACCATCTGAGCCTCCAAGGAAGCCTTCAGCTGTTCTATGACTATTAATGCTCATCTCCAATCTTGAAATGGGCTGAGAGTTCCCAAGAGCTAAGTGAGCCCTGTGTCTTAGTTTTATCCATAGCTTTTAGCGTCTGTGTTAATACTCATAGAAGATGCCCAGGACAGGCTTACTGATTGACAGGATTTCTTTCTATTTTTTTTAGTTATGAGCTGCCTGCACTTTGTTTTTTTTTTTTTAAATATAAATTTATTTATTTTATTTGGAAGTTAATTACTTTACAATATTGTATTGTATTCATCAACATGAATCTGCTACAGGTATACACGTGTTCCCCATCCTGAACCCCCCTCCCTCCTCTCTCCCCGTACCATCCCTTTGGGTCATAACCATATACTACAGAATATATCCACAGCTTCTGGTGCAGTGGTCAAGAATCCATCTGCTAATGCAGGAGCCGTAAGAGATGCGGGTTTGATCCCTGGGTCAGGAAGATCCTCTGGAATAGGAAAAGGCAACTCGCTCCAGCATTCTTGCCTGGAAAATTCTATAGACAGAGAAGCCTGGTGGGCTACAGTCCATGGGGTCATGAAGAGTTGGACACGACTGAGCGACTGAGCACACAAATGCACCCACAGCTCTTTCGGTATTAGCGGAACCTCGGAGGGATGCAGAAAGGTTTCAAAGAGCAAGGCAGCTTTTTTGGTGTGCGTGCATGCTTTTTAATCAGATGCTTTTTTGATAAAAATGAATTTCATGATATATACTGTACTTTCAAATTCTTGGTAAAACTGTTAACATACTCACCTAAATTGCAAGCAATTTGTTTTTGAATCCATTCTTGCAAGGCGCAATAAGTTAGCAATTTCCTTTAAAATTGGATTTTTCTTCTCTGTAAACAGCCTTGTGATAATGGTGATGGTGATTATCATTACCTGCATTTTTCTAGTCCACTTCCCTCAAACACTTCTGGGTCTCTTTCAAAAATTAGCATAATTCACAGTACACCTAGTAATCTAGCTTGTAAGACTGAAGAAACTCTAGAAATAATGCTTTGACATAGTGGGCGTTAAACATGACTAGTTTCTTTGAAATCATTGCATACCTGCTAATTAGAAGAAAGTTCTGCTAAAAATTAACATAACATACTAAGTGGATAGCTCTTGGTAAAGCTGCTGTGTACAGAAAAAGCCCAGGCCAAAGTGCTGTCATTTCAATTGCCCTGATCTCAGCTGGTCCTGTTCTTCCTGCATCACTTCATTGAATCAAGCCTTTCTTATTTGAAACTCAAAGTTCGCTTGTGTGTGTTAGTTGCTCAGTTGTGTCTGACTTGTTGCGACCCCATGGACTGTCGGGGTCCAGACTCCTCCATCCATGGAATTCTCCAGGCAAGAATACTGGAGTGCATGGCCATTCCCTTCTCCAGGGGATCTTCCCAACCCAGGGATCGAACCTAGGTCTTCTGCATTGCAGGTGGATTCTTTACTGTCTGAGCCAGCAGGGAAAGTTCTCTTAAGGTTATTTAATGTCAAAATTATTTGGAAGTCTACTAGGAATATAAAGGGCTTCCCTAATAACTCAGTTGGTAAAGAATCCACCTGCAATGCAGGAGACCCCAGTTCGATTCCTGGGTCAGGAAGGTCTGCTGGAGAAGGGATAGGATACCCACTCCAGTATTCTTGGGCTTCCCTTGTAGCTCAGCTAGTAAAGAATCTGCCTGCAATGTGGGAGACCTGGGTTAAGTCATAAATCAGGATTCAAATGTAATTATTGGGAATATTAATTACTAAACAATCCTTCCTCCTATGCTTTCTGTATGGTTTTCAAAAGTCTGAAAGCAAAGTGGTACAGTTTTAAACAAATTTCTTAACATAATGATCTATTATATTTAGTTTCCAAAAAACTTTCATATTCATTATTTCATTGGACCTTTTCAATCATTCAAGAAAGGCTAGGTACAATGTCTCTCATGTTACAGATAAGGAACTGAAGACTCAGAGAGGTTAAGTGATTTTCCTGAGATCACACAGCTTAACTAAGAGGTATGGCCAGGGCTCTTGGTGCTCTATGATACTCTCTGAGAATCTAATATTTTAAAACTTATTTTCCTAGGTAATTTTAGTGGGATGCATAAGACTTGTAAATTATGTTCATGTTCAGTTAAACAAAGAATAATAATTAATCAACTTCTCTTTTTAGAACTTCTAGATCTGGCTTCCTACTCTCTGGTGCTTGGTAGTTGTGGTCTTTGCAGGCTACAGCTCATTGCCACTGCCATCATCATTTATACGAACATCAGTGTCACCAGCATAGCAGCAGAAGCATCTCAAGAACGTACTGAGGACTCAATATTGTGTTAGATGTGGGCATTATGCTAGGTGTAGCAGATACAGAAAGTTTTAGAATTGTTAAGGATTCAGGAAAACATTAATGAGATAAAAATTATAAACAATAACCTAGACAATAAGAGTCAAGAGTAGGAGAGACAATTACTGCTACAAGGATTAGAAGAGCATATGATCACAGAAGGTTTGGGCTTTGGGAAACAGACAACCAATTGATTGGTAATGACAGTAATACTAAGACTTAAAGAAAGTGTAGGCTAAATTCCTGACTTTAAAAATCTGGCCCTATTGGATCCCATTCTTAAATGGCAAAGTTGGCCTCTCTGTTTCTCTTATTTCTTTTAGAAAAAAAAAAAGAAACTTCTGAGAGATATAAATGTATGTTGTGAACATTGTGTAAACTTTACATTCATAGCATATTACCAATTTTGGAATTCAATGAATGGGTGTTATTAAAAGAAAATGTAATAACCAGCATTGCTTACCATGTGAGATATTGCCAAAGAAGACTGCTGCCACGTATCCATCACCATCTTCTCATCAGTCTCAAAGTTTAACTCTACACTTTCCAGCGTGTAATCGATCTTGCCCTTCAGGATGCTTTTTGTTTTTGGTTTGGATAAAGCTGACTCTGGAGAAATGGATCTTCGAGGAACCAGGGGAATTCTTGGGAAAATCACCAAAAAAGAAATATAAAGACTTTAACAGAATTCTATTTTTGTGGCCATGCTATTTGGAAAATTTTGTTCTCTTGTTCTAAGAAGAACCCTTTAGATGGAGAAAAGATTATGAAAGGCTGTATTTAAATTTTTATGATCCAGAGACTCTTATTAACAAGAGGAAACTAGAGACAAGTAATCTTAAAACATAATCTTTAGGACTAATTCTTGGTAATTATAAGGAAGGCAATTTTATGAAGAAATTCAATTTTGGAATTTATCTGGGATATAAACTTCTGACAAGGAATAAATCAGTCATGAAAAAGAGAACCAAATAGATTTGAGCATCACTTCTTTAATATGACTAGCACTTGGCTTCTGGAAATGAACAGTTAAAAGTGGGATATATTATAATAGATGTAAGGTCTGCAAGGGGTGTCTCACTGAGGTTTGAGAGTACCAGCATCCCTCCCCCAACTTTGAGAATGGATGATGAACTGTTTTGCAAAGTGCTGTGAGAACACAGAGTTAAGCTTTCCCCCTGCTCTCAACCATATTGGAGCTGCCCCTGGGAATGTCCAATCCCTGAAGGATCCCAGGATCTCAGAGGCCAACTGCAGGCAGTGATCCACAGATCAGAATGCTTACTGTGACTGGGATCCTGCTCAGTGATAGAACATAGGAAGGGCTTTCAGCTTGGGCAGAAAGGAGCTCCCAGGATGCCTTGGCTAAAACTTGAGAAGAGCAAGCAGTTAGCTTGGCAGACTCAAGTTGCTGGGGAATGGAGCAGTGACGCAGAAAGCTGGATGTGAATTTTTACAAATCACTGGCTTGGTCATGTTTTGAAGCATCAGATGAGGTTTTCTGAAGCTGGCTCTTTGATTATCACAATGTTTGGAATTTTGACAGTACACAGTACCTATGGAGGCCATGTGTTTATGACTCAGTACCCACCTACCCACAAGGCCAGTTGACACTTTAATAATCAAGTAATGCTCAGTCTCAGTCACTGAGACATATTAGATTCATGTGCCTAATCAGTTAAGGTAAAGGTTGTGTGATTATCTCTAGACATTTAAGATGAGGCAACAGGCAATTCTGAACACCTTGCTTTGGAGGACTGCAGTAGCAGCATATCATTTTAAAAGGAATCTGGGTTTAGAATTCATCTACTGAGAAAAATTCTGGTCTAGCCAGTCCTCTCACTATCAGTAGATATTTCAGTAGATATTAACTGGGGCATGTCACTTGACTTTCTGAGGCTCCATTCCTCTTGGAAGAATACAAATATAATAATAATAATATTATTATTATTTTTATACATTCTTTGTTATTAGTTAATACCATTATTATTACTATTAGGTTGTTGGAGGAATAAAATAGACAAACTATGTGAAAATGCTTGATGCTGTGCTCATTTCCCTACACATGTTAAAGAGACTGGTTGACTGGTTGGTTGGCCAGTTGACACATCTGTTGGCTGAGAGTTCCAGGAGTTACTTACAGCAGTGACTTGAGGTTGAGATTGGTGTAGAGTACTTTTGTAGAAAATAAGAACTGGCTGTTCTTTTGCCCATCTCATTCTACTAACCAACATTAACAGCTTCCCCATTATGCCTGACTTGCTATTTTGTGCTAAGAACAGAATGCACTGCTACTGGGGACACTGAAACTTGGCCTCTTTTGATGACTTGATGGTTCATATCACTTTGGAAATTTTCTTAATGTTTTTAATTGCAATGTTCTCTTTCTGCACTGGCTGAGTTAAAACACTGATCTTGTATTTGAGTCAAAAAGAGGGTACAGAGTTTCCTTTTTGTGTTTTCTTGCTTATGCGTGGTCCTGACAGGGACATGATGGGACTAGATGGAAGAGGTCTACAGAGAAATGGGTGTCAGATCACTGTGGAATCCTGTTGTGCTCAGGCCATTTCTAATTCTTGATGGCATAAGGGAGCATAAAACAAGAGATACTCACAATTAAAACAGTGCATGTGAGGAAGAATAGTTCGTTGTCATATTATGCAATAAAGATAATAGTTACCACTTATCGAGAGTCACTGGGACTAGGTCTCAAGTTCTCTGACTCTCAGACATGGTGCTATATGTTCTGAGGATTTCATTTTCTGCAGTCTTCATAACCACCCTACTTCTACAGATAATGAAACCAAGGCTTAAGAGAGTTGGGGGTGACTTTTCCAAATAAGTTGTTTTAATTTACTTACATATAACTAGTAATTGGCGAAAAATGTAATCTTTATTCTACCCTTACCACCAAGTTTATTTTCATGCTGGTGGGAATCTGATGTTAGATCACTAAGAAGTTTCAGTCTCACAAAGACATAACCACATAAGTTTGAGTCTTTACTGTTTCTCAGTTTCCTATACTGTAAAAGAAGATACATAATGCCTTGCAGTTTCATTTACATGATGTCACACACAGACACACCCATACACACAGAACAGCATGGGACCTTTCGTAAAAGTGGTAGAGGGTCATGATCCCTTACCAGAAAGTCTTTGGTCAAAAGTGTTTCAGAATTCAGAATTTGTATATACTGTATATTCCCTATCATCCCCAGCAGTCTGGTAGAAGCACTCCGTTACAAAACACACTATATCTCTGCAGCAAAAATGAGTAATCAGTGAGTAGATAAGTAGAATAAATAATGCATATCAATAGTCTTTGTCAAAGTTAGAAAAGAAATTCAGTTTTCAGGCCTTTTTTTTTTTTGATTTTGGATTAGCAGATACAGGAGTGTGGTTTTATAATGGTATTCAATTTAAAATCACAAAGCTTTATGCTCAGACTAATTACAGTGCAACATGATAGTCTACCTTACCTAAGCTGGCTTTCCAAAATATCTCTACTATCCAGTCGGACCAATGGGACTCGAGTGAATCTCTTAGTGTCATCCATCGGAATTTTACATTCCATGGCCCTGTAATAATCTTGCAGGAATCTCTTCGTATCTTGGAAACGGTTCAGTTCTGCCTTTAATAGCAAATATGAATGTTAATACCCAAGACAGAATAAGATAATCTGTACATATTTTCCATATAAGCTCTGTAAACACTATTTAAAAACAGTAGGTTGAAATCAGCTTTCTAGAAACTAAGAGAAGTGGTTTTAAGTGTTTATATAAGATTTCATAAAAATTAAAGAAAGTTGGTAAGTTTGCATTCTCTGTACTTATTGATTATGAGTCCACTTAACAAGATGATGTTTCCATTCCTCTTAATAATGTTACAAAAGATAGTATGATGTCTGAAATAGCACATATTAGTCATTATTTTGACATTAGGAATTCTTTGTGCCATATATTCAACCAAGCAATACATTAACAAACATTTGAATGTGTTTCATCATACATAACACAGTTGACTTGGTAAATACTAAAAGTACACACAAAATACATAATATAAATACATATACTTCTATAAAAGAACTGAAACACAAAATAAGACTAGATATTGGTCCTGTAGGACTATGAAATGTAGCTGTGGAGAACTAACAAATGGTGAGGTGAAGTGATAATGAATAGTCTTTTTTTCTCACAGTTTCCATTCCTGCGCAACATGAACAGAAGGGAGGTCACTCCTCCAAGGTCAAAACGAAATGCCTCTGCTAACTTTGCCAGTAGGCATCTTGAGGGAGAGGAAATGGAGAAGCACAGAGGAGCATCAGTTATTCCTGAGTGACTCCCTCCCAGCAGGTTGTTTCCGTTTGTGGTAATTGTGACATGTATGTGCAGTGAGATTCCACACACTGTCAATTCCACAAACAGACCATGAGTTTTCCAACCTACTCTCCTATCAGATGTCAGGTCAGTTGGCATATCATAGGTGCTTCTCTCTGGTGGTGTAACCATGACCTTCATTCTTTGCTTTTATTAGTAGGGCTACTTAAACCAGTTCAGTTCAGTTCATTTCAGTTCATTTGCTCAGTCAGGTCTGACTGTTTGTGACCCTGTAGACTGTAGCACGCCAGGCTTCCCTGACCATCACCAACTCCCAGAGCTTGCTCAAACTCATATCCATCAAGTCAGTGAGGCCATCCAACCATCTCATTCTATATCATCCCCTTCTCCTCCTGCCTTCACTCTTTCTCAGCATCAGGGTCTTTTCCAATAAGTCAGTTCTTTGCATCAGGTGGCCAAAGTTTTGGAGCTTCAGCTTCAGCATCAGTCCTTCCAATGAATATTCAGGACTGATTTCCATTAGGATTGACTGGTTTGATCTCCTTACAGTCCAAGGGACTCTCAAGATGGAAGCTCTTATGCAGAT
Source organism: Capra hircus (assembly GCF_001704415.2). Taxonomy (NCBI): domain Eukaryota; kingdom Metazoa; phylum Chordata; class Mammalia; order Artiodactyla; family Bovidae; genus Capra; species Capra hircus. The sequence continues at coordinate 38,410,209 of NC_030827.1, forward strand.
GTATTCCACAACAGTTAGTTAATTATAGAAAGCATCTTTTCTAAAAAGAACAAAACTCACCTGGTGTTCAAAGCTCTTTGCTGAACCTAACTCAGGATATTTATAGGGGCTTCCCTGGTGGCTCAGATGTTAGAGTCTGCCTGCTATGTGGGAGATTCTGGATCGATCCTTGGGTGGGGAAGATCCCGTGGAGAAGGGAATGGCTACCCACTCCAGTATTTTTGCCTGGAGAGTCCCATGGAGAGGGGAGCATGGCAGAATATTTATAAAGGGGTCCCTATATTCAGCAAGCAAGTAATGTTGTAATTTATGTAAGAAAACATCAAGGAACAGTCTTGTACTGCCATACTGAGTTTGGAAAAAATAAGTGTCTGCTTTGCATTGTAGTCTACAATGAAAGACAAGGATGGTTTCAATAGATTTGTTTTTGATACAGGAATGGAGGGGCCAAACTGATCTTAAAAAGCTGCTCTCTGCAGTATTAAACTTTTCTAGCTAAATAACCGAAATAGGAAGAAATTCCTTTGGTTAATTCTATACTGTAAATAAAATTACCATTTATATATTATCTTAAGATATGATAAGATATGAAGAAAAGCTATGACCAACCCAGGGAGCATATTAAAAAACAGAGACATTACTTTGCTGACAAAGTTTGTCTAGTCAAAGCTATGGTTTTTCCAGAGGTCATGTATGGATGTGAGAGTTGGACTATAAAGAATGCTGAGTGCCAAAGAATTGATGCTTTTAATGTGTGGTGTTGGAGAAGACTCTTGAGAGTCCCTTGGACAGCAAGGAGATCAAACCAGTCCATCCTAAAGGAAATCAGTCCTGAATATTCATTGGAAGGACTGATGCTGAAGCTGAAACTCCAATACTTTGGCCGCTGACTCATTGGAAAAGACCCTGATGCTAGGAAAGATTGAAGGCAGGAGGAGAAGGGGATGACAGAGGATGAGATGGTTGGATGGCATCACTGACTCGATGGACATGAGTTTGAGCAAGCTCTGGGATTTGTTGATGGACAGGGAAACCTGGTGTGCTGCAGTCCACAAGGTCACAAAGAGTTGGACATGACTGAGCAACTGAACTGAACTGAACTGATACTCAAGAGAATCTTCAGGATATCACATTTACAGTGCGTGGCATGCAAATGTATTAATAAACCCAATTTGTACAAATTGGATATTGACAAATAAATTTGGGGAACTGAAGTATTGTGAGGCTATAGAAATTGTTAAACTATAAGCATTATGGTTTAATAATGCTTACCAAATTAGCATTATTTGTTAAATATATTTAGAAATCAGGAAATTATTCCCTCCTTAACTTAGAGAACTGAACTCTTTAATTATGATTAAGATTAGTAGGTCCTATTTTATATAATTGGTATTTCAGACAGTGCTGGTATCTATGCCTCAGACTAACTCTGTTATATTATTTTATATAAAACATTAATTTATTTTTGGAGGACATAATTTGACTAATTATACAGCTAACTATGAATAAGATGCCATTGTACATCCACAATACCCATATAAGCAGAATTAAGATTCTTTTCACACTTGTGATAGCTAGTAAATCATGCTTTCTCATTGTTTCTGTCTTCATAGAATCTCAGTTTTGAAAGCGATCTTAGAAATCACCTTGCATAGCATTTTCTAAAATTTGTTTTGTACAAACCTTGTCTTCAATTCAGTTCAGTTGCTCAGTCATGTTCGACTCTTTGCAACCCTGTGGACTGCAGCACGCCAGGCTTCCCTGTCCATCACCAACTCCCGGAGCTTGCTCAAACTCATGTCCATCGACTTGGTGATGCCATTTAATGATCTAACCTTCTGTCATCCCCTTCTCCTCCTGCCTTCAATCTTTCCTAGCATCAGGGTCTTTTCCAGTGAGTCAGTTCTTCTAAACAAGTGGCCAAAGTATTGGAGTTTCCGTTTCAGCATCAGTCCTTCCAGTGAATATTCAGGACTGATTTCCTTTAGGATGGACTGGTTGGATGTCCTTGCAGTCCAAGGGACTCTCAAGAGTCTTCTCCAGCACCACAGTTCAAAAGCATCAATTCTTCAGTGCTCAGCTTTCTTTATAGTCCAACTCTCACATCCGTACGTGACTACTGGAAAAACCATAGCTTTGACTAGACAGACCTTTGTCCACAAAGTAATGTCTCTGCTTTTTATTTTATTTATTTATTTTTTTGTCTCTGCTTTTTAATAGGCTGTCTAGTTTGGTCATAGGTTTTCTTAAAAGCAGCAAGAGTCTTTTAATTTCATGGACATAGTTACCATGTGCAGTGATTTTGGAGCCCCCCCCCCAAAATAAAGTTTCTCACTGTTTCCATTGATTCCCCATCTATTTGCCATGTCAATCTTGTCTTATAGACGGTTAATGAGCACCGTGTTGGGAATAAAACAAAAAAAAACTTTGCAACATCAGTTTCAGAAATCCTGGGTTAGCACACTCAAAGAGTTTCTATATTGCAGGGCATCTTGATAATAATAATATGTCAATATTTTTGTTAATGTTCCAGCAAGAAGGAAGGGTAGAGTACATAGCCCTTCCCAAAGTCTTCTGAATCAACAAGTCCTAGTTTTGTAAAACATCTTGTAGGAGTAGTGTTTTACAGAATCCACCTTGGGAAACACTTACCTAGCCATAAACCCTTGACAACTTTCACAAAGATTTTTCTCCCCTTCACAAATATGCACAAGATTCTGCTCATGGGCTTCTGGACCAGCAGCTTAAGGGCCTGCAAAGTCTGTTATCTGATGGACAGTTCCAATCATTAGGCTCTTTTTTTACTTATTGAACTGAAATCTACTGCTCTCCTGTAGTTTACAACTTTGTTTTTTTCCTTTTTTATAGGATTCTGTCAATCCATGCAGAATAAGGCCTTTTCTGTTCTATTGGCTAGCCTTTAACTATGGAAACACTGATGACAAATCAGTGGTCAGAGGTACTGGCCCAGGAGTTAGACTCCCTGAGTCCAAATCCCAGTTCTCTCTCGATTGGCGTGTGGCATTGGTCAAATTACTTCATCTTTGTTTGCCTCGGTTTCCTCATCTGTGAAATGAGCATTAAGATAGAATGTACAGCCTAGGGTTCCTATGAAGGTTTAATGTATTGCACATGAAGAATCCTTAGAACTGTGTCTGGCACATACAGATTAAGAATTTAATACATATTAGCCTTTATTTGGAGAAGGCAATGGCAACCCACTCCAGTACTCTTGCCTGGAAAATCCCATGGACGGAGGAGCCTGGTAGGCTGCAGTCCATGGGGTCGCTTGGAGTCGGACACAACTGAGCAACTTCACTTTCACTTTTCACTTTCATGCATTGGAGAAGGAAATGGCAACCCACTCCAGTGTTCTTGCCTGGAGAATTCCAGGGATGGGTGAGCCTGGTGGGCTGCCATCTATGGGGTCACACAGAGTCGGACATGACTGAAGCAACTTAGCAGCAGCCTTTATTTGTTGTCCTTTCCTTTACCCTCTTCCCCACCCCCCTCAGTTGGTTTTAGATGTAGATTCTGTATCTCAGGGAGAGTCTGAAAGGCAGGTATTGTGGGGTGTAAGAGTTATGCCATTTTCACAAGAGGTGTGTATTCCTTGGACTTCTTGGGATTTACAAAAATTCTCTAATCCCTTTCCCTTCACTATTGGATTTCTGTTATTTCTACCCTAAGCTTTTGACACACGTTTACCAACATTCAATATCCGTTTACCCAAAGTGGTGCCCCAGGGGTGTCACCCCAGCAGGTTTAGGCTGCTGGGTGTCTCGCCTTCATACTCAGCACAACCCATGTCTTGTGGCTCTCTCCTGCATCCCAGAGCCAGCAATCAGGGAGGCAGCTCCTGTCTCTTAGGCTTCTGCTTCCAGTGGTCCACAATTGTCTCTTGGAGTGCTGGAAGTCCTCGCCTTCAAAGTCACTTGTTGAACAAATATTTACTGAACACCTCCTGTGCACAACTCTGGCCAGCCTCAGCTAACTATCCTCATCTCCGGCAATAACTTCTCCTAAAAACAAACCAGTTCAAGGCCTTTTCCACTGTATCCTCACTGCTATTTCTTAGGAAAGAATACTCCTGTAGACACAAGATACCCTTCATATTCCCCTCAGTGTGAAGAGATTATAGACAGGTTTCTCCCTAACTCCAGGCTCCTGATCTTCCTTGTCTGAGAGTATTTACTTTAGGAAATTTGTCTTTGTAAGCCCATTCTCTGTCACTTTGAGATGTAAATATCTTCAGATCTTTCCTCAGGTTCTAGGAACCAGAACTGTCTCTGTCAAGGACCTGGGAACCACCTCTTTGAGATGGCAGCATATGAAATGAAAGAAGCAGCCCCAGGTCCCTGTCCTCTGGGAGGAGAGGAGCTGACTTAGGAAGACATCCTGCTCCAAGCTGTAAAACTACTTGCATCAAGAAGAGAGGAGAAAGTTTACTTTTCCTTTAGGTGAGGCCAGTTGAGAAACACAGGTTGCTCATGACACCCTACCCTGCTCCAGCTCTTAGAAACATTCCAGCCCTTCTTCTTGGGAGAGCTGGATCTCCAGACTTGGTCTGTGCTCTCTCCCCTATTGTTGATGAATTTCTTGGGATGAAATCAACGTCTGCCTCATTAGCTGGTCCAGCATGATTCATTATTTCAATGGGCTGCAAAAGCAAGTTAATTAGGTTGTTCTTATGAATGGTCTGTGTTGCCAATCTGAACACAAATGTTTTTCGGGAATCAAGGGCCTGCTGAGACTGATCCTGCCCATGTTCTGCGGCAAGGCTTCAGGTATCTGCTGCAGGGGGCGAGGTAGTGACCCAGGACAGACACCATCTCTGCTGTCCCCTCCACAGCTCCAGGCCACCTGGAAACAACTGGTGAGATGTCGCTTGAGATGTTCCCAGTTCTGGTGTTTGCTTGAAATGGTTTATTTCAGCTGAATTCTTTGACAAGTTGGGGCTCAAGACTGGGTCGGGTGCTCTGAGTGAAATGAGCTCCAAACGGCCCTTTACATTCCCAGAGGGGTGGTTAACAGGAGGGCTGTGGCCATAGAGGGCAGAGTCTGTGTCATTCTGACCAGCCACTCTTACCTGCATCAGTGAGAAGAAATGGTTCATGGCAATTCCCATTGAGTCCTGCAACCAGCTCTCGTTAATGATGTCCAGACGCTCCTGCTCTGCTTCTTCCTTGCGGGCATCGCAAATGTCCCACAGGCGGTCCCGTAAATCCTGAACACAGAGAAGCAACGCTGTGAGGCTTCAGAATCGCAGCTTGGCTGACCTCCGTGTAATGAAACTAAAATCCTTTGCCTGTCTTAAAAATGTGCCTGAAGAAGATTTAGATCTAATGCATTCATGTATTTTATCCTTTTGCTCAACAAATCTTTATTTTGCTTCTACTCTATCAGGTTCTCACTTTCTAAGACTCCCGTCAGCATACCCTGTACCCATGTTCAAACCCACTGTAGTTCACTTTCTTCATGGGGGGCTATGGTTTCTGTATTCTAATCCTTCCTCACAAGACTTGTTTGGTTGAAACAAGACCTCTCAGGGAATTTTTGAGGAAATGGTGTATTGTTGATGGAAGAAATCTGCAGCTCTGTGCAATCCAAGGGAATACACAGGCTTGTTAATGAATCATGGGTGGAACATGTCATTCATCAAGAAATGGTGTTTGAACTTAATGGGGCTGTCTGAAGATAAGCTTTGTACTGCAGAGTTAGCAGTAAAATAAAATCTTTTAAAGATCCCATTTCTGCCATTTACTAGATCCTGAGCAATAGTGATGATAATACCTTTCTGTGTGTGTCACTGCATCAGAATAAAAGTCAGTGAACTTATATTGACTCATTGAATGCCTCCCAACAAACTTAGGTACTCTTATTATCTTCCTTTTGCAGGTGAAGATCTGAGTCAGCCACAGAGAGGTTTTTTCCTAAAGCCACTCTATGAGCAAGTGGTGGAGTCAGGATATGAACCTGTGGGCTTGAGCAAGACGTACCACTAGATTAGGGCTCAGTTACTTGACCTGTGAAATGGGGATATTGTTTACCCTTTGGATGTGCTATAGTCAGCCTAAGCCTATAAAGCACTTTGATCCCTGGGTTGTGGAGATCCCTGGAGGAGGGTATGGTGACTCACTCCAGTATTCTTGCCTGGAGAATTCCATGGACAGAGGAGTCTGGAGGGCTACAGACCATGGAGTTGCAAAGAGTTGGATACAACTGAAGTGACTTAGCTTGCACAAAGCACTTAGCACAGTATTCAGCACATAATAATTTCTCAATTATAAACACTATCATAGAAATTCATAGCAATACAATATCTGTTTAACAAAAATCTCATTAAGAAAAAATATATAGTCCAATAAAACTTGACAGCTTTCATAACCTTAATAATTTATTGAATATTAACTGTGCCTTGGGCATTGTGTTTAATGCCTGACATTGATTACCTCATTCATCCCCACAATAACCAAGAGAGAAGTTCCTGATGAGAAATTGGATGCCCAGAGTGGTTAAATCACTTGCCAATGGTTTCAACGTGGTGAAGTCAGGAATTCAAGAGCAAGTTTTATTCCAGTATCTACAGAGGGTTTTATTTCTGTGATTTTGTGTTTATGGAACACTTAGCATTTTGGTTTGTTATCTTGTGGGGGCTTCATGTGAAATGAAAAGATCACTGTCATTTTTATAGCTGTGTGCTAATGGCAGAAGAATACACTATTATTTAGAGCTGATCTGGGTGTCTCTGGGGTCTTTCCACAAATGCTATATCAGACATTCAGTGAGGACTGGCTTGTACTCCCCACACATTTATACATTTTTAAAAAGACAGCAGAGGAAACAGGGGACTTGTTTCTAGCTCTTATTCTGTTTCTGACTCACATGGAGGCCTTAGCAAGTACTGTTATCTCCATAGTTTGGTTTTCTAATGGTAAGGTAATGATAACATGATAGCAGAGCCTCATCATTAACTTCTTAGGATTGAAATGAAATAAGCCAAGAACAAGGACTGTTACTCCAAAAAAGAGGTTAACTACTGGCTAATAGGATTATGGATTTGTCATTTTAAAATTTTGTTTGTTTTAAGTATCGAATTTGTGTACAATAAACAAATGGTACTTCAGGAATTAGGGGGAAAATGCTCATAAGATATTTTAAGTCCTAAAACCTTCTCATTCTACTAGCAATCATCTGATTGATCTGGGGCAAGAGTTGATAAGAGGGTCAGCTTTGTGAATAGGTAGGAAACAGAAAAGGCAGATATGTTTTAGGATTAAGGACAGGTAAAATGCTTCAGTACTAGGGCATTTGTTAGTTCCATACCTGCTTGATAGAACCTACCAGCACCCTGCTCATCCAGGTTACTGTCATGCCTTCACTTAACTTCAATGGCTCCCAGTTGGTTTCCCAATGCCTCTTAAACACACCAAGCACCCTCCTCCTCTAGTGTCTTTGCTTTTCTCTCTGCCTAATACACTCTTCCTCCCCAGATCTGCCTGGCTCATTCACTCTCCTTTCCTGAGTTTGCTCAAATATCACCTTCTCAGAGTGGGCTGTTACACAACCACTGGATACTAAATAGTACATCAGCGTTTTTTCCTCCATGCTCTTTGTCCTTCACCTGGGTTTTATCAGTGATATACTCACTGTACATTTATGTGTTTATTGCTTATTCTTTGCATTCTGGTCCCCAGAATATAAACATCCTGATGTCACAGGCTTTTTTCCCACTGTTCAATCCCTAGCCCCTGGAACAGTGGTGAGACCCTGGTAGATGTTCAATAAATATTAACAGAGCAGATGAATGGGTCATGGGGTAGAGCTTGGCAATTAGTTGTTGTTGTACAAACAAACATTGAGACTATAATCAGATCTGACCACTAGTAGCCTATAGTTAGGGCTTTCCTGGTGGCCCAGATGGTAAAGAATCTTCCTGCAATGCAGGAGACTCAGTTTGATTCCTGGGTTGGGAAGATCCTCTGGAGAACAGAATGGCAACCCACTTCAGTATTCTTGCCTGGGAAAGCCCATGGACAGAGGAGACTGGCGGGCTTCAGTTGTGGCAAGGGAAAGAATTACCCAAACAGGAAAAGGTAAGAGACAGGAAATGGTAGGAAATCAAAATCAGGCTTCTTACACATCAGAGGATCTTTTCTAAAGCATCAGGGTAATATATATAAATATATACTTAAATGTATACTCTATTTATGAATTTATGAAAATCTGCCTGTTGACCAAGTACCAGGCACCGCACTTGCTGGAGATACAAAAATGTATAAGATTTGGTAGCTTCCCTCAAGGGATCTATTCAATAGAGGCAACACTTCAGGCTTTCTGGAATGTTCCTTCATTCCCCTTCTCATTGACATCAACCAACGATTTAACTGCATCCAAGACAGGCACATACTTAAAACCAGACTTAGACATGCTTACCTGACCTGACAAAGTGGTTAACAGTGTACAAAATAAATAGAGGCTGGAATGGTCTTAGATCCCTGGCCTTGGCTCCTCCTTCCAGAAGCATGGACCATTGGATTCTCACTCTGAATTCAAAGTGCTGAAGAGCCATTGCTCTTGAAAGTCAGCAGGTTGGTGTTCGAACCATTTCCCGTCTCATCCTCACACCTCATGAAAGTAATGAGGGGGTAAATGAGGCTTTTGCAGTGGGAGGTTTGATAGTGTGGAGACCTGGGCCCCGTGAGTCAGATTCCCTTACATTCACTCTTTGGTGCAGCTCTGCCTTTGTTTCCTCATCATCCCACAGGTCATCAGGAAGGGAGTTGAAATCCGCCTGCCACTGAGACACGAAGTCTTGCTTGTGGTCTGGACGCTTCAGAAACTGCTGGAAGCCTGTTCTGTAAGGCATTAGGGGAATGAGACAGAGCTTACATGTCCTCACTATAAACTACATGACTGGAGCTGTGGGAGCTTTACTTACCTAATATCATATAAGTAAGCAAGTACACTATGCTGGCCTTCTCTCAACTCCCTGAGTACTGTTTTGATGGAATTTATATAGGAATTTTCTATCAATTTCCAGTATGGTACTAAAAATGATGGTATTTCCTGTTAAATGACAAAGCATAAAAATCATAATTTCAAAGGGTAAAATGCTTCTGCGTAATCAAGTCAAAGGGCACTACTAAGTGGGAGATCAAGATGCAACTGCACTGGGACTTCCCTGGTGGTCCAGAGGCTATGACTCCACACTCTCAATGCAGGGGGCCTGGGTTCGATCCCTGGTCAGGGAACTAGGTTTCACATGCGGTAACTAAAAGATCCAGCATGCAGCAACTGAGAGCCAGGACAGCCAAATAAATAAATATTTTTTAAAAAGATGCAACTGTGGCTACTTAAATGATCTCTATGCAACTTCTAGCTCCTCCCCCAGCTAACTCCTATTTCAAACCATTCTTCATGTCTCAGCTCAGACATGTTTGTTTCCAGAAATCCTTCCCTGAACCCACAAGTGTATAGGGTCATCCTTCATCCTCTGAAGTTCGGATGTCCCACTTGAGCACCCTGTACTTCTCCCTTTAGAGCACTGATGGCATTAGTTGTAACTGCTTATGTTATTTGTCTATATTCACCTCTAAAACAGCAATCTCATAAAACCAGGAAGAATGGTTATCTTATTCACCACTGGACGGTTTTTCCTATAATTAGCACAGCATCTGGGGCATGTTAGGTGCTCAAGAAATATTTATCGAATGAATGGATTGAATGATCACAGACATCTTATCTTGCCTAAGCTGGAGAACATCTAAGGGCTCATGTCACAGTGATGGATGAGTTATTCCTCTGAATTCCCCCTTGAGGTTTCACATTTGCTGTAAAGCATACCATGAAACTCAGAAAGTTTCTTTTATGTTATATTTAATGAGGCAAATCAACCATCAAAACCAAGAGATAATGAAAGAAGAAATAAAATTGAAGATATTTATTATATTTAGTACAAACTTTCTGTAGTAGTTATTCCCTTATTGGCTATGCATTTATTAGTCAGGGAACACACACATAGGGACCTTGGAGGTCATTTGGGCTAATTTCCTCTCCAACTGAAAAATGACAAGAGATCCAGGGATAGATTATCCAATTTTCCTGTGGACCTCATTGATTTCAAAGCAACCCCCCTCCAGCATCACACAACTTGTGTTAGTGGAAAGTTCCTCCTGTATTATTCGCCTTCCTGTAGTTTCTACTTATAAGCCCTAGCTGTGCCTTTCAGAGGACAGGCTACATTCATACTGTCTTCCCTGTGACAGCCTGTTAAATATTTGAAGATGTGAGAGGGGAGATGTAGGCTGTCATTCAGGATGAAACTTGCTTATTTTTGTATTCCTGGCATCTGATAGAGCATTTGCAAATAACAGGTACTTAACAAACATTGATATTGGTGTAAGTAGACTCAATTAAACCCAATTTATCATCAGTTAAATTTTAAGGAGACTGGATGGCTCAATCTAGTTCTATTTAATTTAATTTTATTAATATTTTATTGGGGCTTTCCTGGTGGCTCAGGTGGCAAAGAATCTGCATGTAATGCAGAACACTGGGGTTCAACTCCTTGGTCAGGAAGATCCCCTGGAGAAAGGAATGGCTACCACTCCAGGATTCTTGCCTGGAGAAACCCATGGGCAGAGAAGCTTGGAGGGGTACAGTCCATGGAATCGCAGAGTCAGACATGATTGAGTGACTAACACTTTCAATATTTAATTGGAGTATAGTTGATTTACAATGTTGTTAGCTTCACATGTATAGCAAAGTGATTCCGTTATACATATATGTATCTTCATTCTTTTTTAGATTCTTTTTTCAAATAGGTTATCACAGAATATTGAGTAGAGTTCCCTGTAGGCCCTTTATGGTTATCTATCTTATATACAATAGGGTGTATGTGTTCAACTCAAACTTCTGATTTATCTCTCCTTCCAGGTATGATTCTATGTTCAACCATACTTTAGTATTTCATTTATCTAAATTAAACATTTACAGTTTTTTCAATGCTTCTCTCATATCATTTTAACACCTTTCTCCTACATCGATTCCCTTCTGGTTTCCAGTTTTTTAAAATAATCGCTCTTAAAAGATATGGTATCCAGAGTGGTGCTTAAGACCATTTTACATAAGCCCACTACTAAACCTCAGAATTCCCAGGTGACTCAGGGGTAAAGAATCCATCTACCGATACAGGAAATATGGGTTCTATCTCTGGGTCGGGAAGATCCCCTGGAGAAGAAATGGCATCCTACTCCAGTATTCTTGCCTGGAAAATCCCACGGACAGAGGAGCCTGGCAGGCTATAGTCCACAGGGTCACAAAAGAGTCGGACATGACTGAGCATGCACCCATGCATGCACACACCGAAACTCCTTCCTAGTGACTTCAAGACATTAACACTCAGGACGTGGAGAGTTACCACCCTGGAATGGACCTCACTGAACTAATATCCTGCTCCCTGCTCTCATTTATCTACAAAAACTTCATAAGAAATTGTCAAATACTATTTTGCATTCAAAATATACTATGTTTATGGTCCTTCCCTGACCCACCAACCCAACCTTGCTATCAGAGAAAAGGAAAGGGCCAGTTCAGCAGGACTCAGGCTTAATGAACCTATCTGAGGTTTGTGTGCTTATTTTGTTTGTTATAAGTGCTCAGAAGGCATGTGTTTAATAATTTTCTTCTACATTTTGTCAGGGATTAATCTCTGAATCACTGGTCTTGGGCTTTCCTTGTGGCTCAGACGATAAAGAATCTGCCTGCATTGTGGGAAGACATGCTATTAAATCTCATCCGCCTTTAATCAAATATTTAGGCCTTTGTCCATATCTGATCTTCCAGATTATACTGTATCTTCCGTGATTTCTGTGTTATTGATGTCTATCTGTAGTTTCTTTAATTCTCTGGGATGTGATTTTTCTGGGTCTAAGGACTTGAGGTTATGTGCCGTGACTAGATACTAAGACCTATCCTTTCCAATTAAATAGTCTTCTCTTCATTGACTGAAGCATAATAGGAAATTGGGTAGCCAAGGCAAGCATCCTCCAAGCCTGAGAAGCTAGAAAGCAAAGACCCCTCACTCCACTGCCTCCTTGGTTTTCTTGGCACCTTCCTTGTGGCTGGCAAAGGGGGAAGGACCCAGGTTCTCCTCGAACTTGGTTGCTGCCTCCACCTGCAAGAGCTAGATGTGAAAGCAATAACTCTCTGTCTCTGTGTCTTTCCACATGCCTATTGAAGTACATCTGGGGTCCCTGGAAGGCCTGGAACTAGGTTTACCTGTTAAAGTATAGGATGCACACACACACACACACACACACAGACACACACACACACAGACACACACATATATATAAATCATTGATTATGCACATATGTATCTATTTCATTGATTATTTGAAACTCAAATTTTTTAACTGGGCATCTGTCTTTTCTCTCTGTTTGCAGGTAAGCTCTGCAGCTCACATGTGAGAAGCTTAGAGTGGAAAAGGAGTAGAGGGAGAGCATGCGGCCTGCTTTGTTTCCAGGTTCTAGGCTACTTCTGGTGGCAGCAAAAGGAGTACTCTCCATGGTGTCACTTAGGTAACTAGAGGTCTGGGCTGTATATCCTTCGGTCGTCCCTACAGACTGACTCCCCATCCTTCACGCTTCACCCTGCTTGGTGCCCTGGGAGGCCGACTCACATAAATTATTTCAGGAACCTCCCTTGCCTTCCTCCTCCTGGGCAGGGACTACGAAAACAGAAAGGGTATGAGGTCTGGTTAAGTGTTTCCCTGCTCCTCTCTGCTGGTTGCTGCAGGGGGCTGCATCCTCTGGGAAGGCCACAGTCCCTGGCAGGTGGTTCTCTCTGTGCACAGGTCTTCTTGAGGTCTTCACCTGTGCTCCCTGTCCTCACCTTCTCAGGCCTAGGAGCAGTAATATCTCCCGTTGGGGGTAACAATCTAACCCTTGTAGATTTCCGTATTTATTGAACACACACACACACACACATGAGCTTCCCTGGTAGCTCAGTTGGTAAAGAATCCACCTGCAATACAGGAAACCCCAGTTCAATTCCTGGGTCAAGAAGATCCCCTGAAGAAGGGACAGGGTACCCACGCTAGAATTCTTGGGCTTCTCTGGTGGCTCAGCTGGTAAAGAATTCACCTGCAGTGTGGGATACCTGGGTTTGATCCTTGGGTTGGGAAGATCCCCTGGAGAAGGGAATGGCTACCCACTCCAGTATTCTGGCCTGCAGAGTTGCATGAACTGTATAGTCCATGGGGTTGCAAAGAGTCAGGCATGACTTTCACTTTCACTTTTTCTTTCACACACACACACACACACACACACACACATATATACATACAAACATATATATGGGCTTTCCGATGGCTCAATGAGTAAAAAATCCACCTGTGATGCAGGTGATGAGGGTTAGATCCTTGGGTCAGAAAGATCCCCTGGAGTAGGGCAGGGCAAGCCACTCCAGTATTCTTGTTTGGAAAATTCCATGGACAGAGGAGCCTGGTGGGCAGCAACCCATAAGGTCACGAAAGAGTCAGATATGATTGAAGTGACATAGCACTTATGATTGAAGTGCATAGCACGATATAGCACTTATATATATATATGTAAGTGCTATGTCGCTTCAATCATATCTGACTCTTTATATATATATAAAAATCAGCCTTTGTTCAGTTGTCTTTAAATTGTCATCTGCTTTCTGCCAGGATCCTGACTAGAAGATCTAATACAAGGGAAGCTTGTGTCTTATCTCAGTGTAAATGTTTATTTTGTACTCCTTTTAGTTCCCTCTTGTCCTCTATGAATTTATTTCTCTCAAGGGCATCAAGGTTTGGAGTTAAGGATTAGATTTCACTATTTTTGTTTCTCACTGTCCAACTCCCACCCAATAATATCATTTTAATTTTATCTCCTTTCCATCAACCACTTCTGTATACCGCTTCTATGACAGTTTTTGAATATATTTAGTTTTCAAAGTAGCTACTATTTGGCTGAGTGATATTAATTATACACATCTACATTGATATCATATAAAGTTTTCATCTTCTAATATTTCCGGTTCTAATCTCCCCATCAATGCTAATTAATTAACTCTTCAGAGCTCCGTAAAGAATCTCTAACGCAGTTGTCACTGTGTTTGACTCTGTATTGAATGTAGTGAATTATTTCACATCCTTCTACCCTCCTCCAAAAGGTTTATTATTTAATTGGGGAGATAAAGAAGATGTTTCCCTAGGAATGCTCAATAATAACTGCAACTTATGACTTGGTCTCAAGTGTCTGGCACAGATTGTCAGGGCTGAGAGCCCCTAAGAGTCGAATACCACGGAGGACTGAAATTAAGAAGACAGGGACTAAGTCTTTCAAAAAGTCTTAAAAGAAAGGCCATTCTGCGTGATTTTCCCAAGATGACTTATCTATTAAAGCAGCCCATCTACTCAGTGTTCTGTGCTGACCTAAATGGGAAGGAAATCCCCAAAAGAGGGGATATATGTAAACACATAGCTGATTCACTTTGCTATACAGCAGAAAATAATATAGCATTGCATAACAACTATACTCCAGTAAAAATCAGTAGTAACCATTTAGAAAGCAGCCCAATTTGCCAAGGTGACAACTGGGCTTTGCAGCTGTCAGAGAATGAAGAACGAAATGAAGCTTCAGGGCTCAGATGGACATCCCCTTGCCGGACCCTAGGGTACCCATTTATTAAGGAGGTCAGGCCAGGCAGCTCCCTATTCATTTATGAGTTGAGTTAGCTTCAAAATTTTCCTTCTATTTCTGAAAACTCAGGGGTTAAACTTCATATGAAAGCATTATGATGTGGGCATGAGAGCTGGGTTGGAGGGCTGTAATTTGCTGGGTCTGTGTTCTGGGGAAGCTGTCCTTCCAGAAAATTGCATTTTTGCTCCTCCTTGGGGAGAAAATTGGTCCTCACAGAGACCATTTACTCTCCTGATTGCATCACTCACTAGCCGCTCAAAGCATGACTCAGAAACTCGAGGGTGCAGAGAAAAACATGGAATGTGGTTCACTGAGTATTCTCAATCATCTCTGCTTTTTTGATAAATACATATATTATCAGCCAAGAAAGGCCTTTTGGATGGTGCAATGTGAATCTTACTATAAAGAGGAGAAGGAAGAGATTCTACTAGTTTGAGTTTAAACTGTCATACCTCAGGAATTGGTTCATTTACATACACCCACTCTTCTGATCCGGGCTTCGATGGGGCTGGCACTACCGGGACCGGTGAAACATCTGTAGACTCCGCAGGTGATTTCTTGAGTGGAATCTTCCCTCCTAGCGATTTTCCTCTAGGAGAACCTTCAACATGCATATTAAATCATGCCATTACAAGGATATGGATGGGGACAGATTCTGGTGGAGGATTAAATTTATGATTGCCATGAGCTTCATGCAATTCATTAACTGCTCTTTAAGCAACTTTGGGCAGCCTTATCAAATCAAAAATAAAAAATCTCATTCTCTAAAAAATCTCTCAGCCCCTAAATGTACCAATAATACCAACAGCAGGTTTTTTTTTTTTTTTGCAATACTGTACTTCTCTTGTCCAGTTAGCTGTGGAAAGCAACTTGATACTTCATTTTCATCTCTGTCCTTGCTTCCACAATGAACACATGGTTTTTACAAAGTTTAGATTCCAGAGAAAAGTGCAATTTACTATTGCAAAAAACTGGCAAATTGAACTATCACCCTGAAAAAGAAAGAGCGTAGTCACAACAGGAGCAGTGCTCTTGTTTACTGAAACCCAGGAGAAATTGCCAGGAGAAAGGATGCTATTATGAGTCAGCTGGAGTCAGTGAGGGGTAGAGGGGAGAAGAGGTATTGTAGCTCTTGAATAGTTCCATATTCCCTGGATCAGACAGAGGGTTTCTAATCAGGGAAACTATATTTCTTACTATAGTCAGGTTGTATGGATGAAGGCAACCTCTGAGCCAAAAGCCTGGCTGAATTAAGGCATAAGGTGGTGGGGAAAGGGGAGGGAAGAAGAGGGGAGAGGAAGAGTGAGGAGGGAAAGAGAGGGGAAGGAAGACAAGGAGGAAGAAAAGGAGGTTGGAGGAGCAGAAAGAGAAGCCTCATTTCCGCTCAGAATCCAGAAAGGGCATGCGCTATCTGAGAACATGAAGTGGTACCCACGTGGTCTGAAAGATCTTATGACTGATGAAACTACCTTAACTCAGAAAGCATCTATATTTCCTTAAAGGATCAAAGTTATAATTTAGGAATTCATTCAGTTTAAATTTCACTTACTTTCAAATTCGTTGTTAAGATTTTAGACGCAGTTTATTAGATGCCTATAGAATTTGCAGCACTTTCTTTCCCCCAAATATATTTCTTTAGTGAATATTATTTAATGATATGCTGTTTAGGAAAGTAAATATATCTTCCATTTTTATACTAGTTAAAAATATATGGATTATAAGTAGAGGAGAAATTGTCAATTATGTACTGCAGACAGTTCAGTGCTAAAAACAGTACTGCTATCTACAAGTTTAAAGTTGTATCTAGATTTTATTTTAAATTAGAAAAATTTAAGAACATCTTTATTCAGGTAGTAACCAAAAATGTTAATAATTTGAGAAATTTTTCTATATGATAATTTTTTAATTCTCTGACTTGAGTTTCTGGTAAAATATGTGATAACACTACTACTTTTAAGATGAATTTTTCTAAGGAGAATTTCTAAGGATAACTTTGTAATTATGAGATTGGAATGAGTTTCTTTTATTCTTTTCTTATATATCATGATCATTCAGTGAAAACTAAGAAAGCCAGGAAGTATTTTTGAACCACTGTGCTTTCATCTTATTTAAATTTTATCTAATTGTTTTAAACAATCAAAATGCTAAGAGGAAAAGATGTGAATGAATTAAAATGTATCTATTGGCATAGAGAGTGAAAATAGATATCACATTTGAACAAAATCATTCAACATCTCAAATTTACAAAAGGCAGTCCTTTTAAAGTATTACTTATGTGACCATGTGAAGGTTTCCATTTCTAAGATGTTTGCTTTCATTGGAGGTTGAATTATTGAGTCCTCAGGGCAGCCATTCTTCTTGCGTGAGAAGATTGAAGGGTAATCTGTTCTTAGCACAAAGTAAAGGTACATTTTAGCGGTTTTTAGTCCAGTTATTAGCATCTAACTGTATCATGCAGAAGCCCATGGAGTGAGAACAAGTAGATAAAATGAGGTATAAAAGAAAGACAAAATTTTATAATGTGAACATGGGATTTATTTAATGATTTTATCTGTGAATAAATAGTCAAAGTTGAAACAGTAGAGCAACAGTTTTGAGCAATGATAATAACATACTAGGAGCTCAGGAAAGGTAAGAAAAAAACTTAATCAATTGAAGAAAGGAATTTAAGAAAACTGGAACACTTTCACATTAAGTTGGCACTATTCAGTGAGTTAAGGAGGATAAGAACTCACTATTCAGTGAGTTCAAGGAGGATAAGATGTAAAAAGTCTGATTTTTTTTAAAAGAAAGGCATTTTTATTACCTTTCAGTCTTTAAAACATGCCCTAGTAGAATCTGACTTAATTAAGAACCTCACTGGGTAGAAACTAGAAGACTGGTTAATAGCGACAGCTTCAGCAAGAAAACATTTCGTTGTTAACAGATAGTGCTAATAGTTGCCTGGGCTGCAAACGTTGGCAACTGAAGTAGAGACTCAGTATGCCTTGGATAAATGAAAATTTTAGCTCTGAAGCAACGTGGCCAGGAAGAGAAGGGCATCAGTGTTAGGTAAGGAGCCAGATATGGAACATGAACCAGCTTATTCTCTAAATCACTACTGAGAAGCTATTTTGGAACAGTTTTTTCTCCTTGGTGTCCTAGAATTCATGTTGTTACTCTGTGCGGAGCTCAGTTCAGTTCAGTTTAGTCGCTCAGTCTTGTCCGACTCTGAGACCCCATGGACTGTAGCACAGCAGGCTTCCCTGTCCATCATCAACTCCTGGAGCTTACTCAAACTCATGTCCATTGCATTGGTGATGCCATCTAACCATCTCATCCTCTGTCATCCCCTGCTCCTCCTGCCTTCAATCTTTCCCAGCATCAGGGTCTTTTCCAATGAGTTGGTTCTTCATATCAGGTGGCCAAAGGACTGGAGTTTCAGCTTCAGCATCAATCCTTCCAATGAATATTCAGGACTGATTTCCTTTAGGATGGACTGGCTGGATGTCCTTGCAGTCCAAGGGACTCTCAAGACTCTTCTCCAACACCACGGTTCAAAAGCATCAATTCTTTGGAGCTTAGCTTTCTTTATAGTCCAACTCTCACAACCACACATGACTACAGGAAAAACCATAGCCTTGACTAGATGGACGTTTGTCAGCAAAGAAATGTCTCTGCTTTTTAATATGCTATCTAGGTTGGTTATAGCTTTTCTTCCAAGAAGCAAGCGCATCTTTTAATTTTATGGCCATAGTTACCATGTGCAGTGATTTTGGAGCCCCCCGAAAAATAAAGTCTTTCACTGTTTCCACTGTTTCCCCATCTATTTCCCATGAAGTGATGGGACCAGATGCCATGACCTTTGTTTTCTGAATGTTGAGCTTTAAGCCAACATTTTCACTCTCCTCTTTCACTTTCTTCAAGAGGTTCTTTAGTTCTTCTTCACTTTCTGCCATAAGAGTGGTGTCATCCACATATCTGAGGTTATTGATAATTCTCCTGGCAATCTTGATTCCACTTTGTGCTTCTTCCAGCCCAGCGTTTCTCATGATGTACTCTGCATGTAAGTTAAATAAGCAAGGTGACAATATACAGCCTTGACGTACTCCTTTCCCGATTTGGAACCAGTCTATTGTTCCATGTCCAGTTCTAACTGTTGTTTCTTGACCTGCATACAGATTTATCAGGAGGCAGGTCAGGTGGTCTGGTATTCCCATCTCTTTCAGAATTTTCCACACAGTCAAATGCTTTGGCATAGTCAATAAACCAGAAATAGATGTTTTCCTGGAACTCTCTTGCTTTTTCGATGATCCAGCAGATGTTGGCAATTTGATATCTGGTTCCTCTGCCTTTCCTAAATCCAGCTTGAACATCTGGAAGTTCACGGTACACATACTGTCGAAGCCTGGCTCGGAGAATTTTGAGCATTACTTTGCTAGCGTGTGGGATAAGTGCAACTGTGTGGTAGTTAAAAAATTCTTTGGCATTGCCTTTCTTTGGGATTGTAATGAAAACTGACCACCGGTCCTGTGGCCACTGCTGTTTTCCAGATTTACTGGCATATTGTGTGGAGCTGGAGATGTGGAATGTAGACTACTATAAAGTAATAAGGACTGGTTATTTGGGGTCACTTCTAGGACCTGATTTCAGTATAATTATAATCAGGGATAAACACTGGAAACTCCTAAGTCAACTTTGCATAGCGTTCACATTTCTGCCCACAGTCTTTAATAACCTGATCTGGAATCAATAATTATATCCCACGTTTATTTAGTCCCATGCACTCTGAAATGGATCCTTTTTTTGTATATTTACTTATTCCCTGTAATGGCCACAGGGAAGTACTTTTATGACCTCATTTTACACACGAGGGAACTGAGACAAACCAAGGTCAAGTTGTCTGCCCTTAGTCACTTGGATGCCACTTAGATGGTAAACAGGCAGAGCTAGAATCTCAGTCCAGGCAGGCTGACTCCAGGGTCCATGCATTTGACTATCATATTTGATTGTCTTTAGTGTTTATTGATGTAATTTATGTTCAGAAGTGTTCATTAGGCTGACATTTAGAAATCTGCAAGTTTTAGAGTTGTCCTTTTAACACTATTTACTTGGCTCATAAATTGATTTTAAGACTGCTCTATTTACATTGCATTATAATTATTACAATTTCATTTTTCTGCTTGTGGTGAAAAATCTATTAAAAATTACAGTCTGAGAAATCAATTCATTGAAAGGCTAGATAATAGAGTATAGATAATATTATTTAATTCATTTAAATTAGATGATGGTGTTAAGGAAAAATCCAAGGAAGTTCTGACACTGGGGAGAGTTAATATGGAGTGTAGATTGCATTCTCCAAAGTGTGAAGAGACTCTGACTTTCCCTTCTCTCAGATTAATGATTCCTAACAAAATATTACCTTATTTATTTTGACTCTCAATTTCCTCATCTTTGAAGGAAATGATCATTGCTACTTCACAGGTGGTTATGAGGATTTAGTGAGATTATACATAAAAATGATCTTGCACAGTGCCTGGCAAATGGTAGGCATTCTACAAGAGGTAGTTTGTTATTATTATTATTATGAATTATATTGTAAAAGGAGAATGTTGAATTTTGCCATTTGAACCATGATTATAAATTAATCATCAACTTTCTAATGTGTGGCATCAACTTTCAAATAAAACCTAACAAGTTTTGCATTTATTCTAAAATCTATTAAGATCTTGTATGTAGTACCACATACTGTTACCTGTTTAAGGTCCAAGGTGATTAAAAAAGAGTATTTTAGAAATTAATCCTAGAAAAGCTTAGGGCTTTTTACCTCTGTTTCAAAGTATTGTTAAACACAAGCTGTTTTTAAAATTGTAATTCACCTTAAACATTTTGGGAACCAGGTCACATTATATATAATACATTAGAAATAACAGAAGGTGTCTGATATTCCAATGGCTAAAATAGAGCAATAAGTCTTTGGCATCAAAACATGGTAGTTCTTCAACTTTAGTGAGCACCAAAATTCCCTAGAGGGCTTTTTAAAACACAAATCGCTTGGCCCCTCCAGGAGTTGCAGATTCAGTAGGTCTGGGGTGGGACCAAGTATCTGTTGTTCTAAAGAGTTCCCAGGTGATGCAGATGCTACTGATCTAGGACTGAACTTAAAGAACCACTGTGTTAATAGATGATCTAGGGATTTCAATTCCATTTCACTTTCATCTTTTTTTCCTCTGTTCTTCCATATCTTTACAATAAAATGTCATTAATGTTTATAACATTGACAAAATATTTATGGCTAAGTGGCTTGGTAGCACCTAAACAATGAGTTAAATCAGAAGGCTAGCACTGGAACAGTCCCAGTATTAACACATGGGCAGGTTGACAGAACTAAAGAGGACGAGATTTCCAAGCATTTATTTATAGAACTCTAGTCCCAACGGAGGCTTCTGCAGTGGCTCAGATGGTAAAGAATCTGCCTGCAATACCGGAGACCCAGGTTCGATCCTTGGGTCAGGAAGATCCCCTGGAGAAGGAAATGGCGACCCATTCCAGTATTCTTGCTTGGAGAATCGTTTGGACAAAGGAGCTTGGTGGGCTACAGTCCATGGGGTCTCAAAGAGGCAGATATGACTGAGCAACAAACCTCACTTTTTAGTCCCAGTGGATACTCCTCCGAGAGAGTTCTGCAGTCACAATGTTTTGGGATATTACATAGTGTGCCTCCCACTGCCTTAGAGATAGATGATCACAGGACATACATATCTATATCAACATCTGTCTCTGTGGAGAGTAAAGTCCCTTGGACTGCAAAGAGATCCAACCAGTTCATTCTGAAGATCAGCCCTGGGATTTCTTTGGAAGGAATGATGCTAAAGCTGAAACTCCAGTACTCCGGCCACCTCATGCGAAGAGTTGACTCATTGGAAAAGACTTTGATGCTGGGAGGGATTGGGGGCAGGAGGAGAGGGGATGACAGAGGATGAGATGGCTGGATGGGATCACCAACTCGATGGACTTGAGTCTGAGTGAACTCCGGGAGTTGGTGATGGACAGGGAGGCCTGGCGTGCTGAGATTCATGGGGTCGCAAAGAGTTGGACATGACTGAGTGACTGAACTGAACTGAACTGAACACAGTATTTTTCTGAAATTGGTTGATTAAGGAAAATTCTTCAATTAGCCCTTATGTAATACCTCCTAGGTAAGGTCACAGAGTAGAAAAGTCCTTATTTTATGAAGGAATAAAATAGAGCCATGGCAAATGGTTAAAGTTAATAAATTCTTTAAGAATACCATAAATACAGAGAACATAGGCAAAACACTCTCAGACATAAATTACAGCAGGATCCTCTATGACCCACCTCCCAGAATACTGGAAATAAAAGTTAAAATAAACAAATGGGATCTAATTAAAATTAAAAGCTTCTGCACAACAAAGGAAAATATAAGCAAGGTGAAAAGACAGCACTCAGAATGGGAGAAAATAATAGCAAATGAAACAACTGACAAACAACTAATCTCAAAAATAAGCAACTCATGCAGCTCAATTCCAGAAAAATAAATGACCCAATCAAAAAATGGGCCAAAGAACTAAACAGACATTTCTCCAAAGAAGACATACAGATGGCTAACAAACACATGAAAAGATGCTCAACATCACTCATTATCAGAGAAATGCAAATCAAGACCATAATGAGGCACCATTTCACACCAGTCAGAATGGTTGTGATCCAAAAGTCTACAGGCAATAAATGCTGGAGAGGGTGTGGAGAAAAGGGAACCCTCTTATACTGTTGGTGGGAATGTAAGCTAGTACAGCCACTATGGAGAACAGTGTGGAGATTCCTTAAAAAACTGGAAAGAGAACTGCCTTATGACCCAGCAATCCCACTGCTGGGCATACACACCAAGAAAACCAGAATTGAAAAAGACACTTGTACCCCAATGTTCATCGCAGCACTGTTTATAATAGCCAGGACATGGAAGCAACCTAGATGTCCATCAGCAGATGAATGGATAAGAAAGCTGTGGTACATACACACAATGGAGCATTACTCAGCCATTAAAAAGAATACATTTCAATCAGTTCTAATGAGGTGGATGAAACTGGAGCCGATTATACAGAGTGAAGTAAGCCAGAAAGAAAAACACCAATACAGTATACTAACGCATATATATAGAATTTAGAAAGATGGTAACAATAACCCTGTATGCAAGATAGCAAAAGAGACACAGATGTATAGAACAGTCTTTTGGACTCTGTGGGAGAGGGAGAGGGTGGGATGATTTGGGAGAATGGCATTGAAACATGTATAATATCATATAAGAAATGAATCGCCAGTCTAGGTTCAATGCAGGATACAGGATGCTTGGGGCTAGTGCACTGGGATGACCCAGAGAGATGGCATGGGGAGGGAGGTGGGAGGGGGGTTCAGGATTGGGAACTCATGTACACCCGTGGTGGATTCATGTTGATGTATGGCAAAACCAATCCAGTATTGTAAAGTAAAATAAAGTAAAAAAAAAAAAAAAAGAATACCATAAATACAATTGCAAATGGCATTTCAGTGTCAAGATTAGCAGGGAGAAGGGTAGGGATTGATCTAATATGCAGAGAAAAATAAAGATGAGTCAAAGATGCCAACAATAGGAAACAAGGATAAGTTTGAAGGAAGGAAAAAGGAGGTGGCTCCTCAAGCCATGCTTTCCATATAATTAATTGGTATCAAATAGCTTGTGAAGTAAGTAGTTAACCAATTAATAGTATTCACCTCCCAAAGGTATTAGTTCCAAATATAAAGAATTAAAATTACTAAGACTTGTTCTTAATGAAGTAAATTCTGTTATACATGCCAAAACAACAGTACTTCTACGTAGAAGAAATACTTCTAAATCTTGATCAAGAGTTCATCTATTTCAAATATTCAATACAGTAGAAACTATGTTTATGGAAATAGAAACAGACTAGTAAAATAAAAGAAAAAAGAGTTCTTGAATTTACTTAAACTGAGCAAACTGCATGATTTAAATGAATATATATTTTGCTGGGTGAAGTTGTATTTGCTTATGGTTCATCTGAGTCTACTTTTACCTAAAGATGTTCTCAAAGCATGTGCATTATTAGGTCTAACTTGATTTGGACAGGACTGGAAAAGGTAAGTTTTCATTTTAATTCCAAAGAAAAGCAATGTCAAAGAATTTTCAGGCTACCGTACAGTTGTGCTCATCTCACACACTAGCAAGGTAATGCTCAAGATCCTTCAAGCTAGGCTTCAGCAGTATGTGAACAGAGAACTTCCAGATGTACAAGCTGAGTTTAGAAAAGGCAGAGGAACCAGAAATCAATTGCCAACGTTTGTTAGATCATAGAGAAAACAAAGGAATTTCAGAAAAACATCTACTGCTTCATCGACTACACTAAAGCTTTTGCCTGTGTGGATCACAACAAACTGTGGAAAATTCTTAAAGGGATGTGAAAACCAGAGCACCTTACCTGTCTCCAGAGAAACCTGTATACAGGTCAAGAAGCAACAGTTAGAACCAGACATGTGACAAAGGACTGATTCAAAATTGGGAAAGAAGTATGTCAAGGTTGTATAATGTCACCCTGCTTATTTAACTTATATGCGGAGTACATCATGCGAAATGCTGGGCTGGATGAATTACAAGCGAGAATCAAGATTCCCAGGAGAATTATCAACCTCAGATATGCAGATGATACCACTCTAATGGCAGAAAGTGAAGAGGAGCTAAAGAATCTTTTGATGAGGGAGATAGAGGAGAATGAAAAAGCTAGCTTAAAACTCAACATTCAAAAAACTAGGATACTGGCATCTGGTCCTATCACTTTATAGCAAATAGAAGGAAAAAAGTGGAAACAGTGACAGATTTTATTTTCTTGGGCTCCAAGATGACTGTCGATGGTGGCTGCAGCCATAAAATTAAAAGATTCTTGCTCCTTGGAAGGAAAGTTATGACAAACCTAGACAGCATATTAAAGAGCAGAGACATTACTTCACCAACAGCTGACAAAAGTCTGTATAGTCAAAGCCATAGCTTTTCCAGTAGTCATGTATGGATGTGAGAGTTGGACCATCAGGAAGGCTGACGACCTAAAAATTTATGCTTTCAAATTGTGGTGCTGAAGAAGACTCTTGAGAGTCCCTTGGACTGCAAGGAGATCAAACCAGTCAATCCTAAAGGAAATTGACCCTGAATATTCATTGGAAGGACTGATGCTGAAGCTGAGGCTCCAATACTTTGGCCACTTGATGTGAAGAGCCCATTCATTGGAAAAGACCCTGATGCTGGCAAAGAATGAGGGCAGGAAGAGAAGGGGATGACAGAGGATAAGATGGCTGGATAGCATCACTGACTCAATGGACATGAGTTTGAGCAAACCCTGAGAGGTAGTGAAGGACAGGGAAGCCTGGTGTGCTGCAGTCCTTGGGATCACAAAAAGTTGGACATGACTGAGCGACTGAAAAGCCACAACAATGCATAAGTATATTTGATTTCTATTTTTGATGATTCTGTGCAGATCCTTCATTTGCTTTTGCTGATCACAATGAGAAAGTAAGGGATTCATACTGTAAATGTGAAAACTATTCTCCTATCTGTAAACAGGTGAGAGAAAGCATATCATAAATTATAGCCAGAACTCTAGCTAAATTTTTAATCTCACCAATGTTAACTCAACAATGACTAGTTACATAAACCTATCAAGTTATATAATCAGAAAAGGGTGAGATGCTTTGAGAATTATGGGTATGCATTTTTGAATGGCAAAATAGAGATTCTTTTAAGCCCATCATTTTGTGAACATTGCACATTCTTGGGCTGCTATTGCACTGGCAATCTGTAATGAAAAATTAAGCAGTAGTACATCATGACAGCCCCCGAGCATGTACTCCACAGAAGTCAACTACATGTGTCCATGACTGCATTTCAACCTTTGATTTGTTGCTGTAGCAGCTCCAGGGCTTTCCTGGTGGCTCAGTGGTAAAGAATTCACCTGCCAATGCAGGAGATGTGGGTTCGATTCCTAGGCTGAGCAGATTCGCTGAAGAAGAAAATGGTAACTCCCTCCAGTGGTCTTGCCTGAGAAATTCCATGGACAAAGAAGTCTGTAGGGTTACAGTCCATGGAGTTGCAAAGAGTCAGACACAACTTAAAGACTGAGCAGGCACGCATGTAGCAGCTTCAACACTATTGTTGTTTAGTCACTAAGTCATCATTGACTCTTTTGCAACCCCATGGACTATAGTCCACCAGGCTTCTCTTAGGATTTCCCAGGCAAAAATACTGGAGCAGGTTTCCATTTTCTTTTCCACGGGATCTTCCCAACCCAGGGATTGAACCTGTGTCTCCTGTGTTGGCAGGAGGATTCTTTATCATTGAGCCACCTGGGAAGTCCGGTGGCTTCAACATACAATGTAACTAATGTGCTTTTAAGAGCTTGGCATTTCTTCTGCCAGCTATCAATTATTTACAAAATTTTATCCCCCTTATTTCACAGAAACAGTTAAGATAAAAAATAAATGAAACTAGATCAAGAAAAATACAAACTAAATTAGGAGGTCAAAGCAAAGAGAGGAATTAGAAAGCAGACTCCAGGATATAGGTCCTTGCTTAGAAACTAAAATCTTAGATGCTAATTTGGTTTTTATTTCTAGACAGCCAGTATAGAAAAGGCAGTGCTATCATTTAAAGGTACTAATTATTTAGCCATGTAGAGGAAGAAAAAATTTCCAGTCCCTTTCTTCTGAATGAAATTTCCCACCTCAGATTTTACACAGAGGCCAGTGAATGATGTAATGGGCATACTATCCCTTCAGAAAATGAAATACCAGGTTATTATTAGTATAATGAAAGTTTCATCTCCAGTGCTGTTGTGTTGAGGACTTTATATCAAAGAACTTATCAGTGAAAGCAATTTCATGGAAGCTTTCCAAGAAAATGTGGTTCAGCATGTAGTTTTCTGTTGGCATAACTTAGCCCAAGGATAACCTTTATAATATCTATGATGATTGAATATTTTGTATCTTAGATATCAGAGAAAGCAATGGCACCCCACTCCAGTACTCTTGCATATTTGCTAAATTATTCCTCACAAGCATCACTTTCCTCAGCAGGACCTTTGCTAAGAGCCAGGTTACAGAAAGACTGAGGTTTTCTTTGGCAAGGGTTTATGATTTACAAATGCCTGAAAGAATGTACATTACTACATAAATATCATTATTTTCACTGAGAGTTATAAAATACAGGATTATATTTAATCATATTTATCTTAATCTGTACCTTTTCTTTTGAGTGAAGTTTCACTTTTCTTCCCTTTTCCTTCCTGAAGAGGTTCTCGATTACCATGCAGGGGTTCTAAACAAAATTTAACACATAAATATCATTTATGATTTTTTCTGACAGCTAGGTTATGATTTGTAAGCAATCAAATGTGATTTCTCAAAACAGCTATATTTGTGAACTGCCTAAAATGGCTCAGACCTTTACTGTGAGTTAGAATTAATCTGAAGTTAGACTATGGATTGAAAATTCTTGAATGACAACCCTGATAGGACTATTCTATTTTGTGACATTGAGAAGTTGAGTCCTAAGTTTAACATCAGCATTTAGTAGTGAATTTGATTGTTGTTGTTCAGTTGCTAAGTCACGACCGACTCTTTTTGACCCCATGGACTGCAGCACACCAGGCTTCCCCGTCCCTCATCATTTCCCAGAGCCTGTCCTAATTCATGTCCATTCTGTTGGTGATGTCATCCAACCATCTCATCCTCTGTCACCCTCTTCTCCTTCTGCCTTCAATCTCTCCCAGCATCAGGGTCTTTTTTCCAATGAGTCAGCACTTCCGATCAGGTGCCCAAAGTATTGGAGATTCAACTTCAGCATCAATCCTTCCAGTGAGTATTCAGGGTTGATTTCTTTTAAGATTGACTGGTTTGATCTCCTTGCTGTTCAAGAGACTCTCAACAGTCTTGTCTAGCACCACAGTTCGAAAGCATCAGTTCTTCGGTGCTCTGCCTTCTTTATGGTCCAGCTCTCACAACAGTATGTGACCATTGGAAAGACTATAGATTTAACCATACAGACCTTTGTCAGCAAAGTGATGTCTTTGCTTTTTAACACACTGTCTAGGTTTGTCAGTGAGTTTGATTATAAACTCTTTAATGCAACATACATGCAGAGTTTTAAAAGTCACAAGTAAATTTGAGGCAGATGGCTCTATCAGTATTTGGAGATAGTTCACTGAAATGATTGTTATACAATAAGATGACTGGATCTATAATAAGAATGATGCCAAAACACTCTGAAGGAGAGTTAAATAAACACATTGTTTTGATATGGCACATTCTTGAAGTTCTCTTGACCCCATACTTGGTTGCCTTGTGACTTTCACATTCCATTGTGCCTTGACTGTAACTTGTAATACAAAGGATTGTTTGGGAATATATACATTGGATTTCCTGGAATCTAATTAAAAGACATGCTGGAAATGGGGAAATTGGAAACTGATGACCTGGAGGTTAATAAGATTTCCCAAATAATAATTTGGTCTTTGAAAAACATCACTACATCCCACATAATTCACGAAACAAGTTCAGTCATCTTTCTTCGTTTGTCCTAGGTTACAGTTTGTTCCCCCTCATCATAAGGATGCACATATGGGGCAATTTAAATGTCTGTGATAGAGTTTGTCTGAACTATTCTTCGTATTTAGAAGTGACAGTTATAAGAATGTGTAAATGCATAACATATCACTTATGTTTAAATATATCAGCTCCAAAAAAAAAGATTCCATAAAATAAGACAACCTCTTTTGTTAATCTCTATAAAAGGACTTTTAAACATCCAAGAGTTAAATAGTTAAACACCAAACTCATTCATAAATAAATAAATCCAAAGGTTTGAATTAGGTTTTTTTTTTTAGAGGTAAGGTTAATAAAAAAGTCTAGATAACCTCTTAAGTTCAGTTCAGTTCAGTTCAGTCGCTCAGTCATGTCTGACTCTGCGACCCCATGAATCGCAGCACACCAGGCCTCCCTGTCCATCACCATCTCCCAGAGTTCACTCAGACTCATGTCCATCGAGTCCGTGATGCCATCCAGCCATCTCATCCTCTGTCATCCCCTTCTCCTCCTGCCCCCAATCCCTCCCAACATCAAAGTCTTTTCCAATAGGTCAACTCTTGGCATGAGGTGGCCAAAGTACTGGAGTTTCAGTGTTAGCATCATTCCTTCCAAAGAAATCCCAGGGCTGATCTCCTTCAGAATGGACCGGTTGGATCTTCTTGCAATTCAAAGGACTCTCAAGAGTCTTCTCCAACACTACACTTCAAAAGCATCAATTCTTCAGTGCTCAGCCTTCTTCACAGTCCAACTCTCACATCCATACATGACCACAGGAAAAACCATAGCCTTGACTTATGGACCTTTGTTGGCAAAGTAATGTGTCTGCTTTTGAATATGCTATCTAGGTTGGTCATAACTTTTCTTCCAAGGAGTAAGCGTCTCTTAATCTCATGGCTACAATCACCATCTGCAGTGATTTTGGAGCCCCAAAAAATAAAGTCTGACACTGTTTCCACTGTTTCCCCATCTATTTCACATGAAGTGATGGGAACGGATGTCATGATCTTCGTTTTCTGAATGTTGAGCTTTAAGCCAACTTTTTCACTCTCCTCTTTCACTTTCATCAAGAGGCTTTTTAGTTCCTCTTCACTTTTTGCCATATGGGTGGTGTCATCTGCATATCTGAGGTTATGGATATTTCTCCCGGCAATCTTGATTCCAGCCTGTGTTTCTTCCAGTCCAGTGTTTCTCATGATGTACTCTGCATAGAAGTTAAATAAGCAGGGTGACAATATACAGCCTTGACGTACTCCTTTTCCTATTTGGAACCAGTCTGTTGTTCCATGTCCAGTTCTAACTGTTGCTTCCTGACCTGCATATAGGTTTCTCAAGAGGCAGGTCAGGTGGTCTGGGATTCCCATCTCCTTCAGAATTTTCCACAGTATATTGTGATCCACACAGTCAAAGGCTTTGCATAGTCAATAAAGCAGAAATAGATGTCTTCCTGGAACTCTCTTGTGTTTTTGATGATCCATCGGATGTTGGCAATTTGATCTCTGGTTCCTCTGCCTTTTCTAAAACCAGTTTGAACATCAGGAAGTTCATGGTTCACATATTGTTGAAGCCTTGCTTGGAGAATTTTGAGCATTACTTTACTAGTGTGTGAGATGAGTGCAGTTGTTCGGTAGTTTGAGCATTCTTTGGCATTGCCTTTCTTTGGAACTGGAATGAAAACTGACCTTTTCCAGTCCTGTGGGCACTACTGGCATATTGAGTGCAGCACTTTCACAGATTCATCTTTCAGGATTTGAAATAGCTCCACTGGAATTCCATCACCTCCACTAGCTTTGTTCATAGTGATGCTTTCTAAGGCCCACTTGACTTCACATTCCAGGATGTCTGGCTCTAGATGAGTGATCACACCATCGTGATTATCCAGGTCGTGAAGTTCTTCTGTGTAGTCTTGCCACCTCTTCTTAATATTTTCTGCTTTTGTTAGGTCCATACCATTTCTGTCCTTTATCGAGCCCATCTTTGCATGAAATGTTCCCTTGGTATCTCTAATTTTCTTGAAGAGATCTCTAGTCTTTCCCATTCTGTTGTTTTCCTCTATTTCTTTGCATTGATCGCTGAAGAAGGCTTTCTTATCTCTTCTTGCTATTCTTCGGAACTCTGCATTCAGATGCTTATATCTTTCCTTTTCTCCTTTGCTTTT
This sequence comes from Capra hircus, assembly GCF_001704415.2. Taxonomy (NCBI): domain Eukaryota; kingdom Metazoa; phylum Chordata; class Mammalia; order Artiodactyla; family Bovidae; genus Capra; species Capra hircus. Next base: position 38,440,717 of record NC_030827.1, read on the forward strand.
CGCTTCTCTTCTTTTCACAGCTATTTGTAAGATAACCTCTTAGTACCTTTAATAACAATACTCTGGGTAACCAACATTTTAGCTCCAAACTTTGGCAGAAGGTAACAGAAAAGGGGGTTAAAATAGGGACACCTGAGATGCTGAACGTAGAAAATACTGTGAGCAAGTCTAATTTCTCCTGGGAGTAGCATGAATTCTGCCTATTTGAAAAAATTATTTCCAAAATGTATTCTGAAATCTTCAAATATACTCTTAGCGGCATGGATTGCACTACCATGCTTTGTCACACTCAGAACTTTAGTTTTAAATTACATTCTGACATTTGATAGTGGACTTGATAATAAACCCTTTAATGGAAAAAAATTGTGAAGTTTTAAAAATTCAGAACTGTAAAAAATTAATAAACAGAAATCACAATTTTAAAAAAAGGAAATCACAATTAAACAGAGTTGAGAAACCAAAAGTGGGGGAGACCTCTGGCCCTAAGAGGATAGTATTACCCAACAGGAGGAAGAATGATTCCTCTTCTTTCCTGATGGATTTAGCCAATGAAAAGCCATGGACTCTTGGGGCACTATGGACCTTCCAACTTCCTTTTCCCTCCATAGAAGCATTCTCCTTCCCTTGTCATACGAGGACTTATATAGGGCTTGCCATAGTTGCAGACCCTGATTTATCATTCCCTGCTAATTCTGAATAAACCCACTTTCACTGGAGAAATATTTGACACTCTTTCAGGTCAACAAACCCATACACAGTGTAGAACTGTCAGTTCAGTTCAGTTCAGTCGCTCAGTCATGTCCGACTCTTTGGGACCCCATGGACTGCAGTACGCCAGGCTTCCCTGTCCATCACCAACTCCTGGAACTTACTCAAACTCCTGTCCATTGAGTTGGTGATGCCATCCAACCATCTCATCCTCTATCATCCCATTCTCCTCCTGCCTTCAGTCTTCCCCAGCATGAAGGTCTTTTCCAAAGAGTCAACGGCCAAAGTATTGGAGTTTCAGCTTTAGCATCAGTCCTTCCAGTGAATATTCAGGACTGATTTCCTTTAGGATGAACTGGTTCTATCTCTTTGCAGTCCAAAGGACTCTCAAGAATCTTCTCCAACCACAGCTCAAAAGCATCAATTTTGGGGCACTCAGCTTTCTTTATAGTTCAACTCTAACATCCATACATGTCTACTGGAAAAACCATAGCTTTGACTAAACAGACCTTTGTTGGCAAAGTAATGTCTCTGCTTTTTAATATGCTGTCTAGGTTGGTCATAGCTTTTCTTCCAAGGAGCAAGTGTCTTTTAATTTTATGGCTGCTGTCACCATCTGCAGTGATTTTGGAGCCCCCCCCCCCCCAAATAGTCTCTCACTGTTTCCATTGTAGAACTGCATTTGAGCAAAATGACCTTTAGTACTCAGTGTACAATGCTTCCTTTTTTACCCCATTTCCACCTTGGCTTTTTTTTTTTTTTTTTTAGTAAATTCTCTTTTCTTCTCAACTTTTAAAGAAAATTGTAATTGGATGTTTGCTTTGGGCTTGTTCAGAAGCCTCTGGTTTTCAGTTCTGAAAATGCGTTCTTTTGAAAAACACTACATTTTAAAATATAAATATAAATAAACCTGCTGGGAACTTCCCTCCATAAAACTGCTTATCCCAGCTTTCCTGAGCTGTAAGGGCAATGTGGCCCCATCCGCATTTACTAGCACTGAGATCTCACAGTGATGCCTTACCATTGGAAGGCAGTAATTAGGCCTCTGGGGGTGAACCCTTCTGTGCATTTTAAAAGCTCAGGCAGTACTCCTGCCCTTGCTGGAAGAAGGAGACAGATACAACCACTCTTTGAAGCAACAACAGCTTTATTATTCCTCCAAATGCACAGTATTCAACTATACAATTTTAAATTCACAAGCAAACTTAAGAAACTTAAAAGACTGCTAGAGACTGGTTTCAGGGAATGGCTCCAGTACATAGATACTCCTGGTCATGAGGCTGAGGTGAAGAAAGGGAGGGAAGGCCATGGTCTTGGGTTTGAGGCCTGGGTGGACAGTGCCAGGCCCCCTTGAGCCTCTGTGGAAATTGTCTTTCCCAGTTAAATAGCATTTTTAAGGTTTCCATTAGTCCTCCAGACCTCTGCTTTGTTTTTTAAAGGGAAAAAGTAGGTATGTTTAATTAAATGCTTTGTGCTTTATTGTTCATATGATAAAAACATTTTTGTATATTTTGTCTTTAGTTAAGTCCCATTTTGTGGAATATAATGGTCTTTAGTAGACCATAATAAATGTTATTAAAGTTTTCAAATTTATCTGTTTACTATAAGTAGGCTTAATTTTGAAAAATCAGGCCCACCTCTGATCTCAATGAAGAAGAAAGATTATAGCCTTTAGAAATGCAATCACGACATGATAGCAAGCAAACCTAGGTAGACTTGTATAACTGCATAGTTGACCACTTACAAAGCCGAAACCAGAAACTAAAGTCACGTTTGTTTCATATAAATAGCACTAAGTTGATCCTGTCATGCTCCTAGTATCATACATTTCAACAGTTGAGCATTTCACTTCTGTCATTATATATTCTACCATTTCATGGTCCATAGTGGTTAAGGATACAGAAAGAACTTAAGCTAAAAAATATTCTCTATATAAACTATCCATGTATGCTATATGTTGTAAAGATACAAGTTTACTGAGATGTCGGGAGCTTGTTTCTAGCCTTTCATAACTGCAAAGCACAAAAGAATAACAGTTACATATATATTCTAGTCTCTAATGGATGCTGTTGATTTGTTCCCTTATTCTATGGGCAACTGGTTATGTTCTCATTTTGGTAAGGAGGTCTCAGTCTTCATAAACTCAGCTTTACCACTCCAACAAACAGAAGTCTATCCCCTTGATCTGCTCTATGCTCCTTATGGTTATTCTCTCTGTGCCTCCCCTTCTCTCATCCGTGGTCTTATTCTAATCAGTAGATCTGGGCATGAGGATGCCCACACGGAGAGATCCCACATGGTCAGGTACTTGTGCTTTGGGATAGCCGTGCTCTCAGCTACTGCTGCCTCTCCACTTCATCTGAGCAGACAGCATCCTTTCACATGACGGATGCTGTTCAAAGCCTGACTCTACTGATAGATAAATGGACTGGTACTATCATTTACAATTCCTTTCTAAGTGAAAACGAGAAACTGGTAGACAGGGTTAGCAATCACTCTGTCAATCACCTGATGCTTGCTTTCCTTTTGCAGCAGGCGTTTTGGACCGCTCCTGTGGAAGGTGGACTTCCTTCTCTTTCTCTGGTTCCGGAGGGGGAGGAGGAGGAGGGGATGTCTTCTCACTCAGGGAAACTTCTTCTTTTCTCTCAGCTTCCTTTTCTTCTAATTTCTTTTTCACTGCAAACAGGATAAGAGTGGATCTTTATTAGCAGCTCCAGACACCTACTATTTCATGTAAACTAAGATAAACCTAACAATATAAAATTGCTCTCACTGAATTAAGGCTAAATTCATGTTTTAAATTATCCAGTCCTTGAAGCTGACATCTGGCGTCATCTCTGTCTGGTTAGAAATACCATTTCCCCTGCCTCTGATGGAGATGGTGATGACGTGTGTGTGTGTGTGTGTGTGTGTGTGTGTGTGTGTGTGTGTGTGTGTGTGTATCTGTAGCAGGTAGAAGACTTGCTGAGAGGGTGCCGACTTTAAAACTAACAATCTAGAATTAGCTAATATACTGGGATAGGAAAGTAAAAAAATAAGTCAAATTTTCTAGTGGATAAATGAGGTGAAAAAAGCCTAAAGAGAAGGTGAAGGGCAATATGACAGAAGAGGTGGGGATCGGGAGGACATAGAAAGGAACAGAAATGCATGCGGCACCAACTTCTAGGGGTAAATACATATAAAGCATTTAGAATGGTGCTCAGTACTCAAATAAGGCTTAACAAAATTCACCCATTCATGCACTAGCTAGTTATTCAATCTCACTTGTGCCCTGAAGGAAAGGAAGCCTTATAACAATAAGATAAAACTATGCCAATACTGTGGGCTTCCCAGGTGGCACTGGTGGTAAAGAACCCATCTGTCAATGTAGGAGACATAAAAGACACAGGCTCAATCCCTGGGTAGGGAACCTCCCCTGGAGGTGGGCATGGAAACCCACTCAGTATTCTTGCCAGAAGAATCCCAGGGACAGAGGAGCCTGGTAAGCTATGGTCCATAGGTTTGCAAAGAGTTGGACATGACTGAAGGGACTGAGCATGCACGCAAGCCAATACTGTCAACAGGTAAAACTATACCAACACTGTAAATAATAGTAATACAAACAATGCTAGGCACAGTTGTGGCTGCCAGAGATACAAAAGTGAAACAAAAGAGAAAGATCACTGCCTTGTGAAGCTTGCAAACCATAAACATGATGAATAAAGTAAGCCACATAAGAAGCTGGAAGGTGGTAAGTGTTTTAGGGAAAGTACGTAGAGCAGAGGGCAGGGCATCAGCAGTGCTGTGGGGCAGCTTTTACAGTTTGTTTAAATGGCTTGCTTTGCAGGGTAGACCCACAGAGGAGGTGGCAATTGAGCAAAGACTTGAAGAGATTGAGGGAGTGTGAGTTCCAAGCAGAGGAGATGTTCCTGAGAGGGTGTTTCTGGATTGTCTAGGCTCCTGTAATTGTCAGGGCCCTTTGCCCTTCTGGATTCAGGCTTACCTTACCCAGTGTACCCTTCCTACCCTCCCTGATTTCCCAGTGCTCCACCCTGGAAATGGCCACAACTTTACCCCTGTACCAATGGAAGTGAACACCTAAACCCTTGTATGGTTATTTTTCCCACTGCCCTCAGATCATTCTTTTCAACTTGGCAAGATAAGGAGGATTTGTTTTATTGGATTTTTTTCAAACTGGAAATTAATATCTTTTCCGATTATGAAAGTAATCTATAATTACTGCCTTTAAAATCTCAACAATGTAGACAAATAAGCTGAAAGAGAAATTTCTTGTTAATCCTCTTTGTCCTCCTTCTTCCCTCCTCATCAAAGACTGTATTATTGTTAAAGAGAAAACCATAAGCCCAAAATGGCATCACTTGTGCTACATAAGTAAAGTCCATGATACCAAACCTATACTGCCTGCCTCAGTTGCAGTTTCTACCTTCCTCAGAAGTATAATTTTAATCAATCAGTTTGGAATTTTCTGGTTCGCACCAATGAGATGATCTGTCATGGGGGCCCTCTCTATATCACCTCCCCTCTTTATCAAAGAAGAAGAGTCAATCTGCTTGGCAAAGACCCCTGCAGTTCCCTTCCCCTAAAAGATGTCCTGGCCCCAAATAACCATTTTTTTCCCCTTTTGCTAAAGACTTCCCTGTTTCACCCTCATGTCTATGAAAACTTCTACTTTTTACTTCCCTTCAGAGTGTCTTCTAGTTGTCAGATGGGACATTGTTTGGTCAGGAATAGCTGAATAAAGCCAGTTAGAGCTTCAGATTTATTGAGTTGAATTTCATTTATATATATATATATATATATATATATATATATATATATATATATATATATATATACTGTGCTGTTGGAGAAGACTCTTGAGAGTCCCTTGGACTGCAAGGAGATCCAACCAGTCCATCCTAAAGGAGATCAGTCCTGGGTGTTCATTGGAAGGACTGATGCTGAAGCTGAAACTCCAATACTATGGCCACCTCATGAGAAGAGTTGACTCATTGGAAAAGACTCTGATGCTGAGAGGGATTGGGGGCAGGAGGAGAAGGCGACAACAGAGGATGAGATGGCTGGATGGTGTCACTGACTTGATGGACATGAGTTTGAGTAGAGCTGGTGATGGACAGGGAGGCCTGGCATGCTGCGATTCACGGGGTCACAAAGAGTCAGACACGACTGAGCGACTGAACAGAACTGAACTTATATTGTCACTATTTTCTGTGCACATACATTTAATAATTGTTGCTATTGTTTTAATCGCTTAGTCATGTCTGACTCTTTTGCGACCCCATGGACTGTAGCCCACCAGGCTCCTCTTGTCCATGGGATTTGCCAAGCAGGAATACTGGAGGGGGTTGCCTCCAGGGAATCTTCCCAACCCAGGGATAGAACTCATGTCTCCTGCATAGACAGATTCTTTACCACTGATCCACCTGGCAAGCTCAGATTTAATAATAGATATACTTTTAAAAACAAAAAAGGGACAATTTAAATATAACCTGATTTTTCCCACTTAACAGTATATCATGATTATTTTAAAAGAGCAGACTATTCATAGAAGTACCATATCCTTTTATTATTTGTTTTTAACTTAATCAGGATGTTAAGTACAGAGCACTGGAAAATATTTATTATTTTAATGACCAAAATATTTGTTAAAAATAATTAATGGATTGGAATGTAAATCTTAAATAAGCGGCAGTGGATTCTGTTCATGTAATAAGTGACTGGAATATAAAACCTTTAGGAGAATGTTGAAGTGAGTCTGATAGCTGGTAAAAACACTGACTCAAATTTGTAGATATTTGAAGCTACAGTTCAGTTCAGTTCAGTCGCTCAGTCACGTCTGACTCTTTGCAACCCCATGGACTGCAGCACGCCAGGCCTCCCTGTCCATCACCAACTCCTAGAACCTACTCAAACTCATGTCAATTGAGTTGGTGATGCCATCCAACAATCTAATCCTCTGCTGTCCCCTTCTCCTCTCGCCTTCAATCTTTCCCAACATCAGGGTCTTTTCCAATGAGTCAGTTCTTCGCATAAGGTGGCCACAGGATTGGAGTTTCAGCTTCAGCATCTGTCCTTCCAATGAATATTCAGGACTGATTTCCTTTAAGACAAATTGGTTCTATCTCCTTGAAGTCCAAGGGACTCTCAAGAGTCTTCTCCAACCACAGTTCAAAAGCATCAATCTTTGGCACTCAGCTTTTTTTATAGTCCAACTGTCACATCCATACATGACTACTGGAAAAACCATAGCCTTGCCTAGACGGACCTTTGTTGGCAAAGTAATGTCTCTGCTTCTTAATATGCTGTCTAGGTTGGTCATAACTTTTCTTCCAAGGAGTAAGCGTCTTTTAATTTCATGGCTGCAGTCACCATCTGCAGTGATTTTGGAGCCCCCCCCCCGCCCAAAATAAAGTCTGTCCCCCTCCCAAAATAAAAACTCTTTCCCTATCTATTTGCCATGAAGTGATAGGACCAGATGCCAGGATCTTAGTTTTCTGAATGTTGAGCTTTAAGCCAACTTTTTCACGCTCTTCTTTCACTTTCATCAAAAGGCCCTTTAGTTTTTTTTTTCCCTTTCTGCCATAGGGTGGTGTCACCTGCATATCTGAGGTTATGAATATTTCTCCAGGCAATCTTGATTCCCCTTTATGTCTCACCCAGCCCAGCATTTTGCATGATGTACTCTGCATATAAGTTAAATAAGCACGGTGACAATATACAGCCTTGACGTACTCCTTTCCTGATTTGCAACCAGTCTGTTGTTCCATTTCCAGTTCTAACTATTGCTTCCTGACTTGCATGCAGAGTTCTCAAGAGACAGGTCAGGTGGTCTGGTATTCCTATCTCTTTCAGAATTTTCCACAGTTTGTTGTGATCCACACAATCAAAGGCTTTGGCATAGTCAATAAAGCAGAAATAGATGTTTTTCTGGAACTCTCTTGCTTTTTCCATGATCCAGTGGATGTTGGCAATTTGATCTCTGGTTCCTCTGCCTTTTCTAAAACCAATTTGAATATCTGGAAGTTCACGGTTGACATACTGTTGAAGACTGGCTTGGAGAATTTTGAGCATTACTTTACTAGCAAGTGAGATGAGTGCAATTGTGAGGTAGTTTGAGCATTCCTTGGCATTGCCTTTCTTTGGGATTGGAATGAAAACTGACCTTTTCTGGTCCCATGGCCACTGCTGAGTCTTCCATATTTGCTGGCATATTGAGTGCAGAACTTTAACAGCATCATCTTTTAAAATTTGAAATAGTTCATCTGGAATTCCATCACCTCCACTAGCTTTGTTCATAGTGATGCTTTCTAAGGCCCACTTGACTTCACATTCCAGGATGTCTTGCTCTAGGTGAGCGATCACACCATCATGATTATCTGGGTCATGAAGATCTTTTTTGTATAGTTCTTCTGTGTATTCTTATCACCTCTTCTTAATATCTTCTGCTTCTGTTATGTCCATACCATTTCTGTCTTTTATTGAGCCCATCTTTGCATGAAATGTCCCCTTGGTATCTCTTATTTTCTTGAAGAGATCTCTATTCTTTCCCACTCTATTGTTTTCCTCTATTTCTTTGCACTGATCACTGAGGAAGTCTTTCTTATCTCTCCTTGCTATTCTTTGGAACTCTGCATTCAAAATGGGTATATATTTCCTTTTTTTCCTTTGCTTTTCGCTTCTCTTCTTTTCACAGCTATTTGTAAGGCCTCCTCAGACAGCCATTTTGCTTCTTTGCATTTCTTTTTCTTGGGGATGGTGTTGATCCCTGTCTCCTGTACAATGTCATGAACTTCTGTCCATAGCTCATCAGGTACTCTGTCTATCAGATCTAATCCCTTGAATCTATTTCTCATTTCCACTGTATAATTGTAAGGGATTTGATTTAGGTCATACCTGAATGGCCTAGTCATTTTCCCTACTTTCTTCAATTTAAGTCTGAATTTGGCAATAAGGAGTTCATGATCTGAGCCACAGTCAGGTCCTGGTCTTGTTTTTGCTGACTGTATAGAGCTTCTCCATCTTTGGCTGCAAAGAATATAATCAATCTGATTTCGGCATTGACCATCTGGTGATGTCCACGTGTAGAGTCCTCTCTTGTGTTGTTGGAAGAGGGTGTTTGCTGTGACCAGTGTGTTCTCTTGGCAAAACTCTGTTAGCTTTTTCCCTGCTTCATTCTGTACACCATGGCCAAAGTTGCTTGTTACTCCAGATGTTTCTTGAGTTCCTACTTTTGCATTCCAGTCCCCTATAATGAAAAGGACATCTTTTTGGGGTGTTAGTTCTAGAAGGTCTTGTAGGTCTTCAGAGAATCGTTCAACTTCAGCTTCTTCAGCATTACTGGTCAGGGCATAGACTTGGATTACCGTGATATTAAATGGTTTGCCTTGGAAACGAAGAGATCATTCTGTCATTTTTGAGATGGCATCCAAGTACTGTATTTTGGAATCTTTTGTTGACTATGACGGCTACTCCATTTCTTCTAAGGGATTCTTGCCACAGTAGTAGATATAATGGTAATCTGATTTAAATCCACCCATTCCAGTCCATTTTAGTTTGTTGATTCCTAAAATGTTGACATTCACTCTTGCCATCTCCTGTTTGACCACTTCCAATTTCCCTTGATACATGCACATAACAATCCCAGTTCCCATCCAATATTGCTCTTTACAGCATCAGACCTTGCTTCCATCATCAGTCACATCCACAACTGGGTTTTGTTTTTGCTTTCACTCCGTCTCTTCATTCTTTTTGGAGTTATTTCTCCACTGATCTCCAGTAGCATATTGGGCATGTACTGACCTGAGGAGTTCATCTTTCAGTGTCCTATCTTTTTGCCTTTTCATACTGTTCATGAGGTTCTGAAGTGGTTTACCATTCCCTTCTCTGTGGACCACTTTTTGTCATAACTCTCCATCATGACCCATTCGTCTTGGGTGGCCCTTCATGGCATGGCTCATAGTTTCATTGAGTTAGACAAGACTGTAGTCCATGTGATCAATTGGTTAGTTTTCTGTTATTGTGGTTTTCAGTCTGTCTTCCCTTTGATGGAGAAGGATATGAGGCTTATGGAAGCTTCCTCATGGGAGAGACTAACTGAGGGGGAAACTGGGTCTTATTCTGATGGGGGAGGCCATGCTCAGTAAATCATTAATCCGATTTTCTGTTGATGGGTGGAGCTGTGTTCCCTCCCTGCTATTTACCTGGGGCCAAACTATGGTGGCGGTAATGCAGATAATGGTGACCTCCTTCAAAAGATCCCATGCATGTACTGCTATACTCACGGCCCTCAACCCAGCAGCAGGCCACCACTGACCGATGCCTCTGCTGGAGACTCCTGGACACTCTCAGGCAAGTCTGGGTCAGACTTGTTGAAGCTATAGCCTAGATTCAATTTGTTTTTGCTTTTCAATCTCAACTCTAGTGGTTACCTTCCTCCTCTTAGCCTAATTTCTGACTGTCAAAATAACATGTTAAGCCTCTTATATAATATATTTGCTTTGTCTGAAAGTTTCACATGGATGTTTTGGGGGAGTGGACATTTAGATGTGGAAGCTTGTCTTTCTAAATTTGAACTCCTGGGTTCCCAAGGTGATTGCAGCTTACACTTATGCACTATTTCTGTGTCAGTTCACTGATAAATCGTAGTAGTTAGGTCACAAATCTGGGGATGGAAGAAAGTATTCTACCAAGGCAGTTTTAGAACCTTTGTGATATTGATAATTTTGACCACTTTTTATTATACCAAGAAATTACAGTTGTCAGTGATAACTGACTGATAAACAAAAGGGTAACATTTCATTTCTTCCTAAGCTCATCAAAACCACACATTACATTTTTGTTACATAAACTCAAAATTATAAAAGAATTGTAATTACCTTTATTTTCTTTTTTAATTATTTCAGTCATAATCATTTCCTTTACTTTTTGGAACAATGACTGTTTATCTACTTCAGCATTGATTTTTATCAAAATGTTTTCTGGCTCTGTAAACCACTGCTCCAACGAAGGCCAGTTGTCCAGGAAGCCTACAATTCTGCAAAACCCAAATATTATATGAATATAATATCATGAATTATATGAATATCATATACTGAATATATGACTATCACATACTGAATATATAATATATATCACATATCACATATGAATATCACATACTGATTGAAATGTTGGAGTAACATTAAGCATGATTTATCTGATGTACATGATGAAAAAAACAGCTGCCAACATATATGAAAAAAGCAACTTTAAGAAGTCTACAGGCAATGAAATATATCCACTTTAAAGAAGACATCATTTTTAAGCAAACAGCAGCTTTACAAACAGTAATACTTCTTTATACATATATTAAAGCAACAATGTGTTAGGATTGAACAGTTTTATGTTAGAGTTGAAAAAATGAATGTGGAGTTCACTACTGTTTGCTTAAAAATAAACCTGTTATTTAAGTATTTTCTGTATGTTGTGCCAACAAGGTAGAACATTAACTTATCCGTTTATCTTTTTTTGATTTTTAAAAATTTTTCATGAAGTAATTTATTATCTTCTTCCTATCTTGTTCCTTCCAAACTTTACACACTTCCCAGAATCAACCAAATTGTTTGCCTAATCTGAAATCTGAATCCTAATTAATGATAAAAATTTAAACTTTGTTGGCACATCACACTTTAAAAGGATTTGCATTATTTTCTAATTTAATTTCTAAATATACCATATCAATTTATAATTTAATGTCTTAATTGTAATGCTCTAATTAAAAGCTAGCAAAATTATTATGAATTATAACGTGAAGGGATTTTCATCTTGTTCTTTTGCTGTATGAAGGATGATTGTTACATCACATTTTAGAGGGTAACAACAGCTTTTTTGCACTATGTAAATACTAGTAGAGATTCTTCTGTAACTAATAAAATGATTATTGAAATGTAAAAAAAATAAAAATAAAGAAGACATCATTTAATGCCAACTAGCCATATGTTTTGAGGTATAGGAAAGAGTAAGAGAAGATTTGGAAATTCTACCATTTCAGGAAAACTTTGATGTGGGTTTAGTTTTCTAAATGAAGTTCTAAGGAAATATCACCTGTACTCATAGTAGGCTGAGTGCCCTTCTGCTGGCAGCTATAGGCTGAGCCACATAGGTTATCTACTTTTTCATAGTTAGAGAAGTTCAAGAGACCCTTGAGTAAGTGTCGATGGTGGTGGTGGTTTAGTCAGTCACTAAGTCATGCCTGACTCTTGTGACCCCATGGACTGTAGCCTGCCAGACTCCTCTGTCCATGCAAATTTGCTTTACTCAAACATACTCGTGGAATGAGTTTTGTCCTCTGAGAGTAGATAGGCCTCATGAATCAAATTCCTCTTTGTTGCCTCAACTCATGTTTTCAGAGTTCTCAAGTTTTCAAAACATTGTTTAACTTTGTCTAATTTTTCTTTTCCAATGAGCAAACTGCATACAACCAAAAGAATGCTTATTACGCATTATTTCATTTTAGTTTTAGAACTACACTCTATACTCTGATGCCTAGATCTTTCGAATTCCAAGATCTTCATTGGCATTTGTTGAAAGAGGGCTGAATTAGGATTCCCTCTAATGAACCTGTAAGTTCATGTAGCCATAAAGGGAAATGTTGCTTGATTTAATTCTTTTTTACTGTGACTTTGATGACTTATACTCTGAATATAAAAGCTAGCACATAAATATTTCACTCAATATCAACGCTACTTAGTTTTGTTTTACCTATAAAACAGTGAACGCTAGGAAATACATCTTCCCCCTAGATCTGATGATACTAAATTGACTAGTTGCCAGTTTGTTCACAGGGCAAGAAACAAGAAGACAATGAGTTTTAAACTAACCTGTGCTGTATTTGATCTCTTAAATTCTGGTCCTCATCTGTATCTTTGTTTTTAGCAGCTACACGCTGATTGATATCTTCATGAGGAGCTTCACTTGAAAATGCTTCAGCTATGATATTGAAATTACTTAATTAGAAAATCTACTACACCAGTCAAAGTCGCAGTAGCACTGCCAAAATATACTGATACAAAAAAGCCAAATGAATATGGCTCAATATTAATTAAAATGTTTAACAAAATATTGAAAAAGTAAAGTATAGTTTTGGGGTCAGAATTCAAATTTCCCTTAGAAATTAGGAGAAGGAGGTAAAATACAATATTTAAGAGGAGCTCTAGTTTCAAGGTAGAACATCTTGGGATTGACCATGAAGAGAAGGTACTGAAAAATGATGGTTTGTCATAAATAACAAACAAGGAAGCAATTAGAAAATCAACACCATGATGTAAAAATTAAGAATGAAATAACAGGGTAGCCATAAAGTCAAATATGCAAGTTATTTGTCAATATTATATTAGAACACAATAATTTATCTTTCTAGACTTTATGATTTTTCCCTGTAGAAGAGACAGAAAGGAACATATCACAGGAGACTGAAGCCAAAACCAATTTCAGCTCCTCTGATTGAGTCCTAGCAAGGATTAAGAAACAATGTCCAGAATACTTATGAATTCAGTATAGATGGAAAATCATAAAGAGGGAAAGAAAGCTTTGAACTAGATTAAAAGGAACTAGATTACTCAGTTAATGCAAGAGAACACTGAAGAGCAAATTAATAGCACTCAAAAAGATGAAGTCCCCTCACAGGATACAGCAATCAATTGTCCTCCATCTATATTCATGATAGAAAAAGAGGAAATTAGTTCAGAAAACAGAATATGCTTTTAGGTTATTCAGAAAACCCAAAGATGCTGACGACAATAAGCGATGGAAAAAGACTGTGGGAACTATCATGAACCATCCCATGGTCAATAGCTTATTTTGTCAAGGACTTCAGAACATGTATCATCATTCTTCTCTTCCCAAATTGCACCCAGGCTTTGGCCCCTTCCTCTTCTCTCCATTTCACTAACATGGCCACATCTTGGATTTTCTGATCACCTTGAAGGGCTCCACCTCTGGAATGGCCCCATCTCTACAATATTAATGATCTATACCCTTATCATTTGTCTTGCCAGCACTCCTCTGTAGTTGATGAATCTCTATGACCCATCCTCATAAATTTGTACAGCATTTTCCCCAAATTGACAAGCACTATCCTGACTTGATTTTATTATTTTAGCAAACCTGAGTTGCACGGTTGAACATTTCAACTTCTCTCTCTCATCTGACAACTTCAGTTTATATCTTTCTGCTGCATCAGCCTTAGATGATATCCATCTCTTTTTGACTTGTAACCTCACTGACTATCTGGCTCAAAAATCAGCTGAGCTCTTTCATATAAGTGTACCCTTTCCTAAAACAGGGTATGAGGGGGAGAGAGACAGAGATGAGAAAGAGAGACAGAGGGAGAGAGAAAAGGAATACTAAAACAATAATGATAAAAATATCCTGTTTCCATAGTTCTTTCCTTTTGTTCAGAGACAAGTTTCTTGAGAGGTATCTTATACTCACACTCTCCACCTCCCCACCCCCATTCACATTCTGTTCCATAGCAATCCATCCTTTCCTGTCACCCACTCCATTGAAACAGCTCTCCTTCTGGTTATCAAAGACATCAACCCAATGGAAATGTTTCAGTCTTTGTCTTACTTGATTTATAGGTAAAATTTAGCACACAGTTCTTGAATGGTTTTACACATACAGTCAGCCCTCCATATCAGTGGAGTCAACCAACAATAGATTGAAAATATTTGGAATAATAATTCCAGAAAGGGCCCAAAAGCAAAACTAGATTCTTCCAGGTGTGGCAACTATATAGCAGTCACATTGTATTAGGTATTATAAGTAATCTAGAGATGATTTAAAGTATACAGGAGGATGTGCATAGGTTATATGCAAGTCTCATATGATTTTATATAAGGGACTTGTGCATCCTTGGATTTTGGTCGCTCAGTTGTATTTGTTTGCAACCCCATGGACCGTAGCCTGCCAGACTCCTCTGTCCATGGGAATTCTCCAGGCAGGAATACTGGAGTGGGTTGCCATGCCCTCCTCTTGGCATCCAAATGGGTTCTGGAATTAATCCCCTGTGAATACTAAGGGAAGACTGTAGTACATTATTTTATATCCACAACAAAACTTGTAAAGTAGGATTGTGATGCTAAAATTGGCCCCAAATGGTATAGTTTATAAATGAAAGAAAAAGCATTTGATTCCAGTTATCTCACTCCAAGTTCTGAATTTCTTTTTAAATTTTCAAACTGCTTATTGAACTATACCTTCCTGAAAGCATGCATACGTGAATATACAGCTCAGTGGCTTCCCAAACTGAAAATAGGATAAATAGCACCAAGATCAAGAAATAAACATTCTCAGCCCTTATCATATCTTGAAAGCAAGTTGGATTGCTTTGAGTTGTAGGCTCTGTTCTTCCAATAAACAGCCATGGATTGGCAGTATTCTTCACCTATCCTCAGATATCCTTGAACAAGAATAGGAAGTTAGCTGAACAATCATCACTACTGTTAGTACAGCCCCTACTTCTTTGTATGGAGAGTAGTAAATTCTCCCTTTTGAAATTCGATGGACAGCATTCAATACAAAGTACTGTGCTCAAGAGCTGAAGTAGTATCTAATGGTTTTGTCCTTTTATTTAAATGAACAGTGAAAGGAAGATCTCAAAACTATACAAACTCAAAATAAGGAAGAGTCGAGTGCTCATGCTTTAAATGTCCACCTATAAATATAGGAGGAAATGATTCCCTAAGTCTCTCTTAGCCACAAATGTCACTATACTAGTTGGAACAGCAAACGTATCGTACATATACAATGTACAATAACATCATCTAATTCTTAATTAATGAGGGAATCAGAAAGATATTACAACTAGTTCAAATGAAAATTTGAATGAGAGACATATTCACAGACAGGAATGATAAAATAGATGGTAATAGATGAAAAAACTGGTTACTATGTATAGAACAATGTCATACTTGAAATTATCTTTTTCAGCATGTAGAAATTAACTATCTTAATTGAATAGAATTCATTTGTATGTCTATGCATAAGAATCATTTGAATTAACGTCAATTTTCTACAATTTATGGTTATAGAAGAGATGAGCTAAGCCAGTGAAAGGTACAGAATCCTATGAAACCAAATACTCCAAGGGGTCCCATAGACAATACTCAGTCTTCTATCGAAAGAATATCCAATAATTTTTTGTTCATTTCAAAGTCTTCCACTGTTTTTCCTGATGCGTTTCCTGATGTCTTGCTACTATAGTTCCTGATGCATGTACCAGATTCTATACTAAGTGTTTAATATTTATCTCATTTAACATATGTGAGACAATAAGAAATGTATATTTGGATTTTGTCTCCTGACGCAGAGCTTTGAAAACCCTTGTAATTTCCTATAGTGGTAAGAGGAGGGTTTTTATATTATCATTATTCATAATAAGCCCTCTTTCAACCTTATCTGAGTTTATGCCAAAGAGGTGACTCTTGGGAGGGTGGAGCCCTTCTGCCTGTGCAACCAGCTGACCACAGAGTGGAACTTTCAGTCCTAGCCCCTGGTTTCTAGGGATGGGAAGAAGCTAGAGGCTGATCACTGATGCTCAGTTATATAGTCAGTCATACCTACATAATGGAACTCCCATAACAACTCTACAGAAGGGGTTCAGAGAGCTTGTGGGTTGGTGAATGCATCCATGTGCCAGGCATGTGTCACATACCAGGCTCCACGGGGGAAAGGCCTGAGCTTGGAATTCTTCCAGACTCTGCCCTGCGTACCCCTTCAACTGGCTGTTCATTTGTATCTTCTATGTCAGTCTTTACAACAAAACAGTAATAGTAAGTAGAGTGCTTCCCTGAGTTCTGTGAGTCATTACAGATAATTATAGATAATCTATCAGACCTGAGGAGGGGTCATGGAAACCCCTAATTTATAGTCAAGTCAGACAGAAGCGTGGGTAACCTGGGGATTCGCTGCATTGAGGCAGACATCTGAAGTGGGAAGAAGTCTTGTGGGACTGAGCCAACTGTGAAAATCTGTGACAACTCTGGGAAGTTACTGCTAGGATTGAATTAAATTCTAGGACACCCACTTGGTGTTTATTAAGAACTGAAGAACTGGGTGGTATGGAAAACCCATACACCTTTGGTGTCAGAAGTGTTGTGAGTAATGAAACAGGTTTCCTTGAATTATCCAGTAATAATGCAATGAGCCATTCTATTATATATAGTGTGAGATGGAGGTTTAGAAGAAAGAAAGAATTAGCTTTCCAAAGGTCAAATGCCTAATAACTTGCAAAGCTAAGAATGTGTGCTTTTATTCGTAACTACTTAATTTATGGAATAAAGTGATATTTTCATCTCAACAATGGAAAGTAGTTAAACCATGAATCTTGGCAAGACTATTTGACCTCATGATGTAAGGACTTCAGTCAACTGATAACTGCTCCTCAGTTAATACACAATCCAAGGGAAGGATGTTAGCAATCCTTGCTTGTAGCCCCAATGTGGTTCATGAACTTCACTAGAGTAACACACCAAGATATACTAAGTAGCCATGAGAAGCTCCTTCATTCATGCAAGTCTCAAAGAGGGCACCTCAGGGCCAGGGGAGCTGCCAAGTTGATGGAAGGGTTGAATGAGATGCTTGCGGTCACCATGGAATTCTCTACTAGCTTCAGGTTTGGGCTAGAGTGCTGAATTCAGACAGAGCAGGAGGCAACTAAGCTGTGCTAGGTAATTCTTTGGAAGTCTGAAATGGATTCTTTATTATCCACTTACAATTGTAAACGGGAATACTCACCATTTCAGAGAAAAGTAAAGAACTCTGAATTACATAAAAAGAGATTTTTAGAAAGGTGTCTAGCTTACCCATGATGTCATTCATGCGATTCAGTGAGGAATTATCTGAAATGTCTAATAACATGACAAAATCAAATGCAGAAGGGGGAAGAGGCACTTCTTTGGAAGCTGTAGGGTCAACAGCTAATGTGGATGCTTGTGATTTCTTTCCCTCTAGTTCTATGAGGTTTCTGTTGTAGCCTGTGAGTGCTTCCTCCAGAAGCTTTGCTTGGTTTAATGTCATTGGAAAGCCATCCAGGATCCAGCCTTTATACATAGGTATCTGACTAAATTAAAGAAAGGACAAATAATTAATAGTTTGATAGATACAAATCCCTTTAGAAATAATAACACAATGAATCTTGCCTTTATCTTTCTTTCAACTCCATAGTAACCTCTTTCTGCATGAATTTTACTTCTTTACAGCCGAAATTGGGCTTGCTGGTGGTGCTGATGGTAAAGCATCTGCCTGCCAATGCAGGAGCCACAGGAGACTTGGGTTCCATCCCTGGGTTGGGAAAGTTACCTGGAGGAGGGCATGGCAACCTACTCCAGTATTCTTGCCTGGAGAATCCCAGACAGAGGAGCCTGGTGGGCTACAGGCCATAGGGTTGCAAAGAGTTGGACATGACTGGAGCAACTTAGCATGCACACACAGACATTAGGCTTCCTATTGTACCACAAACACTGCCTTGCTCAAAATCCCTCTGTGGATCCCTGCTGCCCTCCAAATCTATTCCAGAAGCCACAATGTGGTGTTTAAAATGAACTAGCCACAACTTGCTCCCCTATAACTTCTCTCTCACAATTTTGAACCATTCACTTTGAACACACCAATCTCCTCACTGTTCAGTTCAGTTCAGTTCAGTCGCTCAGTCGTGTCCAACTCTTTGCGACCCCATGAATCGCAGCATGCCAGGCCTCCCTGTCCATCACCAACTCCCGGAGTTCACTCAGACTCACGTCCATCGAGTCAGTGATGCCATCCAGCCATCTCATCCTCGGTCGTCCCCTTCTTCTCCTGCCCCCAATCCCTCCCAGCATCAAAGTCTTTTCCAATGAGTCAACTCTTCGCATGAGGTGGCCAAAGTACTGGAGTTTCAGCTTTAGCATCATTCCTTCCAAAGAAATCCCAGGGCTGATCTCCTTCAGAATGGACTGGTTGGATCTCCTTGCAGTCCAAGGGACTCTCAAGAATCTTCTCAAGAGTCTTCTCCAACTCCTCACTGTTACATGAATATAAATAGTACTTTCTAGCTGCGTTCATAGAGTGTTCCTCTTTAGAACATTAATTTCCTCCTTTATACAGCAGGATAACATAACATACCTCACAGGATGCTGGTGAGGATGAACTGAAATAATACATTTTAAGAACTCAGCACAGAATTTAGCATATGGTGGGAACTCACATCGCCAACCTGGAAGTTTCTTCCTACCCCACCCAATCCAGCGTGGCGTCATAACAGCCTGCTTTGAACTCCTTTGGATTCTTTGGATTCTTTTACTCCTCACACAATTGGTTAACTCTTATGTTTCTTGACTTAGAAAAATTCAAGTGAATCTTCTTTATCTTGATTAAATTCTAAGTTGCTGAAATGTAAGGATCACTTCTTCAGTTTTTGCATTCAGTGTCATATCCTTTAAAGAGAATAGGTGCTCCAAAAACTATTATTTTAGTTCTTTAAATTGGAACACAACTTCAAGTTTGCTCTTGCAAAATCCTTAAATTATGTAAAATTAAGACTTTGACTTTTGGGTGAAAAATTATAATTTCATTTCTTTCTCCATTATAACTCATTTAAACACTTAGAATTCCCTTTCTAAAGGTTTGGAAGTGTGTTTTGGTGCCGGTGTGTTTGTTTGGTGACAGTGTGGCAAGAAAGGAATGGGAAAACTCAAGTTCAGAGAGCTTTAATTAATTACTTGTTCAAAGTCACAAAACTGCAAGTGACCCCAAATCTAGTGATCTTTCCACAGTACTAAGCTGCCTTCAGGTCACTGCTTCTATTACTCCTATTAGGCTATGAAGGGCAAGGAAAGCCTGCTTTTTGCTTTTACAGCTTCTTCAGAGCATGGTAAGCATTCTGCAGAGAATGGGATTGTTAATTCATTGGCCTCAGTCTGAGGAGAAGAAACTTCTTGAGCATTTTACCAGATCTGAGGAACCTTCTCCCACCTCCTGTCTCAGGAGTTACTTCAAGGGGAGGAGGCGGCCAAGGCCATGCTTGTCAGGCCGTAGTATGAGGACACCAGATGACAGGGAATGAGGACACTTCCGCTTTGGCTATGCCACTAACCAGACATGTGACTGGACTGCCCAACTGAACTGCCATGCCTTCCTTTCCTCATCGAAGAAGGATGCACGCGGACTAAATGGAAGGCTCTCAGGCTGATGGCAGGTCTCTGAATGTGTCTCAGGGGCAGAGGGGAGGGTGGTAATGAGAAGGTAGCAGAGTTGTGAGGGTGGGGTGTAGACAGTCCAACTCCATGGAAACCAAAGGTAAGATCCATTTTAGAGCTGATGCTCTTCATTCACAATTTTCTTTGAATGATGAATGCCATGGCTAAAACATGTTTTATTCCAGTTTTTGAAAAATGCTGCAACTGTTAGAATGAGATCCCTTCCAGCTTTGGGAATGGCCAACTGTGGCCAAGTTTCTTCAAAAAAGCAATCAGTCCAAGATATATCACCACTGAGAGGCAACTTAAGCCTTGACTGAAGCCTCTTAAGGAAACTCGAAAGGGAGAGTCCATTGCAGATGCCCAGGAAAAATTCTCCAAAACCTCCTGTCCTCATTCTCTTGGTCATAATGTTTCCCAAGCAGCACAGCCCCCAACCCCTCACCCACTTGATGCTCTGCAAAGGTCTTTCACAAAAGCCTTTTTAATTTCTTTTTCCATCCTTCTCTGCCTCATTTCTTTATTGCATGAATTAATTAACCGAGACCCTATGGCTTTTTGAAATTTCTCTCTTTTCTCAATTGTAAAGGAGGGCTGACAAGAATCCTTTTTTTCTTAGGAAGGAGGAATCATAAAATTATAGCCTATTTAAATTTTTTCTTTACCCTATCACACATCACCTCTGTGCTATGCATATGCTATTCCTTGCCTGTGCAACCTCTACTTTCTCCTTGCCTTCCTACCTTGTGCTGCCTGGCCTTTGGACCCCTGGGGTCACTCTCTCCTCCAGAAACTCAAAATGAGGAAGCACTTTGGCCCAAAGCCATATAGTGACGGTTTCTCCTCTCCCAAACCTGTCCTGTGGCTTTTCCAATTGTCTAATTTCTCCTTGAATTCCCCATACAGAATAGAACTTGGGACTTCCCTGATGGTCCAGTGGTTGAGAATCTGCCTCCCAATGCAGGACACATGGGTTCCATCCCTGTTCAGGGAACTAAGATCTCACATACCCTGGGGTAACTAAGACCAAGAATCACAAGGAAGATTCAGCACAGCCAAAAAAAAAGAGAATAGAACCTAACTTGAATTCCAGTCTGGGTGAGTGAAGTCAAGTTTGAAAAAGGGAGGAAAGTGAAATACAGACATGAAAATCACAAAATACATCTTTTTCTTTCTGTATGTATTCATTAGATATTAAAAATTAAAATGACTTCTATATTATTCTTTATAAAGCTCTACCTGCTAATATATTAAATAGACATAAGAAAGAAATTGTGGTCCATAGATACATACTTAATGGCATTTACCATGATGCTGACTAGCAATATATCAGATATGCTCTTTCCTTTCTTCAGCAGCATTTCTGATTTTGCACCAAGCTGAGCACGCACAGTGAGCTGTGAAAATAAACAAGGAATGGTAGGGAAGAGCTCATTTAAAAGTCAGATTCTAAATATCTGGAGGGGAAAAAAAATTAAATGGTCATGTCCTCTGGTGAATACATTGATCCTTTAGTACAATTCTGGAATCCAGCAAGCAGTTACGGAAAATGTATATACAGATTTGGGAGTTCCTCCTCTAGCCCCCTCCTTTACAAGATCTTCCTCTTTAATTCTTAGCTGCTCTGGCGTCCCCAGATTTCATCCTCTAACATGTTAAATCAAAAAGATTGGGGCTTTTGGCTTGAGTTCTAGTCACTCATGCCACGAAGAGGGAGCATGCCTCCTGGGGTGACCTAAGCAAGCCTGACTTTTGCCCACTGAAGTTCTCTTCTATCAATGATCAAATCTGATATATTTCTGCCTTTTCCATTATAGTTTATTATAAGATGTTAAATATAGTTCTCTGTTCTACATAGTAAATCTTTGTTGTTTACTTTATATACAGTAGCATACATCCGTTAATCCCATACTCCCACATTATCCCTCCCCTATCTTCCTCTTTGGCAACCATAAGTTTGTTTTCTAAGTCGGCAAGTTGTTTCTGTTTTATATATAAATTCATTTGATAGAATATAATATTTGTCTTTCTCTGACTTACCTCACCTATTATGAAAATCTCTAGGTCTTCCCATGTTGTTGCAAATGGCATTATTTCATTCTTTTCTATGGCTGAATAATACTGTTTGCTTTTTTGATACCTGATTTTGGCCCTCAGATAATTAGCTTTTCTATTTTTTCCAGCATTTATATTGTTATATGAACAGAACATCCCAAGCGTCTATTCTGAACTCAGCCACTAGAGTGAGCATTTTATGAGTCAAATGATACTATGTGCTAGTGTGTTCAACTCTTTGCAACCGCATGGACTGTAGCCCACCGGGCTCCTCCGTCCATGGGTTTTCCCAGGCAAGAATACTGGAATGGGTTGACGTTTCCTATTCCAGTCCCTTTCCAGTCTAGGGACTGAAACCGTATCTCTTGTGTCTCCTGCATTGCAGGCAGATTCTTTACCTGCTGAGCCATCGGGGAAGTCTCTATTTAAACCCTGCAAAGGCTCCCCTGTACTCTCAATGTCCTCATCATGGCCTCCATGACCCTGGCTGACCTGATTCCTCTCCCTTCCTGCTCATCTCTCTAACCTCCTCGCTTCTCTTCCCCTGCCTTGCTGCACAAGCACCTTTCTGCCTCAAGGCCATCATTCAGCTCTTCTGGAGACCTGAAATGGTTCCCCAGAGCCAGTGGTGATTCTGTCAATCTTCTTTCAATCTGTTTAAACATCACTCTCTCAAAGCGATCTCCCTTACTCTACTTTTCCTTTTCTTTTCTGTTCATATAAATTCATTTACATATGAGTTTATGGTCCCTCTCTTTTAGACTGTAAACTCCTTAAAGCTTGGGAACCCTGTCACTTTTGTTCACTGATATACACTCCCCCCTCAGATTACAACAATACATGGAACAAAGTATGCCCTTAGAACTGAATTGAATACGGAATGCAGGAGATTTTTAACTCAATAAATGTAAATATAAAAGTATATTTAGCCTTTATGCTAATTTATATTTAAAAAATACAGAGAAAAAGTTATAAGCCCCTTTTGATAATTTTCTCCAAACTCATTTTTCTCCCTATATGTCATCATGTTTATAGCTTGGTGTATATTCTTCCAAAACTTTTTCTATCTTAAAGCAGTTTTGAAATCTAAAATATTATAAAATTGATTTCCTTGGGGGAAAAAACAATAAATTAAAAGATATACTTTTATTTATTTACTTTAATTATATTTAATAAAATCCCACTTGATTAATGTGACCATTCTATTTGACCATTATATTTCCATATACAGTAAAGCAATCCTATATATGGAAATATTAGTTTTCATTAAAAGCAATAGTTGGCAAATTGTTGTAAACATTTTTTCAGGGATTAATGAAAAATTCTGCATAGTCACCAATAAGTCCAAGGGTAAATCCTGGAAAAAATTTAAAGATAAAGAGATTGTGAAAGAAATAAAAATAATAAATTAAGTGGTAAAGAGAAACACATCAATATAAATTTGGTATAAGTCTAAAATTTTTAAAAGCATGTGTTTACTTTCTTACTGGCACAACTGAAAGCAATTTCCACTGCTTCAGATACAAACTATATAAAGATATAAAAAATATCAAATAAATTCAGGTTTAGTATTTCATCATCAGGTTTAAGCCAAAGAGGAGCACATTGCTATTTCATATGAAGATGAAAATGCTACAGAAAGGCTATGAATCACAGCACATTTCAATATGCTAGTAGCCAAAATTAGATTATAGTACTTACTTCAGAGAAACTATCACTCGCTACGACTTCTTCAGCTTTTGCTGCTTTTCTAGCATCGGTATCTAGGAATGGAAAAAGTGATGAGAACGTACTCCGGTACTGACAACTAACAGCCATGTTAGTATTTGACCATCTGTGGTTTTGGACCTGCGGGTTATTGGACTCAGCTGTGTCTGAGATACGCCGAGGAAGGAAGTGAAAGCAGCAGCCCAGCGTGGCATCTACCTTCATTTCACAGCATTAAATCCTGGCCACTGTGTGGCTCCATGTTTTCTACTTGTTTTCCTCCAGTGTGGCTCACTCATAACAATGTCATTAGAAATACTTTAGTACAGTTTCTCTTCTTGGAAAACAAGCCAAAAATATAACTAGTTAACTGTATCTTCACTTTTCCTGTATTCTTCCCTGGAGAATCCCACAGACAGAGGAGCCTGGCAGGCTACAGTCCATGAGGTCGCAAAGAGCTGGACACGACTAAGTGATTTTCACGTTCACATTTCTTTCCTGGGCTATCAAATTATAGGTAATAAACATGTCTGAAGGTGGAAAGTTCTAGAAGTCAGAGAGTTTAGTCCAATTGTATGTAAAAAATTAGTTTTCAAAGTCTTTTTATAAGTTACTGGACTTTCATAATAGAATGCCATAAAATACTTAACGATAGTTTAAAAATCAATTAGAATTATCATGTAAGAAACAAATAACTGAAACAAGGGACAGCTTATATTTTTTTTAAAAGACAGGAAACTTGGCCTCTCTGGCAGAACTGCCTGCTCATAAACATGCATGTTGTCCAAGGTTGATGGACATTAAGGTGATGGTACTGTGCTTAGTCACTCAGTCGTGTCCTACTCTTTGCGACCCCCTGGACTGTAGACAACCAGGCTCCTTTGTCCATGGGATTCTCCAGACAAGAATACTGGAGTGGGTTGCCATTTCCTTCTCCAGTGGTGATGGGACAGGAGGAACCAAACTTTATGCAATGATTAAATATGGTAAAGCCTTAACTAGCACAAATAGAAAACATAGTCAAGATTTAAAATTGTTTTTCTTCAATGGTTTTACCAAGGATCTGTAGGACTGAAGCCCAGATCCCAAGGAAGATAATGTTTCGTTGGGTTTGAAAAGCTTGGTTCTATTTGCTTTGCACAAGGCTGAGAATAAGCGTTAATTATAATATCTGAGGAACCACTGTTGAGGTGGGTGGATGAGACAGAGCCACAGCCTCCCTCACCACAGTGAACAAAAGCAGCTGCGTGCAGACAGCACAGTGGTACACGCCCACCTGCATAGGTGAGAAGAAACAGTAACTGCTGTCTCCCTGCAAAGCCAGGAAGAGTGATGATGATTTAGCCTGGCTGTTTTCAAAACTACAACAAAACTGAGCAACTACTTGAAGGGATGTGAAAAGATTCCTTTGAAATTGTCATCTCTGATTGCCAGTGGCAGACAGTGGTTAGGGACAGCTGTGTTGATCTTGTTCTCTCTGTCTTGTGACCACTTAGACAACTGTGTAACCCTCCCCATCTCTCCTCTCTTGTCCTGAAAGTTTGTTTGTGCTCACATCCATGTGCTCCTACTATTAGTCTCACTTATGTAAATGATGGATGATTTATTTTGCTATCTTACTTACCAAGTCTGGTTTTATCTTCTCTTTCTGGTAGTGCTTCATCTTGCACGTCCTTTGGGGAGGAAGTACATGCCGGCACACACGGAGAGATTTTAATATTGTCAGATTTTAATAACATTCTTGATTTTACTTCTATAAGTAAGGTTTACAACCATAAACTCATTAATCTAAAACATTAATGATATTAGGAAGAACTGAATGAGTTCTAGAAATGAACACAATTTGATGATAATTGTACTTAGAGAAACACATAGTAACCCGTGGTATAATCTGTCTTTCAGCTGGTCTTCAGTTTCTATGTAAAATATACAACTGCCATTTGGAAAGGATAATGGGAGCTGAGAAAGAGGTAGAGTTTGTGGAAAACCACCTTAGAAAGATCAGACCTAGAGGGGTCAGTCATAGCCATAATGGAAATAAAGAAAAAATATGTACATTATCTATTACCTCATCAGTTAGAATATAGAGTACCACAACACAGAAGAAGAGGCAGCCTACAATGAAGAAAAACCCTCCCAGTTATTTTCAGAATCATGGTTAAATGGCATTTTCCTTGCAGCTCATGCAAATGACCTGGATTAGAGTCTCTGTTAATTTATTCAGAGACAGCATAAGGTAGGGAAAAGAATAGTGGATTTAGAATCTGGGATTCCTCAAAGCCTAATCATCAACAAGCCTCTGATGCCAAACGAATCAATTCATGTTTAGAACTGCTACTGTTTCCCTTTAAAAGAGCAGATTAGACTATATCTGGCACTGGAGAAGACTCTTGAGACTCCCTTGGACAGCAAGGAGTTCAAACCAGTTAATCCTAAAGGAAATCAAGTCTGAATATTCACTGAAAGGACTGATGCTGAAACTGAAGCTCTGATAGTTTGGCCACCTGATGGCAAAGAGCCAACTCATTGGAAAAGACCCTGATACTGGGAAAGATTGAAGGCAGGAGAAGGGGACAACAGAGGATGAGATGGTTGGATGGCATCATCAACTCAATGGATTTGAGTTTGAGCAAACGCTGGGAGATGGTTAAGGACAGGGAAGCCTGGCATGCTGCAGTCCATGGGGTCACAAAGAGTCAGACATGACTTAGCGAATGAACAATAACAAGATCACATCCTAATTCTCAACGTGGGGCCATACTCTCCAAGTTCCTGCCCCAGAATCTTTACGTAATAAGCAAGACGCAACACTGATGGAAACAGTAATGCAAGTAAACCATAAGAGATCTTCCCCTACCAGCCACCCCCAAAACTGAGATATATTAGTCTAATCAGAGGTCTGCAAACTACGATCCCTGGGGCAAAATAGGCTGGTTGTTTATACACAGTCCATAAGCATCTCTCCAGGGGATAGCACTGCAAAGCATCCCCCTTGCCATCTGTCTGCTCCTCTCCAACACCTTCCTTGGCTGCTGCCCAGGACTGGCACTGGGCTGCATCTAGAAGATGGGGACTTGCTGCTGGTCACTGCCAAGCTTTCCGTAGTGGAATTCTACTCTGAGAGCTGATCACTTCGTGAACTTTCCCAAAACGCCAACATCTCACCCCTCTCCGAACCCTTACAGTTGAGCCTTCCACCCCCTTACCTTACAAATGGACATGAATTTGAGCAAACTCTAGGAAATAGCAGAGGACAGAGGAACCTGGCATGTTGTAGTCCACAGGGTTGCAAAGAGTTGGACATGACTTAGCGACTGAATGAACCCCCTTACCAACCAGTGGCTCTTTCTTCAGGAGAATGCCTGAGCTCAAGTCTAGCCCACCATACTGGATGGCCCACCTAGGTAATAATATGTGTGTGTTTGTATGTATTAGGGCAGTAGGGATGGGGGTTGAAATTTTCTCTCTTGTTATGTAAGTACCCATGTAATATATCCTTGATGTTGCCTCTGGGCCCATAAAACTTAAAATATTTACCGTCTGAACTTTTACAGAAAACTCTGCCAATCTCTGGTCTAGAGGATCTCTTAGATGCCAGCCAGTTGGAAATCTCTAATGTATGAAGTGCAGAGAAGAAAACTAAAGCCACACTTGCCTGGTTTTCTTTACCACTCTTTTGCCTAACTGGTAAAACCTTTTCTTCAGGTGCTTTCTGAAGTCCATGGGCCCCGCTGGTACTTTCATTGTCATGAAATGCTTGGATAGCTTCTTGAACAAGAGTGTCAATAGAAAGTACCTGAATAGGAAAGCCTAAAATACAAAAGATTATTTTATGAATAGCTTTTCATTTAGGAAATTGAATCATTGTTCTTCAGTGCTGGCTTCAAACTTAGAAGATTCTGTTTAGGGTCTCCTAGAAATGCTTTTTGGGTCAAGATTTCTTTTTCTAAATACTGTGGTAAAATTCATACGGGGCTTCTCTGGTGGCTCAGTGGTAAAAGAGTCTGCCTGCCGACGCAGCAGACTCAGGAGGTGTGGGTTCGATTCCTGAGTCGGGGAGATCCCCTGGAGAAGGAAATGGCAACCCACTCCAGTAATCTTGCCTGGAAAATCCTATGGACAGAGAAAACTGGCAGGCTACAGTCCATGGGATCGCAAAAAAGTTGGACCCAACTTGGCAACTACACAACAACAAAAATTCACACGATGTAAAATGACCCATTTTAACCATTCTAAAAGATACAATTCAATATTACGGTCATTTACAATGTTGTTCAATCATTACTGATATCTTTTTTCCAGAAATTTTGATCACCCCAAAGGAAACCGTGCATCAATTAAGCAGTCACTTCCTATCTCCCTACCCTTGCCCCCAAGAACAAACTGCTTTCTGTCTGGAGATTTGCCTATTCTAGACGTTCTATATCCAAGGAATCAAACAATATGTGGTCTTTTGTATCTGACTTCTTTCACTTACTATGATGTTTTCAAAGTCCATCTATGTTGTAGCACATAAGAGTACTTCACTCCTTTTATGACTGAGTAGTATTCCATAGTATGGATATGCCACATTTTGTTAATGATTCATTGGTGATGAACATTTGGGTTGTTTCCACCTTTTCTCTATCATTAATAATGCTGCTATGAATATTCCTGTACAAGGGATTTTTTTTTTTTTTGGACCACCTGTTTTCTGCTCTTTAGAGTATATACCAGTGGTGGGATCACTGTGGTCATATAGCAATTATTTAACTAATCAAGGAATCACCAACTATTTTCCACAGTGGTTACAGCATTTTAATGTTCAAAAGCAATGTATGAGAGTTCCAACTTCTCTATATCCTCACCAACACATATTTTCCATTTCCTAAAAAATTATACTCATCTTATTGGGTATGGAGTGGTATCTCATTGAATTTTGTCAGGCTTTAAACAGGTCTATTTAACATCTCAATAATGACCTACCAGTCTTAATACAGACTGATCTTAGTAAAATTTTTGAATTTTCTAGTAAAACAATAATCGTTTTTCAGCTGCCCAGTCATGTCCGACTCTTTGCAACCCCATGCATGCAGCACGCCAGGCTTCCCTGTCCTTCACTGTCGACTGGAGCTTGCTCAGACTCTGAGCTTGCTCTGAGCTTGCTCAGACATGTCCATTGAGTCGATGATGCCATCCAACCATCTCATCCTCTGTCTTTCTCTTCTTCTCCTGCCTTTAATATTTCCCAGCATCAGGGTCTTTTCCAAGGAGTCAGCTCTTTGCATCAGGTGGCCAAACTATTGGACCTTCAGCTTCAGCATCAGTCCTCCCAATGAATATCCAGAACTGATTTCTATTAGGATTGACTGGTTTGATCTCCCTGCAGTCCAAGGGACTCTCAAGAGTCTCTTCCAACACCACAGTTCAAAAGCATCAGTTCTTCTGTGCTCAGTTTTCTTTATAGTCCACCTCTCATATCCATACATGAGTACTGGAAAAACCATAGCATTGACTATACAGTCTTCTGTCAGCAAAGTGATATCTCTGCTTTTTAAATATGCTGTTTAGGTTTGTTATAACTTTTCTTTCAAGGAGCAAGTGTCTTTAAATTTTAAGGCTGCAGTCACCATCTGCAGTGATTTTGGAGCCCAAGAAAATAAAGTCTGTCACTGTTTCCATTGTTTCTCCATCTATTTGCCATGAAGTGATGGGACCAGATGCCATAATCTTAGTTTTTTGAGTGTTGAGCTTTAAGCTCTGTTTTTCACTCTCCTCTTTCACTTTCATCAAGAGGCTCTTTAGCTCCTCTTTGCTTTCTACCATAAGGGTGGTGTCATCTGCATATCTGAGGTTATTGATATTTCTCCCAGCAATCTTGATTCCAGCTTGTGCTTCATCCAGCCAGCATTTCGCATGATGTACTCTGCATATAAGTTAAATAAGCAGGGTGACAATATACTGCCTTGACATACTCTTTTCCCAATTTGGAACCAGTTCATTGTTCCATGTCTGATTCTAACTGTTGTTTCTGGACCTGCATGCAGAGTTCTCTGGAAGGAGGTAAGGTGGTCTGGTATTCCCATCTCTCGAAGATTTTTCCACAGTTTGTTGTGATCCACACAGTCAAATGCTTTAGAATAGTCAGTGAAGCAGAAGTAAAGGTTTTTCTGGAATTCTCTTGCTTTTTCTATGATCCAACAGATATTGCCAATTTGATCTCTGGTTCATCTGCCTTTTCTAAATCTAGCTTGAATATTTGGAAGTTCTTGGTTCACGTACTGTTGAAGCCTAGCTTGGAAAATTTTGAGCATTGCTTTGCTAGCATGTGAAATAAGTGCAATTGTGAGGTAGTTTGAACATTCTTTGGCACTGCCTTTCTTTGGGATTGGAATGAAAATTGACCTTTTCAAGTCCCGTGCCCATTGCTGAGTTTTCCAAATTTGTTGGCATATTCTATTTAATTAGCTTTTCTTTGATAATACTCACTTATTAACAACAGTAATAGGTAAGTATTATTAAAGAAAAATTATTAAATAGATGGAAATCTGTGATTTCACTTAGAATTGAAAGAACTTCTAGAGAAAAAGCCAAAAGTTCATGAAAGGGAAAGAACTCAATTGATGTGAAGGATGAAAACAGTTACAATTTTAAGTCTTTATCTTTTCTATATGTGACAAGTTGTTATTTTCCTGTTTCATCTATTGGAAAAGTAAGTAAACTATATGATGAAAGGTTTAAGATATTATTTCCCTTTATACTATACATCATCATTATATAGCAAGCTCATAGATCCAGGTTTCCTTGGGACAGTTCTGATTCATGACTCTATATTCTTAAAAGTGTCTGCTTTGGACAATAAGTTATGTGATCACTTTATTACAATATTCTTAATGCTAGAACTTCCAAATGTATTAGCAGATTTTCATGTATGTTTTCTACAGACAGAGCCATTTGCAGCTATATTCACTGTAAATAGAAATCAATAAAGGAAAAAAAGAGAAAATAAATTTTACTTTTCTCTAGAGCCTTTAGAGCAGTAGTTTTTCCACTAAAGGTTTTCCCCAACAAGCATCCTTTTATAGCAAATGAAGGTAACTCAGGTACTGTAGATTCAACTTGAGGAGGAAGAGAACTTTCAATTAGTCTGTGAATCACATGGCCCAATATGCAATTGTTGGAGGGTGGTAAGTTTTCAACCATTTCTTCTGGTAAGGCCCATTCTCCAACCATGTTCTGTAAAAATAATAATAAAACAAAACAAATATTCTTAAAAGTGGAATTTAAGCATGTAGGAAATTGAAAATAAATACAAATGATAACAAACAAAAGTGAATCAGTACTTTAAATAGTTATATTACATAGATGAATAATAACATAATACTTTCATATTAGTGAAAAATAAGCTTCCCATATAGAAATAAAAAATAAATTCTAAAATACTTAACACTTTATGAAAGTAGACATATTGAGTTGAGACAAATTGTAATGCAAGTTGAGTATTAACACACTTAAATTGATGCTATCAGTAGATAGATAAAAGACAGTAAGAGTTATTTGGCTACTGTATGCAAATACTAAACTATTTTTAAATATTTTGAAGACAGATAAAAGAGAATTTTCATGACCAATATGTTGTCCTCTAAGTTTCCTAAATTCATCTTCCAGTTTCTTTAAGTTTCTGGCTTAAATGATCAAACAATTAGAGGAAAAGTAAAACAAAGGCAAAACAACAGCTATACAGTTCACATTCTCTGACTTCTGTGCACTAAAACTAGAAATAAATTTTATTTTTAATAAGTAAAGATTGGCTTTCTGAATGATTCCTAATGAAAAATTAAAACTGTAAACATTTGTAAATGACAGACTGAGAAAAATATTAAAATGACAGATTTATTTTAAAATATGAGATGAAATCAAGCTGTAGTTAGAGGAAAACTCATAGTCATTTAGCTTAAAATGCTTTGATCTAAAATAAAAAGAAGGAAAGTGAACTAAGGTTGAAAATAGGAAAAAAAATTTTTTTTATATAACCAGAAAAGAACATGGAGGAAGAAACTCATGATAATGGAGATTGATAAATTAGAGAGCAATAGTATTAAGATATTTTTATTGATATAATTCTAGAACTTATTCATATTGATCATAATGAAATTGCAACCAGTTATGCACAAGGGTGAAGTATAGCAAGTATCAATTTTTTTAACGTAGGAAAGGCAGTAACAACAGATTTTAAGGAGACTTAAAAATCCGTAAGAAAATATTATATACAACTCTACTATGACAAATTTGAATTTATTAACAAATGGTAAAATGATATTTTAAGAAAGTACAAATAATTAAAATTAATTTAAAGGAATATTTGTAAATATGAAAGGCATGAAAGAAAGAAAAACATTATTGAAGAACTGTGTCTGGGAAACTTGATGATACTACTAACAGAAAAAGAAAAGAAAATTTTTCATTTCTCAAACAGAAATTTAAATGTTATTTAAAGTCTTCTGAAATATGGAAGAAGATAGCTTTCCAGTTTGCTTGGCGAGACTAATGTAACACTGATACTAAAAAGGTGTCAAAGATCATTGACAAAAACAGCATCCAAAAAAGAAAATAACAAACCAATCTCATTTGGAAATATACCGCAAGAATCATGCATAAAATACTGACAACAATCAGCCTATATTAAGACAAAACAATTATATTAATTGACATTTACTACACATTCAGTATATCCCATATACTGCTGTTTTCATGAATTATTTCTAATGATTCTCATACAACTCTTCAGTTCAGTTCAGTTGCTCAGTCGTGTCCAACTCTTTGCGACCCTATGAATCGCAGCATGCCAGGCCTCCCTGTCCATCACCAACTCCTGGAGTTCACTCAGACTCACATCCATCGAGTCAGTGATGCCATCCAGCCATCTCATCCTCTGTCGTCCCGTTCTCTTCCTGCCCCCAATCCCTCCCAACATCAAAGTCTTTTCCAATAGGTCAACTCTTCACATGAGGTGGCCAAAGTACTGGAGTTTCAGCTTTAGCATCATTCCTTCCAAAGAAATCCCAGGGCTGATCTCCTTCAGAATGGACTGGTTGGATCTCCTTGCAGTCCAAGGGACTCTCAAGAGTCTTCTCCAACACCACAGTTCAAAAGCATCAATTCTTCGGCACTCAGCCTTCTTCACAGTCCAACTCTCACACCCATACATGACTACTGGAAAAACCATAGCCTAGACGGACCTTAGTCGGCAGAGTAATGTCTCTGCTTTTGAATATGCTATCTAGGTTGGTCATAACTTTTCTTCCAAGGAGTAAGTGTCTTTTAATTTCATGGCTGCAGTCACCATCTGCAGTGATTTTGGAGCCCAAAAAAATAAAGTCTGACACTATTTCCACTGTTTCCCCATCTATTTCCCATGAAGTGATGGGACCAGATGCCATGAGCTTCATTTTCTGAATGTTGAACTTTAAGCCAACTTTTTCATTCTCCTCTTTTACTTTCATCAAGAGGCTTTTTAGTTCCTCTTCACTTTCTGCCATAAGGGTGGTGTCATCTGCATATCTGAGATGATTGATATTTCTCCCAGCAATCTTGATTCCAGCTTGTGTTTCTTCCAGTCCAGCATTTCTCATGATGTACTCTGCATATAAATTAAATAAGCAGGATGACAATATACAGCCTTGACATTCTCCTTTTCCTATTTGGAACCAGTCTGTTGTTCCATGTCCAGTTCTAACTGTTGCTTCCTGACCTGCATACAGATTTCTCAAGAGGCAGGTCAGATGGTCTGGTATTCCCATCTCTCTCAGAATCTTCCACAGTTTATTGTGATCCACACAGTCAAAGACTTTGGCATAGTCAATAAAGCAGAAATAGATGTTTTTCTGGAACTCTCTTGCTTTTTCCACATAAGTATAATTATCTTGCCAATTTTGCAGAAGAAAACCCTGAGAATTATAGAAACTAAGTCATATTTGTCTGTGTGTGTGTCTGCTCGTATACTCAGTCATGTCTGACTCTGTGATCCCATGGACTGTAGCCCACCAGGATCCTTTCCATGAGATTTTTCTAGGCAAGAGTACTGCAGTGGGTTGCCATTCCCTTCTTCAGGGGATTTTCCTGACTCAGGGATCAAACCTGAGTCTCATGTC
Source organism: Capra hircus (assembly GCF_001704415.2). Lineage (NCBI taxonomy): Eukaryota > Metazoa > Chordata > Mammalia > Artiodactyla > Bovidae > Capra > Capra hircus. The sequence goes on from NC_030827.1 coordinate 38,474,531, forward strand.
TCCTGCATTAGCAGGCATGTTCTTTACCTATAGTGCCACCTGGGAAGTTCATAGTCACAATAAATGGTAATGGCAGAGCTTAGTAAGGACTCAGGCAGACAGACTGCAGAACATGTGCTCAAAACCTTTATATTACATGACTGAATACGAGTCCCTTCATGAATATAAGGAAGGTTAAAAACGAGAAAACCTATCATATATCACATTAATAGGTTAAAATACAAGCATACGATCATTTTGACCAAGAAGCATCTGATCAATTTAAAATTACATTTCTGATGAGAAAAAAAATTAAACAAATTTCTTAGCATGCTACAAATTGAGTATGATTGGCCTAACATTTTTTACATATCTTACCAATATGTAATGGTGAGCCAAAGTGAACAACACATTTTTCTTTTTTTTTCTTTTTTTACTTTATTTTACTTTACAATTCTGGAAGTTCTAGCCAATGCAAATAAGATAAAGAAAGAAGTAGAAAATTTAACATATCTACAAAGCAGATTCACAGACACAGAGAACAGACTTGAGGGGAGGCAAGAGAGGGAAGGGGGAGGATTGGCAGTTTAGGGGTAGAAGATTTAGCAGATGTAAACTAGTATATACAGGATGGATAACTAATAAGGTCCTGTTGTATAGCACAGGAAACTCTAATCAATAGCCTGTGATAAAGCATAATGGAAAAGAATATGAAAAGGAATGCACATATATTTATAACTGAATCATTTTGCTGGACAGCAGAAGTTAATACACCACTGTAAACCAACAATTGTAAATCAATATTGTAAATCAAGCAAATTTTAAAAAAGAATAGAAAAAGTAGTAGTGCTCCTAGAATTAGCAGTTGAGTTCCTGATGCAGAGGTAGCTGCTGCAACCTGAATTTCCAGTGCTCGGTGCTGGTGACAGTCTTCTCATCAGATCTGGCTGTGATGGTTCTGGTAATTTTCCTTGGAAGTTTAACCTTGAGCATGGTTCTCGAATTGAACCTACTGAGTCACTGAACTACCTAACATATTTTGGATATTTTTTCTGCTTACTTAGCATAAGTCAACTTTTTAAATTGCATTCAGAAACTTTGACAAAAATCATTGGAATTGATGAGAAAAATATAACCTAAGCATAGTCTTGCATTTCTACTGACGAGTGTAAGAAAAATGACTTGAATAAAGGGAAGTTCAAAAAAGTCTAAAATTATAAGCCACTTAATTCTTCTCCAAAGTAATCTGATTTAATGTAATGAAACAAAAGTGTTAGTGCTATTTATTTATTTTTCCTTCAAGATATCACAGATGGTTCTAAAGTTGAAGCATAAACAGAACTGTACAGATAAAAATATGTACTTAAAAAGGAAAGACATACAGGTTTGTTGCCTAACCAGAGATATTAAAGCACTTATTAATAACTTATGAGGACTTCCTAGGGGGTGCAGTGGTAAAGAATCCACTTGCTAATGCAAGAGATGAAAGAGATGTGGTTCAATCCTTGGTTCGGGAAAATCCCCTGGAGGAGGCATGGCAACCCACTCCAGTATTCTTGCTTGGGAAACTCCATGGACAGAGAAGCCTCATGGGTTATAGTCCATGTGGTTATAAATAGTCAAACATGACTGACTCAGTGCTTTATACTCTTGTCAATTCCTTCACCTTTGTATGATAATGATATCTATTTCACAGGGTTGTTAAAAAGGTTGAGTGAAAGGCTTGTGTGACCACTGACTTTGAATGCTTAACTGTTAGTAGAAGTTCTCTTGTTGCTGCTGGAAGCACACATGGTAATACCCTTAAGGGAGACAGCAGCCACATTTTTGCCCAACAAGAAGTGCACTGTAATCAGAAAGGCATGCGTCCTCACAAAGGGGTCAGAATAAAGCCCTCTTCCCTCACTGGTTAGTTGTAGAATGTGGTCAGACACAATGGGATAGAATGTTGACCACGAAGAGAACTGAAGGCTTAGGTCAGGCAGAGGACCAGTGGAGATGGACAGATTGAGTATTCGGTAGAACATATTTTACAGCATCACCTTAAAAATACAGTCGTGAAATTCCTAATAAGACTAAAGATAAAGGGTAAGTAAAGGGAGATGTGTCAGGTTGGATTAAGAACATGATGAGGGAAAAGGAAAACTGAAAAAAGAGGGAAATTAGGCCGGAATAAAGATGACTAGTTTAAGAACAATGGCAATGAGCTAAAGAGACTTTGTTTCTGAAGGCTCTTTTTTTCACTCTCAATTCCCAGAACCATGCTGGAACCTAATAGGCATTCAATATTTATTGAATGAATGAGTGAATCAATCAAATATAGGCTCAATATATGTGAACCAAATAAATGAGTGAATACATGGACATTGCCTCTTATTAATTTTGATTAAGTACAAGGATGACTTAGTTCTCCAAATAAAATAGACACAAGCCAACCTAAAATCTAGGATAAGATCAGCAAGAATCACCCTCACAGATGGAAGTTAATAAGAATCCACAATGTATGAAACTAGCTAACCCTGGAAGCAGGTCTAGAAGTAACAGCTTGTAGTATGCTTTTCAAAGAGCTTCTCCATTAAACAAAGGCATCCTTTTTCTTGGCAGCAGGAAGCATCTCAGTTAAAATGTACTAAATTATAAAGAATTTATAAAATGGGACTTTGTAAGAAGTTCTGCCAGAGATTTTTACGGGTGCTGAGGGGGGTAAGGAGCAGCCTGACTGAATGAAGAGGTAAGGTCTGTTCTATGCCAAGCTATAATGATCCGGTTAGTTTCATTTTCCTAACTGGATATTTGTCTTGGGTCTCACAGATTACATTGACCCAGGGTATTCCACATCACTGGCAGATATTCTAGTTCTGTTTGTGGCAATTAACTTCCAAGCCTTTCATCTGAGCCCTGGCCTGCCTAGCTACCAATCTGCTGGCTTCATCTCCATTCTCTAGTCTGGTTCTTACCCAATCTCAGCTTTGATCACTGGCCTGCTCAAAGGACTTGGCTTGGTCCCACCTTTGTCTCTTCCTGTTTCTGACTACTTCAGGTAAATTATCTTGACCACCTTTGTTCCAGCTCTGAGAATTCCATGAGCCCTGGAGCTAGGTCTCATGGCTGACCTTCTGTTCAGGTCTGTCCTGTCTCCTACCAGAGGGAATCAAATATCACGGAAGCACATCTATTATTATGGCAGCATGGAAAGTCTAGGAGCTGCATTCCGGTTACTATGCTTGGAGGGTTTAGCACTCAGGAAGACACCAAATTCCACAGGGAAGTACTAAGGTACAAGCTCGTAGCTTTTTTGAGCCTCTGTCCTTTGCCTTGCTTTCCCAGACTTTCTCCTCCAACCACCCCCAAACCCTGAGGGAATCTGGAGGAACTGCTTATGTTTGTAATTCAGACTTTAAAGTTCATTATAACCACCCCCGGTTCTCAGAAGAAGAAAGGGTGGTTGGGTATTCTGCCAGATGGGAAATTCAGCTTATGTAAACTGGCAACCCTATAGGGCTTGACTACTGTGTGGGACCTGTTTGAGAGGCAGGTTCTTGTCAAAAATGGGAAAGATTGATGGAAAAATGGATGCTATGCTCTTTTGCCTCTAACAAGGAGGAAGGAAAGAGGTCCAGTTAGGTGATGGGCAGCTCAGTCCTGACCTCTCTTCCAAGAGCTGTCATGGAACAGGCTCTGTATCAACACCCAGTTCCAAGAAGAACTCAGAACAACCTGAAAAGATGAGCTGGCTGAGTGAGACTGGAAGCCTTTCTAAGGTCACCTGACCTGCAGTCAGGTCAGAGTCTGGTCAGATGTCTGGCTACGCCTTCCTGCCAGACAGACTGGCCCTTGACTTCCAGATGAGGCAGGGGCATGGTGCTGGGCAGCTCTCACTGACTGACGTTGGCATGGTAGGTGCACCTCTGGGGAGAAGGTATGCCACCACATCCCTCTAAGTTAGATTGCTCAGTCTGGACCACATCTTATCTGTGGCCAGGAAATGCAAGTGTCGCCCATGGTAACAAAGGAAAAGCAGATGTTATCACAGCTTCACCTGCTCTGCTCAGCTGAAGACTGTTCAGGCTAGAAGCAGCACTGTGAATAGCCAGTGCCTTTCTATCAGTTGATCTCATGGTTAATTCTGGCTCATTAGGATATATGAAGAACTGGTTCTGATCCTATAATGGCTTTCACTCAGAAGCCTGCTCACTTCTGTCCCAGAGGCAGTCTTCCCCAGTCTTCTCCGATATTATACTATGGAAACAGACATGTTTATTTCTAGCCTGTCACAAAAGAAGACCAGGACAACAACATCCATGTACCTTGTGGTTATTTTTGGAGGAAAATTCAGACAAGATCGAGCGCATTTAGGGTGATATGGCTGTAGCTGGGAGAGAAGGAGGAAAATTCAAATTGGCTATGGTCAGTCACCAACAAAGTGACAAAGCCTACAAGCCCACATGACACCTCCCTATGCAATCCAATAACTCCACCTTCTGACAAGTTTAGAAATTCAGCAAGCTTAGCAGTTGTGAGTCACAGCAGGCTTCTTTTTCCAAAACTCTGAGCTACCAATTACTTGTAAGTCATGCAGCTGGAATCACTGGGCCGATACTTTGTCTTCAGATTTGATTACCAGGGGTAACTGAGATGAAGCCACTCTAAGAGATCCCCTGTTCCAAACACATTTCAGTTTTACTGAAATCCAAGGACAAATCAGATGCAAACAGCAGGCAGGAGGTTCTGCTTAGCAGTCTGACTCCACATACACAAAGTGACCCACTGAGATCATGGAAAGAACACCTTATTTGCCCCGAAATGACAGGCTCCCACTACTGGTTCATTCTGTGTCCTGGCAAGCCACATGGCCCTCCAAGGCATTGAATGTGACACCCTGGGAGTTGCAGCAGCTGTGTAGCTAGCCTAGCACTTTTCAAAGCTCAGTTGCCTGAGTCTAAAACAAAATAAGAATAAAGTTACTTAATTTCTCCTGAAGTCCAAGCGCCCTTGGGGTGGCATCACAATGGACTTTATATCAGATCTCTCCTTGTGCCACAAACAATTCTGGTGGTGGTGACTATCCTCATGAAAACAGTAATCTTCATTCCTTAGATGCTCAAACTATGCTCTGCTCATCATCAGGGAGGTGGCAGTCTCCCTCCAGATCACTATTTTACTAATATTTATGGTCTTGCAGACCATAGAAAGAACTTTTCCAGAGGCCTCTACATTGGAATTCACCCATCTGTTGCCATTGACCAGCCAGGAACAGTCAGACAGGCTTGGTTAGAATTTCTCAAATGTCACAAGCATGGAGACACTATGACTTGCTCTAATCTTGTCACTGCAAAATTCACACAGTTTTTCCAAACAGCATACCTTTTCTCATAATAATGCCCACTGTCACTCTGTTTTCTTGTTTCACTACTAAACGCTGATATCTCAAAGAGGTGTGAAAGTGAATGAAAGTGCTAGTCGCTTAGGTGTGTCTGACTGTTTGCGACTCCATGGACTGTAGCCTGCCAGGCTCTTCTGTCCATGGGATTTCCCAGGCATGCATACTAGAGTGGGTTGCCGTTCCCTTCTCCAGGGAATCTTCCTGACCCAGATCAAACTCAGGTCTTCTGCACTGTAAGCAGATTCTTTACCATCTGAGCCACCAAAGAGGTATACAATGCTCCAAAATAGCTTAGGAATGGCATTGACAAACGTATGAAAGACTACTGTAGGGTCAGTGTACTCAATGATATGGCTGACAGACTCTGGCACTGGATGGGAGTGGCAGAGTAGGGTGTCATTTGGATGGAAGTTTCTCTATTCCTCAGCCCAACACATCTGCCCAACACCAAAAGTCAAAGACTTTCTTGGATCCATTGAAGTTTTGAGGTTTCTAACCCCATGAAATTAAAAGATGCTTACTCCTCGGAAGAAAAGTTATGACCAACCTAGATAGCATATTCAAAAGCAGAGACATTACTTTGCTGACTAAGGTCCATCTAGTCAAGGCTATGGTTTTTCCTGTGATCATGTGTGGATGTGGAAGTTGGACTGTGAAGAAGGCTGAGTGCCTAAGAATTGATGCGTTTGAACTGTGGTGTTGGAGAAGACTCTTGAGAGTCCTTTGGACTGCAAGGAGATCCAACCAGTCCATTCTGAAGGAGATCAGCCCTGGGATTTCTTTGGAAGGAATGATGCTAAAGCTGAAACTCCAGTACTTTGGCCACCTCATGCCAAGAGTTGACCTATTGGAAAAGACTTTGATGTTGGGAGAAATTAGGGGCAGGAGGAGAAAGGGACAACCGAGGATGAGATGGCTGGATGGCATCACTGACTCGATGGACGTGAGTCTGAGTGAACTCTGGGAGTTGGTGATGGACATGGAGGCCTGGCGTGCTGCGATTCATGGGGTCGCAAAGAGTCAGACACGACTGAGCGACTGAACTGAACTGAACTGAACCCCACTGTGTTCTTGCCATATTTATCACCAGATCCCTAGAGCTATCTCTAAAATATTTGGTGGGAAGTCTGAGCAGTTGATTGAAGAGAAGTTGGACTTGTGGTACAGGAGCTGGATCCTATAGTTGTCAAAGTAACAAAGGATGAACAAGAAAATCAGGAAGCCTAGGGAAGATTTTCACCACCTTGTCTTGGCTGGTTCTAGATGAGGAGCCAGGGGCAGAATTAGATTCTCTCTATTCTATGTGATCCAGAGCAAATAACAATGAATGGTGAACTTCATATCAGTCACCCAGGGCTCTTCTTTCTGGTTATGTCCTTCTTACTCCTTTTTCCATTCTACTTCTCTCTAGGTACCATTTCTTTAATTTTGCAAATCATTTCTCCATTCTGGTATAATGTCTTGATCTTGTTACCTGAATTCAACTGCTCTTACCATGGTTTTCCAATGAACTTAGTTTGTTTTCAGTTCTAGTAATTTGAAGCTAAATACTCCACCAGTAGTAGCTAGATATTAAAGCATCTGCCTACAATGCAGGAGACCTGGGTTCGATCCCTGGGATGGGAAGATCCCCTGGAGAAGGAAATGGCAACCCACTCCAGTATTCTTGCCTGGAAAATCCCATGGACTGAGGAGCCTGGTAGGCTACAGTTCATGGGGTTGCAAAGAGTTGGACACGACTGAGTGACTTCACTTTCTTTTCACTCTACCAGTGACCCAAGCTTCCCTTCCATTACATAAGACACATACCCCACAGGCACAGTGCCAGACTTCTGGCCAAGCCTACTCCAGTCAACTCAAGTTCTTAGCCCACAATAGTCAGAAGGCATTCTTGGGGCTAAGCCATCAATAGGTATACTTTTGAAAACTAATAAAATGATGTTTTGCTTTGTGAGTTAGTATCAGTACACTTGATGGCCATTAATGAGTATTCTAGGGCATAATGGTGATTCTACCAGGACACAGCTACATGATGATGCCTAGCCTAGAAAGCCTTACCATTTGAGGAGAAATTTAGGGAGTTGGGCTTTCTTGATAGCTAAGTTGGTAAACAATGTTCCTGCAATGCAGGAGACCCAGGTTTGATTCCTGGGTCAGGAAGATCCACTGGAGAAGGGAAAGGCTACCCACTCCAGTATTCTGGCCTGGAGAATTCCACGGACTGTACAGTATATGGGGTTGCAAGGAGTCAGACACGACTGAGCAACTTACACTTCACTTAGGGAGTTGGAGGCAAAAATCTAAGCAAAGACAGAAGAACATTACAGCTATGAAATGCATACAGCAAACATGAGAACATTCTGTTCAGTAAAGCTTCCTTCTTGGCTCCTATTTTAGAGGCTGATCATGATTCTGGTTATCTATTTTGGGAAATGTTTATATTTTAGCAGGTTCCTCTGATGCATCCATCCTTGTCTTCAGCACACATGATAATATGGGGCATCAGGTACAATGGCTGGCAGAATTGTTAAAGCGTAATGCCCCAGCAGAAAATCTCCACTCCCAACATATAAGCAACTACTTACTCTGCCTACTTAACAGTCACATATATTCTTGCATGTTTGAAACTAAAAGATAAAACCATCATAAATTTATAGTCAGAAGGTAAGTCATTAAGTTAAGATTCCTTTCCCAGAAAGGCAAAGAAGAGGCCATGAAACAATTTCATTTGAAACCAGGGATTCCTTACTTGACTAGTAAATCTGAGCTTTGAGACATTTTATAAGTGTCTTGAATAAACACATATGTAATGGACTGAATTCTGTCTCTCCAAAATTCATATGTTGTGTCTCTCCACTGTAATGGTATTTGGAGGTGGGGCCTTTGGGTGGCAGTTAGGTTTAGATGAGGTTAAAGAGGAGAGTGAAAAAGTTGGCTTAAAGCTCAACATTCAGAAAACTAAGATCATGGCATCTGGTCCCATCACTTCATGGGAAATAGATGGGGAAACAGTGGAAACAGTGTCAGACTTTATTTTGGGGGGCTCCAAAATCACTGCATATGGTGACTGCAGCCATGAAATTAAAAGATGCGTACTCCTTGGAAGAAAAGTTATGACCAACCTAGGGAGCATATTAAAAAACAGAGACATTACTCTGCCAACAAAGGTCCATCTAGTCAAGGCTATGGTTTTTCCCGTGGTCATGTATGGTTGTGAGAGTTGGACTGTGAAGAAAGCTGAGCGCTGAAAATTGATGCTTTTGAACTGTGGTGTTGGAGAAGACTCTTGAGAGTCCCTTGGACTGCAAGAAGATCCAACCAGTCCATCCTAAAGGAGATCAGTCCTGGGTGTTCTTTGGAAGGAATGATGCTGAAGCTGAAACTCCAATACATTGGCCACCTCATGCAAAGAGTTGATTCATTGGAAAAGACCCTGACGCTGGGAGGGATTGGGGGCAGGAGGAGAAGGGGATGACAGAGGATGAGACGGATGGATGGCATCACCGACTTGATGGACATGAGTTTGAGTGAACTCCGGGAGTTGGTGATGAACAGGAGTTGGCATGCTGCGATTCATGGGGTTGCAAAGAGTCGGACATGACTAAGTGACTGAACTGAACTGATAAGGGTAGAGGCTCCATGATGGAATTAGGGTCCTTTTAAGAAGAAGAAGAAGAAGAAGAAGAAGAAGAAGAAGAAGAAGAAGAGATCAAAGTTCTCTTTCTGCCTTCTTTATGTGAGAACATGACAAGAAGGTGGCTGTCAGAAATTCAGAAAGAGAGTTCTCACTGGGAAATCAAATCAGCTGGGACTTTGGTCTTGGATTTCCCAGAACTATGCGAAATAAATCCCTATTGTTGAATCCACCAAGCCTACAGTATTTTCTTTTGGTAGCCTGAGCTAATACAATGGATATCTTTAAACACACACACTCAAACAACACAGCAACCACAATTAAAAAAAAAAATCTCCTCACATGACCTTAAGACTCATCTACTAAAATCGATCACTTTGCTTCAGTCAGTTATCCAGCAACACTTCCTGAGTAACACAGGCTTCAAACTGATATTCAGCCCACAGGGAACAAATTCACTCAGGCGGTTTCTACTCTTTGAGACCCCATGGACTATACAGTTCATGGAATTCTCCAGGCCAGAATACTGGAGTGGGTAGCCTTTCCCTTCTCTAGGGGATCTTCCCAACCGAGGGATTGAATCCAGGTTTCCCACATTGCAGGTGGATTCTTTACCAGCTGAGCCACAAGGGAAGCCCAAGAGTACTGGAGTGGGTAGCTTATCCCTTTCCCAGTGGATCTTCCCAACCCAGGAATTGAACTGGGCTCTTCTGTATTGCAGGAGGATTCTCTATCAACTGAGCTATCAGGGAAGCCTGATTAAATACTAAACCATAAAAATTTGGGTTGTTCACTGGGAAGTCAGAGAGCCACAGAAGAGCTAGGCTGGAGAGTCCACTGTCAAATGTCAAATCTAAAGAGCCACTGGAACAACAACAAAGGCTGGAGTTGGAGAGTAAGAAGTAGTTAGTATTTGGATAGTGCCTTTGGGTCAAATAAGTCAGATGAGACTTATATAGGAAGATAGACCCTCCCATGGCTCATTTAGTCCCACAACCCTATTTCCATGTGGGAAAATAAATCCAGTGATAATAAGTTCTATTATATAAATAAATTTGGGGATACATCTGCAGTAGTGACAAAAATATGAATGTTAAACCCTAACATATACAGCTACATCTTAAAGTCTAGTTAATGTAAATCACGAGTCAAAGTGTTGCTGATAAAAACATTCATCACAACACACATTATAGGGTTAACCTAACAACTACAGCGAACTCAAGAGATCATTAAATAGCAATTTTCATTGAAAACAAAAATAACAGCAATGAAAAACTATGACCAGCATCAGACAACAGGGATGATGTGCCGGACACAAAATATCCTCCCTCCAAATTGTAGGAATTCCAGTTACACCTTACTCATGGGCATGCACAGTAGAGCCCTCAAATTTCCAAGTGCTTTGTGGTAGGGACTTCTTAGAAATATCTGCATCAGCAGGAAACCGTGGCCATGAGCTAAATTTAGTTTGAATACCCAGTTATAGTAACTCAAACTCATTCAGTAGCTAATTGCTAATAAGCAGCTTATGTTAAAATGAAATACTATGGACCTGTGAGTCGTTTGCCAGTAAGGAGTATGGAAGGGATTTGCATTTGGGGGAGCTTGGGGTTTGCCAACAGGAGTCCACTGAATAACTGAGAACTAGTGGCTGCTGTGTGGGAGCCATGCTGTCAATTGAACTGGGGCAGTTGGGCTCTTGGCTTAGCCTGTTGTTCATGGTCCATAGGATTTTGGACTCCTCCCCATTCTCCACTAAACAACTCTTATCCTGTAGTGGTTGCTTGGGAATCCCAGTAGGGTATGGCTCCATAAAGAGGCTTCTGCCTCCCTCTTAGGAGAGATAAATTATATTTTTGGCCACACCATTCCTGGTCCAGAGTTCTCTCACATGTAGCCATTCTAAAAAGAGAATATGATGATTGGGTAATAATGTGAGGAAAAAGGAGTCAAATTTTTGGTGGCTATATATGACATGGACATGAGCAAAAAATTGTTTTTATGTTAGTTTCTAGGTGCAATATTTAAATTTTTCAAAATTTCAAATGCTAGCAAGGTAATGCTCAGAGTCCTTCAAGCTAGACTTCAACAGTACATGAACTGAGAACTTCCAGATGGACAAGCTGGATTTAGAAAAGGCAGAAGAACCAGAGATCAAATTGACAACATCTTGTTGGATCATAGCGAAAACAAGAGAATTCCAGAAAAACGTCTGCTTCATTGACTATGCTAAAGCCTTTGACTGTGGATCACAACAAACTGGAAAATTCTAATGAACTGGTTCAAAATTGGGAAAGGAATATGTCAAAAGCTGTATATTGTCACTCTGCTTATTTAATTTATATGCAGAGCACATCATACAAAATTCTGACCTGGATGAGATGGTTGAATGGCATCACCAACTTGATGGACATGAGTTTGAGCAAGCTCCAGGAGTTGGTGATGGACAGAGAAGCCTGGCACACTGCAGTCCATGGGGTCGTAAAGAGTCGGACATGACTGAGTGACTGAAGTGATACTGATACCGAAGGGAAAAGGTAGGATGGGATGGATTGGGAGACTGGGATTGACATATATGCAGTACAATGTATAAAATAGATAACCAATGAGAACGTACTATATAGCACAGGAAACTCTACTCGATGCTCTGTGGTGACCTGAATGGGAAGAAAATCCAAGGAAGAGGGGATATGTACATATGTGTGTGGCTGATTCACTTTGTTGTACAACAGAAACTATCACAACATTGTAAAGCAATTATATTCTAATTAAAATAATTAAAAATTAAAAAAAAAAACGATTGCTTCCTCTAACCAAGTTTTAAAAGTATGATCTCAAAACCAGGAAGCATCAGTTCTATACAGATGGTAGATACTGCTGTTCAGTTGCTAGTTATGTCTGATTCTTTGAAACCTCATGGACTATAGCATGCCAGACTTCCCTGTCCTTCACAATATCCCAGAATTTGCTCAGACTCATGTCCATTGTGTTGGTGATGCCATCCAACCATCTCATCCTCTGTCACCTCCTTCCCCTCCTGCACTCCATCTTTCCCAGCCTCAGGATCTTTTCCAATAAGCTGGCTCTTTGAATTAGGTGGCCAAGGTATTGGATGGATGGATGGTGGATATAGGCACTAATAAAATATGCTAAGAATGTAAACTTTTTGAAGATCAATTTTTAAGCTATCTATTTAGCACTTTGCTAAAACTGTTTCATGTTTATTAAGCCACATGTGTTGATCCCCTGTCTCTTGTGAAAGACTATTTAAGCCAGAGGATAAGATGGTTGGATGGCATCACTGACTTGATGGACATGAGTTTGAGCAAGCTCTGGGAGTTGGTGATGGATAGGGAAGCCTGGAGTGCTGCAGTCCATGGGGTCGCAAAGAGTCAAATGTGACCGAGCAGCTGAACTGGAACTGATTTAAGCCAGAAAATGTATTTTCAAAGTTAAGACATTTATCATTTACTTAAATGCAAAACACTTAACAAGTATCTGAGGAAATGAAAGTTCTAATAATAGGGAATAATAAAGGACTGTTTACAGTACATCCATTAACACTCGTATATGGTATAGTTTCTATCGCAAAGTCAAAAGGAACACAGCATATAACACGTATCAGATATCCTAAGGTAATATTCACTTCCAGGACAACAGCCAAATCCAGAAATAAAATACATAGCATTATCAGACGTTCATATACTCCTAGAAAATGTTTATAATTTGCTGCAAAAGAAACATACCAGCTACTTCAGGATGTGGCTAAGACAAGCATGTTCCTGTGGTAACAATTTCCCAAACAAGAAAAAAAGTTAAAAAGACATGTCTTTGCTAAGCTGCAGACTACCAGGTCTCCTGATTTACGAAAGCAACAAGATAGATCTGGTTAAGAAATAATTCAGAAACAAGTATTTCATGAGTCAGCAAAATCTGTCAAATAAAATGACTTTGAATCTACAATGGAAAGAAATACCTTCACATAGGTTGACAATGTCAAAGAATTTTATTAGGCAGCATTGTACTTTAGGTTGACATACTAGATCTAGAATATTCTATAACCATGCAAATAAATATGAACATATATCCTATAAGGTTCTGGCCAACCCTTAATAATTATTTTAGTGAGATGTATATATAGACTTATCCAATTAAAATATGATATACATTTAGTTTCTCATAATAACAACAAAATCTCTCTTATCTTTTTATAAAAAGCTTATCTTCAATATTTTCATATTAGTGCTATTTTACACTTTGCCCTGTTTACTGTCACTCATTCATTTTATTTGTGCCTTCTTTCAATAAACATTGAGTATTTGCTAAGTATCAGAAAATGATTGGGTCAAATTATCTTTTTTTCATATTGTACTTACTACCGTTCTAAAACCCATTCAATCATAGTTTTAAGAATAAAAAGCCTCATTTGCCATTCCATTGCTGATGATCTACCCAGAACTTCTATCCCCTAGCTATTCATTTCACATCTCTTCTGCTAAAGGTGAGATGAAGTAGGATAGGGAGGGCAGGGTGGTCAGGAAAGAAATCAGTACATATTATTTGCATCCAACATGTATTGCACTTGGCTAAGTGTTTAACACATATTGTCTTAAATAAGTTTCACAACAACACAATAAGGTAGTCATATTGTTATCCCCATTTCATATATCAGATATGAAATCAGGACTCTTAGCACTACAGGCCTCACAGTTAGCAGCTGGCAGTGCCAATAATGAGATCTCAGTCTGGTTTATCCCAGTGGTCTTTCAGGGGCTCTTTTAAGATGCACAGCTGGCACCCATATTAAAAAAAAACAACACTGAATCAAATTATTGAATAAAAATGCATCTGTATCACTCAAAAACTCAGATCTTCTCCCCTTTTATTTTCCTCTAAAAGCAATATGCTATGTAGATAAATTACTATGAAAACACATTTGACCAGGGGTTTTGAAGCAAAGGTAGATAGCTCACTCAAAGAAAACTGCTAACGAATAAATTAAAAACTTCAAAATTCTGAAATCCACCTATTGTATTATTAATTTTATTTCAGACCACTCTCCAATATTACTGCAAGTAACAGATAATGAATTATGAATAGGCTAGGCATTTAAGTTATTACTATAAATACAAATTAAACTAAGGCAAAATAGAACACAAAACACCCCATTTTATTTAATAGAGATGAAAAGAAATAATATCACAAAATTAATATAAAGCAATGGCATTTATTATGTTGCATGCTCTTTAATTAGTCCACATTGATAGGTACCTTATATTCTTCATAATCATTGTTATCTAGCAAGTTCCTTTTCTCCATTTCTACAAGGTGTTCTGCAGAGAGCTTAGTTGGTAAATGTCTAAGAGAGGCTTGCTCATATATGGGTTTTCCATGGAAAAACAGTTCCTTCCAATCATGCATCAACTTATATGGGATCAGGCTACAGCAACAAAGAAAGAAAAAAAAGGTTGAGATAAAGCAATGGTTAGTTAAATACACATCTTAAATCTTAGCCTTTCTATTACCATGTTCATTCCCCAGGCTCTGCTATTTGAGGCCAGAAGTTCCACTTACTATGACATTCCTAACAGCCAGTAAAATGGCTGAAACTTAGTAGTATGAATGAATGACTGTTACCTAAAGTCAAACTTGCTTTGACTGTGCACTAAAGGCACACTATATCTAAAAATAATGACCACTAATCATAAAACTTAGTTTCTTTGATTTCCAGCTGTGATACTAAATGGCTGTGCAAGCTTTGAATATCATTTACCTGTTCCAATATCAGTGTCTTATGCAGAATAGACAGAATATTTTCCAAGGTCCCTTTAATATGACAACTAGTTTGCATATTTGCAAGTAATTTGTAACAGAAAAATCTAATGTATGGTGGCTTTTATTGTCACTGAACATCTGGTAGCATTTGCAATTATTTTTCAGTACTTTTTCTATTTAAGTTAGATGAATGACTTGGAGGCAGTCAGGACAGAGTAATCAAAAAACAGTTCCAAGAGGAACAAAATGTGCAAAGGAAGGAAAGAGCCTAACATAACTCAGATGCATTTCTCTAAAAATAGTGGAAACTGAAATTACAACCTAGCTTGAAATTGCTGTATTTCATTGTGAGACATGCTACAACATGCATAAACCTTGAAGACATCCTACTAAAATGAAATAAGCCAGATACAAAAGGACAAATATGATTTTACTTATATGAGGTACCTAAAATAGACAGATTCATAGAAACAGAGAACAGAACAGAGGTTACAAGGGGCTGGAGGGAATGGGGAATGGGGACTTATTATGTAATGGGTACATCACTTCAGTTTGGGATGATGAAAAAGTTCTGGAGAGACTGTACCCAATGCTAGTAAACTTTAAACGGTTTGAAAGTCACTTAAAAAAGGTTAAAATGGTAAATTTTATTTTATTTATTTTTCTCCACAATAGTAGTTTTCATTAAATGCAAACTTCAAATATAATATATTGTTTTCCATTAATAAAATATTTATATTTATTAGATATTGCAGAGATATGAAGTTTATAACTAATATACTCAAGCATAGAAAAATTCTAACAAGAATTTTTTAAATGGCATGGGCTCCTGTGTTGAAGTAAATGATTAACAACTTATATATTGTCAAAAACTTCATGTGGCAATTACTGAATCAATATTCTCTTATCTGAATATTGATAATTTTGTTAAGAAGTCCTAAAAAAAGTCAGTTGATGTAAGAAGGCTAATACCAAGAATATCCCTGTGATCTTGAAAAAAAAAATGTTGATAACATCTTCTTTAGGAAAGTACAGAGAGAATAACGTTATCTTGACAGTCAATAGTAGAGAGTAAAAAGATCTTAACATATATGCGTAAACACTGTATTCACTTGGAAGTAAAAGACACTTAAAATTTCAAAGCAAATGACCCCTTCAAAGTCTGATATTAATGCTCCTGAAATTTTAAAATTTTGTGTATTTCGCATTAAAATAAAAATGACTTCATATAATCAATGTTCTCTCAATATTAATTTTCACAAAGCAGGATTTAGAGAGTAACAGAAGTCATACTAGTATATGTCTATAAAATACTATGATAGTCAAAAACAATACACATAGGAAGTCCTCACCTTACTAGCTAAGTTTGTGCTCTGTAAGGGGATTTTTAGGTCACCTATTTGACACAGAAATAATCCTTCTATGGGTGAAAAGAAAACTCAACGTTGCCCCTAGGACAGGTGATTGACGTCTAGCTCCTTTCATGCTGGCCCCCAGCCAGCATGGCTGAGACTATCTCCACCGCCTCACCCAACAGAGGCATTCATGGAGCAGGCATGTGAGAAACCCTTTTCTCACAGTCTCCTTTCCAGGCTCTACCAGGGGTGTCAGGGGACCTCTGGCATTCTCTGACTGGCAGCTGTGTGATTCTCCCCTGATGTGATCACAAGGTGTTCTCTCTATGTGCATCTTTTCTGTTTCTTATAAGGACACCAGGCATCTTTAATAAGGGCCCCACCTTCCATGGGTATGACCTGATCTTAAATAATCAGTGAAGACTATTTCCAAACAATGTTACACTCTGGGGTATGGGGCGGGTAGAACTTTTAATATAGCTTTCTGGGGCAGGGGAACAATTGAACCCGTATATAAGCATTTCTATATTGCCTTTTTTAGACGCGAAATTTCAAAGTAAAGGCCCCTTAAAAATTTATGCTATTAATACCTCTGGAAATTTCATTCTATATATTTCGTTTTTACGTTCAGTTTGAGCTCTCCCTGGCTTTTGGTATGATGCATGGCTTTTCTTTTTACTGAAGTCTGCACATTTTTGGATTATGCTGTGACACTCTGGATCATATATAAACCTTCTGTTCTAGTTGATTTTTTCTGACATTGCTTGAGGAAGGGAAGGAGAAGGGGCCATCATGTTACTGACAGGTGAGGACAGAGGTCCCCATGTGGACTTCCTCATCACCAGAGGGAAGGGCATCCTTGTTGCTGATGAAGGAGGTGGCAGTTCTGTCCCCTCACAAGGTCTCTACCACAGTGGGGGTGGCCTTGTGACCACCAGGTGATGGTGAAGGTCCTGACCCTCCCTTGGCTCCTCTAACATGACCCTTATGGGGAGGGAGCAGTGGTCGGTCCTGCCTGGTGGGGGTGGAAGTCCATGCTTCCTACCTGGCCTCTGGGATGGTACCCTGGTGGGGTGATGGGGTCCCTTGTTACAGTCTTGTGAGGGTGGAAGACAGGCTCCCTCCTTGCCTTTGCTGGCCGAGGTGGAAGTGAGGCTACATTTTTCTTGCATGTGATAGTTGGAAAAGACTGGTTATCGTCTGAAAGTTTTTCATCTTGCTAGGCTGCTCCTTAACCGACTAGAGACAGCAGGTTCTTGTCGGGCTTATTTTGTCTACACCATTAGTATCTCTGTTTCCAGAATATTCACTTCCAATCTGGGATGTGTGAGGCAAAAAGAGAAAGAACTGAGGAAGCTCATCACAGAGTCCTGAGGTCATCAGCCAGTCCCACTTCTTCCTTCCATCTTCAGAGCCTTCTTATGCTTGTTTCATTCACAACGTCCAGGGTTTTTCACTGTACTTAGTGGGAGAAATAGGGAAAGGGGCATCCACTACATTTTCCCACAGTAGAACAAGATTTCTGTTTATGTTTCAATTTTGAATTATGAGATTTTACTTAGGGAAATCAAGCTGTACTTCCCCCACTCCAAATTATTTTTTCATGTTTTTATATTTATATCTACTATATTCTATTTTTTATTCTATTACTCTATTTTTTATCTTATTACTCTATTTTTTATCATTATAATGCACTGTATCACCTTTCCTTTTCAACCTTTTTGTAGATTACTTCTTCATCAGTTTATTCTAATTTCAAAATTTTGAATTTATATTAACAGGAAAAAGTATTTTTAAACATTTACTCCTTAATTCATTTCAATTTTTAGTCTTATTTTTCTTTTCTCAATCTTGTACCATTATAGTTTTATCTTCAACTTCATCATCATGTTATTTCATTTAATAGTTTTTATACAGTATTATGCCAGAAACATACTTTTGAGCTGTGGTGTTAGAGAAGACTCTTGAGAGTCTCTTGGACTGCAAGGAGATCAAATCAGTCAATCCTAAAGAAATCGGTCCTGAATATTCATTGGAAGGACCAATGCTGATGCTCAAATACTTTGGCCACCTGCTGCGAAGAACTGACTCACTGGAAAAGACCCTGATGGCTGGGAAAGATTGAAGGCAGGAGGAGAAGGGGACAACAGAGGATGAGATGGTTGGATGGCATCACCGACTCAGTGGACATGAGTTTGAGCAAGTTCCCAGAGTCGGTGATGGGCTGGGAAGCCTGGCGTGCTGCAGTCCATGGCATCGCAGAGTCGGATAAGGAGCAACTGAGCTGAACTGATGTCAGAAACATGGCTGTCAGGGTGAAAGCAGTGGAGAAAGTTCCTGTCAAGTCCAGAGGTGATGGGATTATCTCCCCATCTTCTATTGACCCTGAATATCATGGGGCCTTCATTCTTTTCACTGTGGTTTTTCAAGATCTCAGTCTGGATAACATCAAAAGTGTACAGACTTAAGTGGAGTGCCTTATCCTTTTGCTTTTGCTGAGAACTGCAATGTTATCACTCCCTTTCAGCTTCCAGCAAAGGACATCACAAGAAATTGGTCTCTGAAGCCAGGTGCCATATTTGCTTAAAAGCTGTTGCTGAGATAATTCTCCACAGATACACTACACTACTTATTGTATCTTAGCTGGGGCCACAAGAGAAAACCATTATTCTAAACTGAGAACCAAGAAGAGTGATGTATTCTGTAAAGAGCTAGAAATGGAAATGAGACATCATATGACAAACCGTGTTGCTCTTTTTGCTTTTTCCACCTGGAAGCACAGATAAAATTTGCAGCTCAGTTGCAGGAATTGGCATATCTACTGACACCTCTATAACTATGTTTCAACGTATTCCTTGTTTTTAAGTTTCTACTTTATCTGGCAGTGCTGAATGGCTTGCAGGATCTCAGTTCGCCAAGCAGGGATTTAATCCAGACCATGCCAGTGAAAGCCCAGAATCCTAACCACTAGACAACTGGGAAGTCCTATCCTTTGTTCTGATTTTGGCAACAGTGTATTCTTAATATTTTCTGTACTGTTAAATGTTTCCTTACAAATAGATTGACTCCTTTTAGAAAGAATGTGCAATGAAAAGTGATTTTGATTAGTAAAACAAAAAAATTTAAGTAATTCCAGTCTTCTAGGAAGCTCCTAATATTTTAAATAAATTATTATAGTCATCTTTGTAAATTATAGAGAATTTAGACACAAGGTTTAAATGTTAAAAGACATAAATACAAATTAAATCAGGCTAGTAACTGGGTGAAATAAGTCTGTAATCAAGGTATTCTGGACCCCACTTCTAAGTCTTTCAAGAATAATCACTGTCTCTCTTTACTCATCAATTTAGTGCCACAATCTTACTCTTTTCTCATTTTCTTTGGTGTCTCTATTATATTAACTATAAAAAAAACAACACTTACTTATTTGTCAACAATCGATAGTCTGCCACCTTAGTGGACAGATCAAGTATCTGATCCAAAATTTCTGCACATATTGAATAATGCTTTTGGTAACGAGCTTGAGCTCTTTCTATGGCGATCTGCTCATGAATTTCCTTATCTCTGAGGGCTTGTTCTTCAAAATCAATCTTGGCTTGTCTGGCTAAAGCCTGAGAAGGAAAAGACATATATTTTAGAGATTTGATTTTGTACTGGGGTATAGCCAATAATGTTGTCACAGTGTTGTGACAGTTTCAGATGAACAGCAAAGGAACTCAGTCATACACATATCCATTTTCCCCCAAACTCCTCTCCCATAAATCACCATAACCGGACAGTGATTCAGGTAAATAATGTCATCATTTCAATAGCTAAAAAAAAAAAAAAAATCTCTAAATAGAATGTAACCTCCTTTCATATCAGGAAAATGATAAATCATAAGACAGCACTTTCTCCTTAATACATTAAGTACTAAGTATTATGGTAAAGACAATATTAGAAATAATTCAACCTTAGCTTATGTTATCAGCAAAACCTAGTGCAGAGAAAAGTGTGCTGCATGGATTAATGATAAATTAGATCTGAAGTATTCAAGAAGTCCTGAGTTCATGGGCTGCAAACAGAGTTGGGGGTCACAGAGCAACAGGCAAGTTGTGCAGGGCACCAAGCATAGCTGGCCCCTTTGTGCCCATCTCAGAAGACCAATTAATCCAACATATCTACTCTGGCTAATGCCCTATGTCTTTTAGCAGGAGACTTCTGGAATACTGATTTATACTTAGAAAATATTTTGGAAATTCCCTGATTATTCTGGCTTGAGAATATCACACATTTGCCAACAAATGTTAAATGTAAACAATGAAGCCTTCTGCTGTTACAGCCTTAATAAATTGATAAATTCATAAAGACATGTATTTATATAGAAAGTAAGAAAATATTTAAAAGGTTTGACATCACTCTCTGCTTCGTTTGCACTCTTATTTTGTTTAGGGAACACTTTCCTTACACTAAGTAAAAGGCCAAACTTGGCACAACCAAATGTTTTCAAATAGTTATACCAACTCCTTGAGAAATTCAATCATGTGCTGACAAGCTCCAGAAACAAGACCTGCCTCCCAATGTAACCTACCTCCCAAGGTAACCCAATGAATGTACAATGGTGGTTAATGTGGGCCTAGAGGAGATGTGGTTGAATTCAAGCCTCAGTTTGTACAGGACTCAAGTCCTAGCTGTGGGCATGGCATGTGTGCTCAGCTGCTGGATTGTAGCCTGCCAGGCTTCTCTGTCCATGGGATTTTCCAGGCCAGAATATTGGGGTGGGTTGTCATTTCCTACCCCAAGTGATCTTCTCAACCCAGGAATCAAACCCACGCCTTCAGCACCTCCTGAATTGGCAGGCAGGTTCTTTACCACTGCACCACCTGGGAAGCCCCACCAGCTACG
Source organism: Capra hircus (assembly GCF_001704415.2). Classification (NCBI taxonomy): domain Eukaryota; kingdom Metazoa; phylum Chordata; class Mammalia; order Artiodactyla; family Bovidae; genus Capra; species Capra hircus. Next base: position 38,495,541 of record NC_030827.1, read on the forward strand.
GGACCTGGGCCAGACTGAAACCTCCTACATCTCCATCTCTTCACTGGGAGGCCGGGATGGTATAAAGACTTAGCATGAACAGAAATTAACTGTGAGAGCAAATATCTCAGTCACAAGGGGCGAAATACATGACAATGGGCTGCTACTGTCCACTGAATCAAAGGGAAGCTTCATTTGTTTTGTTGTTGCTGCTTTATTTGTTAGTTTGCTTTATCTTTGCTGGGAAAGGAGTTAGCTTAGGTGACCTCTAAGGTAGATTCTGAACATTTGGCAGGTCCAGGAATTACACTAGTACTTGCTATTGTTGCTGTATTGCTTCGTAGGCCCTGTTGTCATGGAGAAAGCACCTGGTTTAAGTGTAAGTATGCTTACGGCATGCTTCTCAAAGTGTGAAGGGAAGAGAAATCTGAGAGTCTAGGAGCACCCAGATGAGACTTTATGGAGAGAGCCAGTGAAATGGGTTGTGAGGTGGGATTATGGATACTACAAAGAGCCTGGAAGGCATGTGGAATATTTAGGATGCTATGGAACTCAAACCTTGGGAGCCCAGGAATTCCTTCTGCAGGAACAAAGCAGCTTCCTCTCAGTTCTCCTCCCTCCCTTCCCCTCTCCTCACTCTCTCTTTCCTTCCAGGCCTTTCTTCCTTCTTTTTTAGCCTCAGAGTCTGCTATTTCTACCCCTTTCTCCTCCCCCATGCTAAACCCACCACAATTTCCGGTCCCATCACAGCAAAGTGGGTTGCAGCCCCAAATAAAGAAAGAAGGAAAAGGAGAAAGGAAATCTGTGGGAGGCAGTAAATCTCGGTGGTGATGAGCCTAGACTCTGAGAGCCACTGTGCTCTGGCTTCTCCACCAAGCTGTGCAACTTTGAGCTTTCTAAGTTTCATTTTCCTGACGTGTGATATGTAGACACGAGCAGTGTCCACTGCCAATGATGCTGTGAGAATGATAATGCATGAGATGTACACAACTCAGTGCTGGACTCAAAGTGAATACTCACAAGTGGTAAACACTATTGCAAAGAATTATTGATAATAATAGCAGGTGGCACTGAAATTTGAAACCAGGAACTGTTTTAATTAAAATAGAATTGATGCCCAGGTGCCTTCAAAAAAGAGATCAGCATATTTAACTTAAAAGCAAAACCAACCCCTGATGAGAAACATGAAGTTCTCTCTCTCTTTCTTCCTTTCCTCCCCACTCCCTACTTAGGCACCCGCCACTCCTACTGCAGAAGGTAATACATTCAAACTGTGAAAACAAGTTATCTCAGAGGGAAGGGTGCTGTGGAGGCAGATACCTCAGCTTTGGGAAAAAGTAATCACGTAAGAGAAAGGGATGTGACTTCTTCTTCTTCTTTTTTTTTTTTCCAGGAGATTCAGAGCTTCACAATTCTGACCACTGAGGCTCTGGGAGACCGAGTGTCTCAATCCTCTGAAGTGAGTTCAAGCCAGGTAAGGAGAGAACAGGTCATGCTGCTCACCATAGTGAGAGCAGTCCTGCTCCATGAGACTAGGGCTTTGCTATTCTGCACAGAATTAACTAGGCTTGTGAAAAAAATATATTTAGTAAATAGGCACTTATTTCTCATGTAAGCAAATGCTGCAGAATCCATTCAAGTTTACTCTCGTCAAAGAGGAGAAAACAAACAATCCTCCAGATAATTCACCCCTTGAAGACACTTGAGATTATGCAGATCTAATACAGGGAATATGGCTCCCTGCCCTCCTCCTAACGTTTCGGCTATATCTGTTCTACAAAGGCAAAAGCACTGGTCAGTTTCTTGACTCTGGGGAATATAGTACTTTCCAAATGGTATTTCTCTCTCTCTTTTTTTTTTATTTTGGGTGCAGTACTCAACAAAACATTGTATTTACAGCATAACAGCATACAATTCTGCATACTCTACATGAAGAATCCATTTCCTACAGAACCCTTAATAACATAAAAAAGGCAAAGTTTCCGTTATCGGAGGAATAATGTTTTCCCCAGAGGAAAGACAGTCTAATCTCATGTGATGATACAGAAGAACACCCAAAGACAGCATATTCCAGATACTCTTTTTTTTTTTTCCTTAAGAAGCACACAAAACACAAGTCTTGCTACATTTTTGTGCTGAACACAGACTATCTTTAAGGGTATGATTCCCTTAATCTGAAAGACCATTATGATTACATTTAAATCTGGCTCCAAACTAGCTTTTTAAAATTGCCTAACTTTGACACAAGCTACAATTCATTTTCATGAAATATCACAGTGGAAACCATGATCAGCATGGTTTATAAAGCATATTTATATTGATTTATACATGAAGCATTACCTTCCTATTTTCTGTAAGGTTTTCTCTTCTGCACAGCCTGGTTTTATGAATAGTTTATGACAGTAAAGACAAGCTATCTAAAATGCTTCCCATGTGAGTTTTACACTTCTTCAATCAAATCTGGATTAATGGATTGTATACATGTGAAACAACCTCAATAGGAAAAAATAAGAAGTGATCCATATAAACACCTTGATAATATAAATATATTTTGGTTATTAAAAATAATACATATAAAAATAAGGAAGATGCTAATATATCAAATAACTAAAAGAGTAGATACTTTGACTTTCAGAGCTATATAGGACCTCAACACAATGATATCATGTTGGCCAAGAGCATACCTGGCACCCATATCTTGGCTCTGTAACCATTCTCAACTACAATGAACCAGGGTCCCCTGTAAAAATGGCTTGTTCTAGTTCTGAGGAAAAAAGACTACAATATGGGCATGGGAAATCTTGTTTTACCAGAAAGCAAGGTATTGCTTATTAAAGACTCACGGTATTTTATAAAAAGGAGACAGCTTGAAAATGCTCCCATTTCCTGAGAACAGTATTCACCTAGAATAATGAACACTAATAACATCCCAGTAAACTCAGTGGATTTTAAAGAAAAAGAAAGTCCTTTATGCATCTAAAAAACATGAAACTTAGATTATCTTTCTTTTTTTTTTGAACAGCAACACTTTATACCTGAAGAAAATGGAATAAAGTGTTTAAGATAGTCAAGGGAAGAAAATATATATGCAGGGCAAAACTGACTCGTATAAAAGGCACATATTGTTATCAATACACAAGCACTCAGGGAATAGTATTCTCATGAGCAATTCTTGAAGAATCTACTGGAGACCTTCAAACAACCAAAAAGATCAGAGAGATGTGGATACAAGGACTGGTGGTGAGTGTGAAATATTTGAAGAACCAAGACTGAAGGGACAGAGTATAGTATGCGGATTTTATGTGCACCATTGGTGTAGCTGTACAAAAATAAAAACAGGGAGATAATAGAGAGATCATATAAAAAAACTGACTCATGAAATGATTGGCACCTAAATGGAGCCCTGTTTACCTTGATGTGGTAGAAAGGATCAAAAGAAACCTTAGAAGGATTGCTAAGGAGGGTATTGTTTACCGCTTCTCGATCAAGAGCATCCTGGAAGTCTTTAAGCCGTCTTTCCTCATATTGTTTTTCTCTGAAAATTCTGTTTTGCCATAAAACTTCCTTTTCGTGCCTAACGTGCATGAGCTGCACAGCGATCCTGCGTTCCTGCTGGGACTGTCGCATCAGCCGGTTGATCAACTGCTCCTCCCGATAAGCCTCCTGGAAACACCATTGCAAGAGCCAGTCATTTGTCAAGGCCATGTCCACTTTTGCTCAGCCCACTGAGCTGAGAAGCTTACACACACATCATGTGTAAAAGGCATAGTATTCACCTGCGTCAGTTTTTGCCATTTGATTTCAAGTCAAACATGGCAAAAAATTCAAGCTATAAAAATGAAAATTTCCACCAAAGGTTGTATAACCAGAAGCATATGGTCTTGCAACTCAGTCATCTTAAATGAATGATTACTTCCGTTAAAATCTGATCAAAAATAATTTAGGTAATTGTTTTCAAGGTTTTATAAACAAAGGGTAACTCTCAAATTATAAGTATCTTTTCAGAAACTTGGAATTGTGCTGTACACACTCAACATAAATACTAGATATTGTCTGGCTGAGAATGGCAGATCTGATAAGTTCCCGGCAGGGCCATCTCAATTTCTACGTGCTAGGATGGGGAGACTGGAGAAGAGGCTAAGAGGAAATGACCTACAGTTTACCTTAGAAAATTCGAGAGTGGTTGTAACCTGAGAGAGAAACTAGATGCACTCGTCCCTTGGCTATCTTTAGAGAAAGAAGGGGAACAAGCATTAACAGTGGAAGAAGCATTAAACTGGCAATCGGAGGCCCTGGCCATTGTAGCTCCACCTCTACCACTGATTGGCTGTGCGGCCTTGGGATTATTTCAGGGATTATTTCTTGACAGGTGAAAGGAGGGGTTTGGGTAGAAGATGGTCTCCAAGGCACCTCTAAGTTCTCTCAGTCTGTCTAAACAGAGACACCGTGTGGAAGAAGGAGGTAATTAAACTTCCCCAGGGGGAAGACTTGGAAGAATATCTACATGTTGGAGTTGTCTATTTAACACTAGATGGTAAAGAATCTGCCTGTAAAGCAGGAGACCTGGGTTCAATCCCTGGGTTGGGAAGATTTCCCTGGAGAAGGGAATGGCAACCCACTCCAGTATTCTTGTCTGGAGAATTCCATGGACAGAGGAGCCTGGTTTGTGCAATCCATGGGATCACAAAGCGTCAGACACAACTGAGCCACTAACTCTTTCAATTTCAATCCAGTTGTTTAGGAATAAAATTGGGCATCACTAATAATACTGTTTCAGATTAAGGGAGAAATACTCTATATATTTTCAGAATCAAGATACAAACAACAACACTCTATGGAAAGTAGCAAAACTTGAACTTGGGAACTATATAAAAATGTAGATTAAATAAAAGTTCAATTGAAAATAAACATAAAAATTTTTTTCTATTAGTAACATATCAAATAAAAAATAAAGTCATGAACAACTTTGAAACTGGTTTCATCTAGTTATAACATTCTAGAAGTTTTAACATTAATCATTTGTTGCCTATGTTGCCAGCGGAGGTGAGGCAGAATGTAAAAATGACCATAGGTTCTTCAGCTTTCTTCATCCACAGCCTTGCCGTGGATGCAAGCATTGCAGATATTCCCATCAAAAAGTAGAATCTATTTCTCCACTTCTTAAATGGGTAGGGGGTGGCCTCTGACTTGAACTGGCCAATGGGACATTAGTGAACACAAAATAAAATGAAACAAAACACTTGGGGTCTGAATTTAATTCTCCTGTGAGAATTAATTCTCCTCTGTCACTGTTACCACATTTTTTGCTTAGTTAGAAAATGAGAAACCATAGATGGAGAGATACCAACCTTCTCAGTTGGAACTGATGAAACTCTCCCAAGTCAGCCAGCCTCAGACAGCCTCTGAGACAGGACAGGTAAGACCAGCAGAAGGCACACAGCTGATCCCTGCCCAAGATACCTACCACATCTGAGGGTGGTTTGTGATAGCACAGTCACAGCCATATTTATTAAAAGTATAGCCTTGATTTATTATTCCAAGTGAATTCTATACTTAATGTGGAATATATTTGGCTGTATTTATATGGCAAGGCAATTTGGTTGTTGAGATGAGAGCTGGTCATTCTGATCCTTATAAGAACTGAGCTGGTCAGATAGGTCTTGGCTATTGCTTAGATGACAACATATTGTGATTAAAAAAGAAAGGAAAATTACTGTTGAATGGCTGAGTCAATGTTACATATATAAAGCTTCAGTATGAAGAACCATCAACTGTATTAGGACTTGTACTAAAAAATTGAGTGGAAAGGAAGATTTTTTTTTGTTCCATTGTACAAGTAGTTAATGTTTTAGAAATAGACTTTTCCTCAAAATTTCATTAGAATGTGGGACACATTTTCTCACAGAAAGAATATATGTTATGCTTAGGTGTTCAGGGAAGCCTACAGAAGTCTGTTTAACCCATAATGTACATGAAATAGTCTACATCTGCAATGAATAAAATAGAAAATAATAGAAGTCACATTTCTCTTTTAACTATATATAATTATATTTGGGGAAGATTTATACAGATACACAATCCAAAACATGCTCAGTTTGATTGTCAAGACCTCTGCCTTTCCCATGAGTTGGAGCTAGGAGCTAACTCTGGTGAATATCATTGCTTTAATTCTCTAAATATGCCCAAGTAGCTCTCTTGAAGCATAGTGGCTTCACCAAACACAGAGAAGAAGCAGCGCAGAGATGGAGTTCCTTTAGTGGAAATATTAGTCAGAGAACCAACTTTCTTCATTGTCCCTTAGGTTGCTAGATCCCTGAACAGATCTCTAGCTAGAGACTGAAAAAATCGAAGCTGTGAACATTCTGGTAGAAAGTGACGGAAGCCAGAAAGCATTTATTCACCCAGTTTTCTAAGTAACATCTCTAAGTAACACTTTCTAAGTAAATGTCAGTCCTGAATTACAAGCAAAAAAGTAGAAAGAAAAAACCTAGCAGCCAACACACAGCTGTTTTATAATATAAATGAAAATGTGTTCAAAATCTCACTGCTTGTTAATGAAATGTGAAATAGGTAGTTATTTTAAAATCTACCTTTTAATCATCTGATTTTCATAACCTGTAATTCATCTAATGAAAAGAGTGACTATCAAGGTGGCTGAGTAAAAATATTAATAAATGTGAATTCAAAGTAAGAAATTACCTTTCAGCACAAAGAGATGGCAGAGTTATTCTTTGAATTTTTCACTAAGAAAGGAGTGACTCTATCAGAGTGACTCTGATACTGGATAAGCAGTATTACTTCTTCATATGTATATGAAGCCTGGATTTCTCTTAAGGTAACAGAATACCACTGAGTGGATCAGATGTAATTAGGTGAATAAAAGAAGTGCCTTCAAATGGTCTTTCATATTTCAGACCCACAGATTTGTCCTACTTACATTCACAATCTGAATCACCTTGCTCCCTGTCTGTTCTTCCTACCATCTTCTGTATCATAGCTAATGACTCCTCCACGCACTCGGCTGCCCACGCCAGACACCTGGCTTCTCATCCCACTTTTCACTCCTCCATGTCTAATGAGTCAGTTATTCTCATTGATTTTACTTCTCTAATAACTCCTGAAGGCACTCCTGTCTATCACTACAGCCACTACCCTAAATGTAAACTGGAATAATTCCTTACCTGGATTACAGAAACAGCTATAACTTGGTCACCCCTCCTGCCATCTATTTTTAAAAGTGAAGCCAGACTGACCTTCCTAAATGTCAGTCTGGCCTTGTCACTCTTGTTCCCCTTTGCACTCAGGATAAAGTATCCTATTTCCCTCTTTGCAGCTTATAAGGCCTCTGATGGCTTGGCCTCTGGGGACTCCTGCCAGGTAACATTTAATTTGCTAAAAGCCCTGAGCCATCCATGCAATATTCTCTCTGAAGACACACTTTACCTTCCACCATCTCTACCTCTGCTGGAAACTAACTCCTCACACTATACCCAGAACCACCACCACTTTCAACTGTCTAACTTCAACCCTCCCTCATGCTTCTGTGCTCTCCTACTCTAGAAAAAGTCTCTGAGGCAGGACAGAGCTGGACTTCCCTCTCCTCACTTTCATTGCACCTCCACACTCCAATGTAGTTGGTTGTTTACAGATCCCCCTCAAACAGCAAGCTCTGTGAGAGCACGTTTCTTCTTATTCTTGTTCACTGTTCTATCCTAGGCCTAGGACAAGTTCGCAGAGCATAGAAGAGATCCAGTAAATATGTGTACAATGTAAGAGTTGATCAGTGATTCTCAATCCATAGCTGAATCAAATCACCTAGTTCAGTTCAGCTCAGTCGCTCAGTCATGTCCGACTCTTTGTGACCCCATGAATCGCAGCATGCCAGGCCTCCCTGTCTATCACCAACTCCCGGAGTTCACCCAAACTCATGTCCATAGAGTCAGTGATGCCATCCAGCCATCTCATCCTTGGTCGTCCCCTTCTCCTCCTGCCCCCAATCCCTCCCAACATCAAACTCTTTTCCAATGAGTCAACTCTTCACATGAGATATACAAAGTACTGGAGTTTTAGCTTTAGCATCATTTCTTCCAAAGAAATCCCAGGGTTGATCTCCTTCAGAATGGACTGGTTAGATCTCCTTGCAGTCCAAGGGACTCTCAAGAGTCTTCTCCAACACCACAGTTCAAAAGCATCAATTTTTCGGTGCTCAGCCTTCTTCACAGTCCAACTCTCACATCCACAGATGACTACTGGAAAAATCATAGCCTTGACTAGATGGACCTTAGCCAGCAAAGTAATGTCTCTGCTTTTGAATATGCTATCTAGGTTGGTCATAACCTTTATTTCAAGGAGTAAGCGTCTTTTAATTTCATGGCTGCAGTCACCATCTGCAGTGATTTTGGAGCCCAAAAATATAAAGTCTGACACTGTTTCCACGGTTTCCCCATCTATTTCCCATGAAGTGATAGGACCAGATGCCATGATCTTCGTTTTCTGAATGTTGAGCTTTAAGCCAACTTTTTCACTCTCCTCTTTCACTTTCATCAAGAGGCTTTTTAGTTCCTCTTCACTTTTTGCCATAAGTGTGGTGTCATCTGCATATCTGAGGTTATTGATATTTCTCCCGGCAATCTTGTTTCCAGCTTGTGCTTCTTCCAGCCTGACATTTTGCATGATGTAGTATGCATATAAGTTTCATAAGCAGGGTGACAATATACAGCCTTGACGTACTCCTTTTCCTATTTGGAACCAGTCTGTTGTTCCATGTCCAGTTCTAACTGTTGCTTCCTGACCTGCATATAGGTTTCTCAAGAGGCAGGTCAGGTGGTCTGGTATTCCCTTCTCTTAAAGAATTTTCCAGTTTATTGTGATCCACACAGTCAAAGGCTTTGGCATAGTCAATAAAGCAGAAATAGATATTTTTCTGGAACTCTCTTGCTTTTTCCAGGATCCAGCAGATGTTGGCAATTTGATCTCTGGTTCATCTGCCTCTTCTAAAACCAGCTTGAACATCTGGAAGTTCAAGGTTCAAGTATTGCTGAAGCCTGGCTTGGAGAATTTTGAACATTACTAGCATGTGAGATGAGTGCAATTGTGCGGTAGTTTGAGCATTCTTTGGCGTTGCCTTTCTTTGGAATTGGAATGAAAACTGACCTTTTCCAGTCCTGTGGCCACTGCTGAGTTTTCCAAATTTGCTGGCATATTGAGTGCAGCACTTTCACAGCATCATCTTTCAGGATTTGAAATAGCTCAACTGGAATTCCATCACCTCAACTAGCTTTGTTTGTAGTGATGAAGAAGATATAAATAAATAAAAAGTTGCTCATGGATTTGAAAAACTAATAACGTTGAAATGTTCACAATACCTAAAGTGATCTACAGATACAATGCAATTCCTAACCAAATTCCAATGGCATTTTTCACAGAAATACAAAAACAATCCTAACATTCATTTGGAGCCAGAAAAGACTCCAAAGAGCCAAACCAGTTTTGAGTAAGAAGAATATCAAGCTTCCTGATTTCAAAATAAATTACAAAGCTTCAGTACTCCAAGGCTACACAATGGAGGAAGGATGTCTCTATAACCCATGGTTCTGGGAAAACTGGATATCCACATGCAATAGAATGGTACTATACCCTCATTTCATACCATGTATAAAAATCAATTCAAAATGGTTTAGAGACTTACACATAAGATCAAAAACTATAAAACTAACAGAAGCATAATATAGGGAAAAACACATCCTGACATTGGTCTAGGCAATTAATTTTTTAATCTGACCCTAAAAGCACAGGCAACAAAAGTAAAAATAGATATATGGATTTGGATATTAAAAAAGAAAAAACTTTGCAGAGCAAAGTAGACAATTAAAAGAGTGAAGAGGCAACCTACAAGATAGGGGAGATTACTATTTGCAAACCATACATGTTGGCTAATATCCAAAATATACAATGAACTCAAACAACTCACTAGCCAAAAACCAAATGGCTGGATTTAAAAATGGTCAAAGGACCTGAAAAGACATTTCTTAAAAGAAGACAAACAAATGGCTAACAGGTATATGGAAAGGTGATCAACATTCCTAATCATCAGATGATGCAAATAAAAAACATCTGTTAGAATAAGTTCAGTTTAGTTGCCAGGTCGTGTCTAACTCTTTGCGACCCAAAGGACTGCAGCGCACCAGGCTTCCCTGTCCATCACCAACGCCTGGGGCTTGCTCAAATTCATGTCCATCGACTCAGTGATGCCATCCAACCATCTCATCCTCTGTCATCCCCCTCTCTTCTTGCCTTCAATCTTTCCCAGCATCAGGGTCTGTTACAAGGAGTCAGTTCTTCACATCAGATGGCCAAAGTACTGGAGTTTCAGCTTCGCATCAGTCCTTCCAATGAATATTCAGGACTGATTTCCTTTAGGATGGACTGGTTGGATCTCCTTGCAGTCCAAGGACTCTCAAGAGTCTTCTCCAAAACCACACTTCAAAAGCATCAATTCTTCCGCGCTCTGCATTCTACATAGTCCAACTCTCACATCCATACACGACTACTGGAAAAACCACAGCTTTGACCAGACAGACCTCTGGGAGTAAAGTAATGTCTCTGCTTTTTCATATGCTATCTATATTTATCATAGCTTTTCTTCCAAGGAGCAAGGGTCTTTTAATTTCACGGCTGTAGTCACCATCTGCAGTGATCTTCAGTTCAGTTCAGTTCAGTTGCTCAGTCATCCCTGAATCTTTGCGACCCCATGAATCATAGCACACCAGGCCTCCATGTCCATCACCAACTCCCAGAGTTCACTCAGACTCATGTCTATCGAGTCGATAATGCCATCCAGCCATCTCATCCTCTGTCGTCCCCTTCTCTTCCTGACCCCAATCCCTCCTAGCATCAGGGTCTTTTCCAATGAGTCAACCCTTTGCATGAGGTGGCCAAAGTATTGGAGTTTCAGCTATAGCATCAGTCCTTCCAGTGAACACCCAGGACTGATCTCCTTTAGGATGCACTGGTTGGATTTCCTTGCACTCCAAGACTCAAGAGTCTTCTCCAACATCACAGTTCAAAAGTATCAGTTTTTTGGTGCTCAGCTTTCTTCACAGTCCACCTCTCACATCCATACATGACCACTGGAAAAACCATAAGCCTTGACTAGATGGACCTTTGTTGGGAAAGTAATGTCTCTGCTTTTTAATATGCTGTCTAGGTTGGTCATAACTTTCCTTCCAAGGAGTAAGCGTCTTTTAGTTTCATGGCTGCAATCACCATCTGCAGTGATTTTGGAGCCCAAAAATATAAAGTCTGACACTGTTTCCACCATTTCCCCATCTATTTCCCATAAAGTGATAGGACCAGATGCCATGATCTTCGTTTTCTGAATGTTGAGCTTTAAGCCAACTTTTTCATTCTCCTCTTTCACTTTCATCAAGAGGCTTTTTAGTTCCTCTTCACTTTCTGCCATAAGTGTGGTGTCATCTGCATATCTGAGGTTATTGATATTTCTCCCGGCAATCTTGAGTCCAGCTTGCGCTTTTTCCAGCCCAGCGTTTCTCATGATGTACTCTGCATATAAGTTTCATAAGCAGGGTGACAATATACAGCCTTGACATGCTCCTTTTCCTATTTGGAACCAGTCTGTTGTTCCATGTCCAGTTCTAACTGTTGCTTCCTGAGCTGCATATAGGTTTCTCAAGAGGCAGGTCAGGTGGTCTGGGATTCCCATCTCTTTCAGAATTTTCCACAGTTTATTGCGATCCACACAGTCAAATGCTTTGGCATAGTCAATAAAGCAGAAATAGATGTTTTTCTGGAACTCTCTTGCTTTTTCCATGATCCAGCAGATGTTGGCAATTTGATCTCTGGTTCATCTGCCTCTTCTAAAACCAGCTTGAACATCTGGAAGTTCAAAGTTCAAGTATTGCTGAAGCCTGGCTTGGAGAATTTTGAGCATTAGTTTACTAGTGTGTCAGATGAGTGGAATTGTGCAGTAGTTTGAGCATTCTTTGGCATTGCCTTTCTTTGGGACTGGAATGAAAACTGACCTTTTCCAGTCCTGTGGCCACTGCTGAGTTTTCCAAATTTGCTGGCATATTGAGTGCAGCACTTTCTCAGCATCATCTTTTAGGATTTGAAATAGCTCAACTGAAATGCCATCATTTCCACCAGCTTTGTTTGTAGTCATGTTTCCTAAGGCCCACTTGACTTCACATTCCAGAATGTCTGGCTCTAGGTGAGTGATCACACCATAGTGGTTATCTGGGTCATGAAGGTCTTTTTCATATAGTTCTTCTGTGTATTGTTGCCACCTCTTCCTAATATCTTCTGCTTTTGTTAGGTCCATACCATTTCTGTCCAATTTTACTGTGCCCATCTTTGCATGAAACGTTCCCTTGGTATCTCTAATTTTCTTGAAGGGATCTTTAGTCTTTCCCATTCTATTGTTTTCCTCTCTTTTTTTTTATTTATTTATTTATTTTTTTTTTAAATTTTTTATTTTTTTTTAAATTTTAAAATCTTTAATTCTTACATGCGTTCCCAAACATGAACCCCCCTCCCACCTCCCTCCCCACAACATCTCTCTGGGTCATCCCCATGCACCAGCCCCAAGCAAGCTGCACCCTATGTCAGACATGGACTGGCGATTCAATTCTTACATGACAGTATACATGTTATAATTCCCATTCTCCCAAATCATCCCACCCTCTCCCTCTCCCTCTGAGTCCAAAAGTCTGGTATACACATCTGTGTCTTTTTTCCTGTCTTGCATACAGGGTCGTCATTGCCATCTTCCTAAATTCCATATATATGTGTTAGTATACTGTATTGGTGTTTTTCTTTCTGGCTTACTTCACTCTGTATAATTGGCTCCAGTTTCACCCATCTCATCAGAACTGATTCAAATGAATTCTTTTTAACGGCTGAGTAATACTCCATTGTGTATATGTACCACAGCTTTCTTATCCATTCATCTGCTGATGGACATCTAGGTTGTTTCCATGTCCTGGCTATTGTAAACAGTGCTGCGATGAACATTGGGGTACATGTGTCTCTTTCAATTCTGGTTTCCTCGGTGTGTATGCCCAGAAGTGGGATGGGAAGGCTTTCATATGTTTCCTTTCTATTCTTTGGAACTCTGCATTCAAATGGATATATCTTTCCTTTCCTCCTTTGCCTTTAGCTTCTCTTCTTTTCTCAGCTATTTGTAATGCCTCCTCAGACAACTATTTTTCCTTTTTGCATTTCTTTTTCTTGGGGATGGTCTGATCACTGCCTCCTGTACAATGTCATGAACCTCTGTCCATAGTTCTTCAGGCACTCTATAAGATCTAATCCCTTGAATCTATTTGTCACTTCCACTGTATAATCAGAACAGATTTGATTTAGGTGATACTTGAATGACCTAGTGATTTTCTCTACTTTCTTCAATATAAGTCTGAATTTGGCAATAAGTAGTTCATGATCTGAAGCACAGTCAGCTCCCAGCCTTGTTTTTGCTGACTGTATACAGCTTCTCCATTTTTGGCTGCAAAGAATATAATCAATCTGATTTCGGTATTGAACATAGGGTGATGTCCATGTGCATAGTCTTTCCTTGTGTTGTTGGAAGAGGGTGTTTGCTATGACCAGTGCTTTCCCTTGGCAAAACTCTGTTAGCCTTTTCTCTGCTTCATTATGTACTCCAAGGCCAATTTTGCCTGTTACTCCAGGTATCTCTTGACTTCCTACTTTGGCATTCCATTCCCCCATGATGAAAAGGACATCTTTTTTGGGTGTTAGTTCTAGAAGGTCTTGTAGGTCTTCATAGAACCATTCAGCTTCTTCTGGTTGAGGCACAGACTTGCATTACTGTGATGTTGAATGGTTTGCCTTGGAAACGAACAGAGATCATGCTGTCTATTTTGAGTTTGCACCCAAGTACTGTATTTCAGACTCTTTTTTTGACGAAGAGGGCTACTCCATTTCTTCTAAGGGATTCTTGCTCACAGTAGTAGATATAATGGTCATATGTATTAAATTCGCCCATTCCAGTATGGGCAAAGTATGTTTGAGTTCACTGATTCTTGAAATGTCGATGATCACTCTTGCCATCTCTTGCTTGAACACTTCTAATATATCTTGATTTATGGACCTAACATTCCAGGTTCCTATGCAATACTGTTCCTTACAGCATCAGACTTTACTTTCATCACCAGTCATATCCACAATTGGGCATTGTTGCAAATTACTGTTAGAATAGCTATTATCAAAAAACATAAAACAAAAATGACATAACAAGTGTTGGCAAGGCAGTGATGAAAATGGAACCCTTGTAAACTGTTGGTGGGAATGCAAACTGGTACAGCCACTGTGGAAAATAGTATAGTGCTTCCTTTAAAAATTAAAAATAGAATTATCATATGACCCTGAAATCCTACTTCTGGGTATATATCCAATGGAAATGAAAGGAGATGAAATTAGTATCTCAAAGAGATGTTTGCAACCCTATGTTCACTGCAGCACTATTCACAATGACCATGATACAGAAACAATCTAAGTGTCCATTGGTGGATGAATGGACACTTAAGTAAGTATAGATATGCATGTCACATTTTCTTTATATATAAATATTATATATATGTACACACACATAAATATATATATATGTATATATTTATATCTAGAATGAGCTTTCCAGGTGGCACTAGTGGTAAAGAACCTGCCTGCCAATGCAGGAGGCATAAGAGATGTGGATTCAATCCCTAGGTTGGGAAGATCCCCTGGAGGAGGACATGACAACTCACTGTGGCTATGGTCCATAGGGTCACAAAGAGTCAGACACAAATGAAGCGACTTAGTACACATGCATGCATATATAGAATATGATCAATCTTAAAAAAGAAGAAAATCTTATCATCTGTGATAATATGTTTAAACCTGGAGAACATTATGCCAAGAAAAATAAGCCAGACATAGAGAGACAAATATTACATAATCTTACCTAATGTGGAATCTAAAAAAGTTGAACTTACAAAAGTAGATCTTACGTATTTTCACCAAACACACACACAAAAATGGTAACATTTTTTTGTTGTTGTTAAGGTGATGGGTGTGCTAATCAGTTTGATTATGGCAATCATTTCACAATGCATACATATATCAAAACACAATTATATACTTTAAATATATACAATTTTTATTTGTCAATTATACCTCAGTAAACCTGGGACAAAAAGTTCTCTTCTCCCTCTAAAAGTAACAACAGATATACATGGTTGCCATAACTTTTAGATTCCTATTTTGTCAGCATTTTTTTACTGTGGTAAAATATATGTAATGTAAAATTTACCATTTCAACCATTTTCAAATGTACAATTCAGTGTACAATTAAGTAAATTCACAATGTTGTATAAGCATCATCAGATTTTAGATTCTTTGGTAAGTGTTTGATGTAGTTTTTTTCCTGAGTGTATTTGCTGTCATGGTGTAAAGATGAAACGCTGATTCAGAGTAGCACATGATACATACAGAAGATATACATAAGAGTGTATAAAAGACTATATTTTGTAAAAATTTCCAGCACTTTTATTTAATCAATAATGAAACATCTTACCTCTTGGGCTTCATGAGCTATTAACTGATCCATTAAGAGTCTCCGCCGTCTTTTTTCCCTTTGCTCTCGTGCAAAAGCATCTTCTTCAAGGCGTTTTTGGATTTTTTTAATGTAGTCATCATCTGAATAAGTGTTTAACAAATCAGTGGTTGTCTGGCCTGCTGTATCTAGAGAAGTCTTGGATGCACTAAAGGACAATAGTTTTTATTTAGATTTGAAAATACAACTCAATCACACACCACTACTTGTGACTATAGAGGAAGACCTCAGAGGACGGCTCCCTTGGGTGCTCTGTTCATTTATTAATACAAGCATTAAGGCAGATATTAGAACTTCAGTGTTCTATTTAAAATATAACTTATAATGTTATTCAAAAGACAGGGAAACATTATTATGGTATTCAGGGATTAAACAGACATCAATTCTCATATTGACAGAAGCGTTTTTATGAAAGCATAGTTAATTCATGTTTAACAAAGCAATAATCACACATGTTCTTTCCTAATCTGAGTATATACAGTTTTATTAAATCAAAGAGCAAACCCATTTACATAGTTGAATCAAAATTCTTAAATTATAATTAGTTCTACGTAATAATCACATATTTATGGCACAGATCATATTTTATTATAGTTCATTATTTCTATATTTGCTGCTTCCAGCTGAAGTCTGAGCACAGAAGAAAAGTATACTATTTTACTTTTCTATGTACCCATGCCTCACAGTACTGACATGTAGATGATGTTTGCTAAATTTCAAATCATATGTTAAGAAGCACTGCAAGTATATTACAATTTTTAAAAATTACACATTGAAATTCTGGTTATTTTATCAGCAGGTGCTCAACCTTTGATTGTATTCTGTCAACTGAGAGTCATTCAGCAGAAATTGTGTAGCTAGCAAAGCCTCAGGAAGATCAAAGACAAATTTTAGCTTTATTTACTAAGATTTAGTATAATTAATACTTATGAATATTAATTTATGAAATTAATATTAATTTATGAAAGTGTAGCATAACTTTTTTAGATCCTTCATCAAAATTATTATATTTTTACTTAAGTGTGGTGTTTAAAGGTCTGCCTTACATTGAGCATGGGTTAATAGGTCTCCCTTAACATTGTGTTTGGCTGCTACCAATATACTTAAGATATTGATTTTCCTTTGTTCATCAATCAGTCTAGCCAACCATACATACATACACCCATCTTCTGTCTTATGCCAATCAAGGCCTGAAGAAAGTTACATGATATTTTCTTGAATAAATATTCATTTTATGAGATGTGGGTTTCTTGAGGGCAATAATTATGTTTACTTTATATCTGTTTGCCAAGCCTCCATAGAGTTAGTCATTGTATGAGTGTGAATTATTAGTGATAGGAACCTTGGTCAAATTCATGTGTGTGTGTTAAAAAGCAGTTGTTAGAAGGAAACTAATGTAAATCTATGAATCCAAATGTCAAGTTACAGCAGCCAACAGCCTCAGAAAAGAAACAAAGGATAAAAGAGCAGGTGGCATTTACTATTTGTTTTAAAAAATAAAGAGTATATGTGGGGGAAAAGCAGCAACGGTCGTTCTTGCATTGCTCTCACTGAGCATTCACTTCATCCTTTCACAAAAGAAACGACAGACTTTGAAGTGACATCCAGGAGAAAGTGTTTGGGGAGCAGGCTTTGAAAGGGGCAGCTGCAGAAATTGCTCCTTAGGTCACCCCAAAAGATGATTTTAGTGCTTTCTGCCATCAAGTAGTGTGAAATTTCTGAAAGAGCCCAGAACATGCTTGATTCTAAGCTAAGGATTCAGAATGAACTAAAGAAGTAGTGGTCAATAACAGGGATTAAGAAAGGCCATATTGTACCAAAGCTTTTTTGTTTCTTTAAAAGTTTGCTCTAGGCCAGTGCCTCCCAGCATTTTTTTATCTGGGGGTCCATCAGAGGCAATGCCCTTTGTGAAGTGTACTGGAAGGGATTTGGAGTCACCGCTGGGGCTGCTCACAATCAGAGGTGACCGGTCCAGGGACTCCAGGGACCCCAGGCCCTATCCTTCTGCTCTGAGATGTGAGTGTGTCCATATCTTAAGGGCCCTGGTGGTAAATCTCTGGCAAGACCAAGTGGGGGTTTCTGCAGAGAAAGGACTTGAGACAGACACTGCTATTTCCCTCCCTTTTCCTTCAAAGCAGAGCCCATTTTATTCAGGGAAACAACATCCTCAGATGAAGACTACAGTTCCCAGTCTCCCATTCTGCTAGATTATGGCCATGTAACTGAATTCTGGCCAATAAGGTATATGCAGAATTGTTACGTGGGCATTCTGGGAAGGCTGGTATAAAGAACTATTTTAGATTGGAGATACCCACTTTATGCCTGGGGCTTCCCAGGTGGTGCTAGTGGTAAAGAACCCATCCGCCAATGCAAGAAACATAATGAGATGTGGGTTCAATCCCTGCATCAGAAAGATCCCCTGGAGGAGGACATGGCCACCCGATCCAGTATCCTTGCCTGGAGAATCCCATGGACAGAGGAGCCTGGCGGGGTGCAGTCCATGGGGCTGCAAAGAGTGGACATGACTGAAGCAAATTAGCATGCAAATTTGGCCTATCCTCCTTTCTGATACTGGAACATGGGTCAAATGGCCAGGGGCCTAGAAGCTATCTTACATTGCGAATGTGACTCTAAAGACAAAAGCCACATTTCAGGGCAGTGGAATGAAAGGGAAGATTCAGTCCTTGATAACCCTGGGGCAACAACACATACCCTTGGCTGCTTACATTCTAATTTCTGTTACAAGAGAGAGAAGAATGCTGCTGCTGCTGCTGCTAAGTCCCTTCAGTCGTGTCTGACTCTGTGTGACCCCATAGACGGCAGCCCACCAGGCTCCCCTGTCCCTGGGATTCTCCAGGCAAGAACACTGGAGTGCGTTGCCATTTCCTTCTCCAATGCATGAAAATGAGAAGTGAAAGTGAAGTCGCTCAGTCATGTCCGACTCTTGGCGACCCCATGGACTGCAGCCCACCAGGCTCCTCCATCCATGGGATTTTCCAGGCATGAGTACTGGAGTTGGGTGCCATTGCCTTCTCCGGAGAGAAGAATACACCCATCTAATTCAACCCCTCTGGTTTCCAGGTTTCAAAGCTACCTTAGAGGTCTAAATTCAGAACAGGCTGGGAAAGCAGTGAAGATCAGAGTGAAAGTTTGTGTGGGTATGATCTTTCAGATATTTAACCACTGACATTGTGATGACATTAATTAATCCAAATAGATGCTGATGTAGGGAGTGGAAGATGTTGGCATGCTTGGTCTTAATCCTGGTTGTTAACTGCGTGGAAATCAAGGGGTCCCAAGAAAGGAGTGGAAGGTAGAGCTACAGAGAATGCCATTCACTAAAAGTTCTTTAATATTTTAAGATGGTCATTTTGGTAGACATCATCCGTTTGTCACTCCAGAGCATGAGACTGGTGAGATGAGTGAAAGAGTTGAAAGAAATGGAGTGATTTCATGGGCCAAGGTCAGGGAGGGTGTGCTGGGGTTCAGATGGCAGCTGCAGGGGAGAGTGGGCTTGGGCTGTGGTTATTTTAGGAGTCAGGGAAGCACAGATAAACATGAGCAGGGCTTAGTGTAGGGCATCAGGAGTTTCTGCAGAAGGAAGGAGGAAAGGCAGTTAACACATACATTCTTCATTCTGCTTCATTTTCATTCACACCTGACTTCCTCACCATTTCTTCTTTCAGCTTAATCTTATTCCACTTCATTTGACTCTATTCCCTTTCTTCAGAAATATTAATATGGAACTGAAGTATATAATTTGTGTCTATTTTTCTTCCTTAATAGAGATTTATTTCCTATTCTATAAAATGTAAATGAGTAGACTTTGGATAGTTTCCATGAAAAAATGCAGAGGAATTCAAGCTGCTTCTATTTGCACAGTCCCTCATTAGTTGTTTTCTGTGAGTCAGTGACCCCTGATAGGAAACAAAAGGGGAGGAGATCTTTATCTTTAGGCAAAAGAAGCCCATTAACCAGGAGCTTTCTGTAAAGAACCCACTGAAAGTCTTAGTGATATTTTGCCAGCACTCATTCAGCAGTTCTTTATTGCTGGTCCCTGTGCTAAAGGCTGAGGATGCAAGGTGAGAGCAGCTAGAGTCTAATAAAGGCAGTACAGTAAAAAATGTAAATGAATAATAACTTGATAGCCACTTGCCTTCTTGATATTTACAAAATTGTTAATGAACAACTAATCTGAATTTTATCTCATTTATCTTCCTTAATATACTCTCTCAGTGAAGACTCTACAAAGTGAAAACATCCTTGGAATAGCTACTTCGGGTAAGCTGTTTCTAAATATTCAAAAGTTAAAGTAAAATGAACTTTTTTAAAGAAAATCAAATTTTTGATTATTAAAATAATTTTATCTCACCTTTCTTTTGCCTGGAGATCCTTTTTTATTAATGCTTCAAACTTCTTAATTTCATTGGCCACATCCTTTAAAGAAAATTCATTAATTTTTTACCTCTAAATATATTGAAACTTTTTCATTTATCAGTTTCATTCAAATTTATAAAAGTGATATATACTAATAATTCAAGCTAGTTAGGATTTCTAAATATTCTAGAATATTATTCTATTCTAATTTGTTACTTTTAGTGTAGGCTAAAGGTACCTCTGACAGTACATCAAAAGGCATTTAATAAGAAAAAAGATTATCAAAAAGTTAGGATGTGCATTTTTAATTACAATTATTTTAAATGAGAATAATTCCAGGAGTTGGTGATGGACAGGAAGGCCTAGCATGCTGCGGTCACGAGGTCGCAAAGAGTCGGATACGACTGAGCGACTGAAGTGAACTGAAGCATTTTTTGGATATAAATATTTCTTCAAAAATTATCTTGGGTGTTTTAAACACTTCTTGTGTACTCCTATGTTCACTATGAATTTGCTGTTGGAAAATTAATTTTAGCTGATCTGCCTACTGCAAATCCTTTTTCATGAACTTTAATCAAGTCAAGGAAACATAAGAAATATTTTTATTAAAATGGGGTCAGAAAAAAGCCTCTGTGGGTAATATTTTTAGACTCTAACTATAGGATTTTAATATTAAAAATTAAATGCGTTAAAATCAAATGCAATGGATTTAGACATCAGAGTGACCTGCCAATCTTTGCTTTATCAGCATTGTGAACTTGGGCAAAACATGCCAGTTTTCTGAGCCTCAGTTTTCTTATCCAAAAAATGGGGAAAGCAATACCCTACTTAGAGAGTTGTTTACAAATTCAAGACAATGTGAAGTGCCCAGCCCACAGCCTGACATATAGCAGATGATGAATAAATGGTAGCTATTTTCTTAAGTTAAAGGGGAGAATATCAATAACAATCATTATAGCAGCATGAAGTATAGATTCCAGGAATTAGTATCAAAACGTACAGATAGTACTGCTCCCCTATGAAATATAATGAGATTGTATCCTATATGGATGACTGATAATTGTAAGTAATAAAATATTTATCAATAGTATATATTAAATCTAAATATAATGAAAGCAAGCAAATTGCTTAACATTTCTAGGACTCATAGAAAGACAGTGCAACATGGGAAGGAAGTGTCCGGGAAAAGCAAATAGTAGTAATGGCACATACCTGGTATTCTGGGTACCTAGACTGGCCCCTGTTGTAAGCATGGGTGTCATGACCCATCACAACAGCACCCACTCTGGCACAGTTTGCTAGTGATCACAGAATCCACCACACAAGAGTCCACACAGGTAATTTCATTTAACAGCAGTTTGTCACCCATATCTTAAAGCTATATTCTCTGTTTCTAAACAGTTTAAATAACGGAATAAGATGGATTGGACATGCATGCAGTGCAGGTGTTTTAAATGAGTAGGGACAATGCCAGACGTAATTTGAAAAGGAAGTAGGAAGTTCAGGGAAGTTTCTCTCTTAGGGAAAGATCATCCTTTCATTAAGATAAACAGAACACAATGTTAAAGGATTATCACTTACCTCTGCCTCTTTTTTCTTTTTCATTAATTTTTGGGCGTCAAATGTTTTCAGAGTACGATTTGATGTGGGTTTAGGAATCTGTATGATAGCTGCTTGGATTTTGGCCATGATTTCATTTTGTCGTCTTTTGCTCAAGCGTTGCTAAATATTCCATATATATAAGTTTAGTTATTCAGTTTATCAGAATAATATGCAATGTAATACACTCACAGGTACACAGATATGTAAATTTTCCATTCAACTTTTCTAAACTCAGCATTAACTGATGGACTAGGTAATATTAGGAAAGAAGTATCAAAATAACTAATTCTGAAAAGTACGATACTGAAACACAGTTTGGGAGTCCCTAAATTATGCAGATAGAATGTGTCTATTTTCATTATGGGTGGTGATACTAAAAGGCTAATAAAGGTATCCCCAATATGAAAAATGAATGTAATTCTTTCCCAGTTCCTCCTTCATGACCTGCCTAATCATGGGAAGAAAAAATTTAATCCAGGACACGGTGTCTAGGAGGGCTCTCAACATCACTAATTATTAGAGAAATGCAAATCAAAACTACAATGAAGTTTATTACCTCACAGCAGTCAGAAGGGCCATAACCAGAAAGTCTCAAAACAATAAATGCTGGAGAGGGTGTGGAGAAAAGGAAACCTTCTTACACTGTTGGTGGGAATGTAAATTGGTACAGCCACTATGGAGAACAATATGGAGGCTCCTTAAAACACTAAAATAGGACTACCATATGACGCAGCAATCCTACTGCTGGGCATGACCCAGAGAAAGCCACGCACTCCAGTGTTCACGGCAGCACTATTTACAACAGCCAGTTCATGGAAGCAACCAAAATGTCCTTCAACAAAGGAATGGATAAAGAAGATGTGTTATGTATCAATATATACAATGAAATATTACTCAGTCATAAAAAAGAACAAAATTGTGTCATCTGCAGAGACTTAAATGGACCCGGAGACTGTCATACAGAGTAAAGTAAGTCAGAAAGAGAAAAAATGTTAATGCATATATGTGGAGTCTCGAAAAATGGTAAAGATGATCTTATTTGCAAAGCAGAAATAGACACATGGACGTTCAGAACAAACATATGAATGAATTGAGAGACTGCAGTTGACATATATACACCACTATGAACCTACTGTATAGCACACAGAATTCTACTTGGTGCTTTGTGGTGACCTAAATGGGAAGGAAATCCAAAAAAGAGGGGATATATTTAAATGTATGGCTGATTCACTTAGTTGTACAGCAGAAACTGACACAGCAGTGTAAAGCAGCATACTTCAATTAAAAATAATAATCAAAGGACATTTAATGATTATTTTCAATGTTCAAAGCATTGTACCAGGCAAATTTTTTGAATGGGAGTAACTAAAAATCTTGTGAGGTCATATGACAGGTAAATAATGAAAGTCAATAATATCAGCAAGAGGTGGTTAACACCAAAGAATGAGAATTATCTGTGTCCTAGGAGTTCCCCAGAAAGAGTTTATGTGCACTGGGAAGGTTGCAGAGTAGGTGGAGGGAAGTTTAGGGGAAGAGGAGAGAGGAGAATGAGGAGAGTGAGCTTGGGTAGGAGAGAGGGAAGAGCAGAAATAAATAAGTCCTATTCAGTAACAGGCTGCCAGTGTAATAACAGAAGAAAGACAATGCTGAGGGTTATGAAAAGATACAGAAAGACAGGTTGAGACTGTTTAGTGAAAAGATTTGAATGCTAGTCAAATCAAGGGGCAAGATATTTGTAGAATAGCTTCCCGGGTGGCTCAGATGGTAAAGAATCTGCCTGCAATGCAGGAGATCTAGGTTCAATCCCCGGGTCAAGAAGCTCCTCTGGAGAAGGAAATGGCAACACACTCCAGTATTCTTGCCTGGAGAATTCTATGGATAGAAGAGCTTGGCAGGCTACAGTCCATGGGGGTTTCAAAGAGTTGGACACAGCTGAGCAACTAACAAAACACAACATATTTGTAAAATAGCAGGTTTCTGAGAAGAAGCAGCCAACAAAAGTGGAATTGAGGGTAGATTCTCCTAGCAGTTGATTAAACTCTAGGAAACAAGCCTGAAGATCAGAGATTCATTCATAGGTTGCAGCAGGAGATCTGAGTGGATACGACAGGTGTATAGAAGAAAAAGAGCAGGCCTAAGAAGCACAAGGAATTAGGAACAAACAGAATTTGATAAGTTACTGGTGATTAGTGGATAGGATGGAGGGAGGCATCAAAAATGAATAAAAGGAAAGAAAATATAAAACCTGAATAGGGCCAATAACATAATCAGGGACATACATGCTCTAAGGGGCTTCTTTGAAAATGAAACATCTTTGCCGTGTCTCTTCAGCAAGCTTTATATTCTGATATATTTATAATTTTTCTTTATATACTTACATCTCGGAAAGCCTCGCTTTTCATGTTTTGAACTTTTGTGCTCATCAGGGGCTGTACAGTTGGCATTTCCACTCTAGTCTGAACACCTTTCTTTTTCTTCTGGAGAGCAATGTACAACTGATACAAGAGTTTCGTGGCAGCCCCAGGCTTCTCTGTGATGATATTGTGGGCCACATTCTGATCAAATTGCACACCCAAAAGGTGAAGTGTAGGCTCCAAGCGAGAAAAATTGTTAAGTTTGGCACTGGAAATCCTAGGCATTAAAATATTTCACATAGTAAGACATTGAGTTAAAAGCAAACAACAAATATCAGAGGATTTTGATAACCAAATACCATGTTCTTTTAAATGTATCAGTCCTTGCAAAAACCACTTAACCCTCTAGACAGGTTGAGATTTTGTCTATTGCCCTAGCTCCATGCATTTATTTCTCCTGAATGGTTAAAATAAAACTCATTAATTTCATATACTCTTCTACTCAAATAGATACTAGAATTTCTACAGGAAGTCAGTACAAAAACATACCTAAATGCCTTCTTTGAAATGGAAAAACTTAGCTATAGTTTTGAAAAACATTTTACTCAGAAGACAAAACTGCACTTTAAATATCCATTTCTTTAATTCATATCACCTGAAGATAACCTCATTTTCAGTGATGACTGAAAGTGATGACTCTCACCATTATCCGCTCAGGTATTGTCAGAAATAGTTAAACAATATTAGCCATACAACTAGATGAGTCATGAGATCATCACTGTATAGTGTATATCACTTCTTCAAAAATCACTAAAGACTTTCTAAAATATATTTTTTGTTGAATCATCTATTATCAAAGGAGGCTCACATTTTAGAAGAACTCACTAATTCATTATTAATTTACTCTCTCAACTATACCAATAACTTATTGAATTTAATAAATGTTTATAAAATTATTAAGGTCTTACAAAGATGAATAAGACACCCTGTCCTTTAGCAGTTCATAGCAGGAAAACAAGCGTAATAAGTAGTGATAAACTAATGCAACTGTTGTAATAAAGGTCTCAAATGACTAAGGGCCATCAATAAGCCTATGAATACAGCAGTAGAATAAAAGCATAAAGATGTTAGATGCATTTGCAACTTTTGTGCCTCTCTTATGTTCAAACTGGATGCAAATGTGAATTTTATCCACTGGCCCATTTTCTCTTTACTTTAACTTTCAAACATCAGTGATATTCTTTGATGGAAAAAAAATATACTGAATATACTTGAATATAAGTCAAAGTCCCATCTTCTCCCCGACAAAAGAGGATACCTTAGAACAGAGGGAGTTGGCAGAATTTCTAACATTATAGGGTTACTCACTCAATAACTTCATTTTAGACTATAAAGCTATTTGGGGAAGATACAATGACCTCTGTTGAATTTTCAGAAGCTGAAAGAGATCACTTAGCACTTAAACTTTTTAAATTTTATTTTATTTTTAATTGGAGGATAATAACTTTATAATATTGTGATGGTATCTGCCATACATCAACAAGAAACAGCCATAGGTATACATACGTCCTTTCCCTCTAAAACCCCCCTCCCACCTCCCTCTGCATCCCAGCCCTCTAGGTTGTCACAAAGCATTGGCTTTGGGTTCCCTGTGTCACACAGCAAATTCTTACTGGCTATCTACTTCACATATGGTAATGTATATACTTCAATGCTACTCTTTCAGATTATCCCACCTTCTCTCTCCCCCACTAGGCCCAAAAGTCTGTTCTCTATGTCTGCATCTCCGTTGCTGCTCTATAGATAGGTTCATCAGTATCTTTCTAGATTCTGTGCATGCGCACATGTGTGTGTGTGTCTCTCTCTGTCTGTCTGTCTGTCTGTTAGTTGCTCAGTTATGTCCAACTCTTTGAGACCTCATGGACTGTAGGCCACCAGGCTTCTCTGTCCATGGAACTCTCCAGGCAAGAATACTGGAGTAGGCTTTCATTCCCTTCTCCAGGTCTAGATTCCAAATATATGCATTAATATATGATATTTGCCTTTTTATTTCTGCCTTACTTCACTTTGTATCCCTGGTGAAGGAACTAGCAACCCACTCCAGTATTCTTGCTTAGAGAATACCACGGACAGAAGAGCCTGGAGGGCTACAGTCCAAGGGATCCCAAGAGTCGGACACAACTTAGCAACTAACCCACCATTTTGTATAACAGGCTCTAGGTTCATCCACCTCATTAGAATCGACTCAAATGCATTCTTTTCTATAGCTGAGTGATATTCCATTATATATATATATGTATCATAACTTATTTATCCATTCATCTGTCAACAGACATCTAGGTAGCTTGCATGTCCTAGCTATTATAAATAGCACTTAGCACAAACTTTATATACTGTTATACTGTTTCTAGTATATTATTTCTCAAGAGATAGTTCTCAAGCAGTGATTCTAAACATTTTTTTTCAATCACATATAATATCTTTTGGAAATATGATGAGAACTATGAAACATTTTCCCCAGAAAAGAAAACACACATCCATGCATATACACAAAATGCGTATGCAATTTGGGGGAATTTGTCAATCTTCTAAAAATCTAGCCTAAAAGTGCCTACTAACTGCAAAGGAGGTGGGGTTGGGAAAATAAAGGAATTATTTATAAATATAAATAAAGAAGCCACTGCCATAGGAAGGCCAAAGCAACAAGTGCATTGACAGAAGACACTGAATCCCTTTCCAGTCATGTGGTGTAACTCAGTGTCCCATTTCCTCTATTTGGTCAAGTATATTTAGCATGGCATGCCACATTGGCCAAACTTTGAATAAAGTATTTTAAATCGATAAAAGATAAACAGATTTTAGAAGGAATGAGAAGAGATAAGGAATGCTAAAAGGCAATCTTATCAACAACAAAAGTAAAACACTTTTTTAGGTCTTCTCATGTCATGTCTAGTGTTGCAATTTGTTTTCCCACAAATGACCTACAGTTTGAGATAATAAGCATTGGCTTAAAATGATTAGGGTACTATATAGACCATGTTTTGAAGAGTGCGATTGTGAAAGAGGATGGTCAGGTCAATGACTTGTGTTCACGTTCCTTGGATGGGCATCTGACAGCCACTTTTGATCTTTCATCACAGTTCATCTTTTCATGTCCTTATCTTTGGAGTTTGTATGTTTTCTCCACTACATTTATTTGCAAAGATATGGCCCAAGGGACACCTTTTCAAGATTTTGCCTGTGACATAAGCTTAGGCTTCAGAGATCAGAGGCACCATAATTTGGGAAGGAAAATCCAAAAGCAAACACCATTCATTTCCAAATTTTATCAAAATTTAGCCGTGTGCCCAATGAAAGTAAAGCACACTACCCTTCCTCTTACTTGTTTTACAAAACCTCCAGAATGCAGTGTAGCCTGCTAATACTACAGGGTTCAGTGACACAGTAGGCTTCAAAATGGCTTTTATGGTCTGGCTGAAGTGTCCAGGTGTAATAGCACTTCTTTCTGGAAGTTTTTAATAATATATATTCTAAATATCCAACCAAAATTTTGGGAATATAACTGGTATGCAAATGGACGGAAGTCCACTCTTGTTATAATGTATGCTCAATCAGGATACCATGATAATCAATTGTTTGTTTTTAAACCTAGAGAAACCACTGGGACATTTTCGCTCTGGAGACAGAGCATATGATGTAAATGATGACCCTTGAGGGGATAAGGTATGTGTTCTGGGAAATGCCTTCTCCCTCTCTAGCTGCAGTCCTTATCTGCCAAGGGATTACCTGTCTCTTCTCCTCCTTGACACCTTGTGAGGGAATACAACTCAAAAGGTCATTAGGATAGGGATATCCATGCTCCTTTACTTTTATTTTTTTAACTAATCTGCTCATTTCTCACCCTCTGAGTTGGACTACAGATATCCTAAAATAGAATTCTTTCAGAGTTAGATGAGTTGTTCTTAGGATGAAGTAATTCGCAAAGCAAGTTAACTTCAAGTTATGCACAATGCAGATTTAGATTTAGTTTACTGTTTACATTTTAAACTAAAGAAACTAAAAGTATTACACAAAAATCCCCAAATCATAAGCTCTGGCACTAGACAGCTGTTTAAAAACTAGGCTTTACAAAGAAGGGTCCTTTTCCCCACTGAATACGCTAACACAAAGCTCAGATGTATGGATTTACTGATTCTTGTCTTTAGAATATCATGTGCCCTAGAAAAACAGTGGGTTGTCCTAGGAGCTAAAGCTTGATAGTACCTAGTTGTTAAGACAAATAGATCCATCTCCCCATGTTAAGAAATATCCTTTGCAGTGAGTGAAGGGCAGGGCTGCAACACAGGATGATACTCAGGGCACATACCTATGAAGAGGCAGGAGAGGTGTGAAATCTAACCTGGGCTCAGCTTGCTAAGTCCAGGACCTTGGCATGAGGCAGCTTCATCCAAAATGGGGCTTTCCGTTCTTTACACACAGGCTTTCCTATTTACTAAGACCTTTTTGCACAAGGGCTTTCCTATTCACTAAGACCTGTGTCTTTATGATTACCTCCATCCATATGGGTCCCTATTTCTATTTCATGCAAAGACCTTCCATGGTCTTGCTAACAAGAGCCAACTCAGTACACATGAAATACTGCACACATGATCTGATTAGTATGGTTCTTTTAAGTTTTCCATACCTAATTCAGAACCAGATACACTTTCTGAAGTCAGTCATTTTTATTCAAATAGAGAAACATGATGGTGTGCCTGCAGTGGGTCAGGGACAATGCCTGGAGCACAAAGAATAAATGTACTCTGCAACTTTGAGCATCTTTGCAAAGTAGTTAAGACACAAACATTCATATATTCACTCATCATATATGGTTTGAGCTCCTTCAGGTGGTAGTAACTCTGATACGAACTGACATATAAATAAAAAATATAACTTAAAGTAATAAAAAAGGCATGTCTGAAGTGTTGTTGAGACAAACAGAAAAAAA
Organism: Capra hircus; assembly: GCF_001704415.2. Lineage (NCBI taxonomy): Eukaryota > Metazoa > Chordata > Mammalia > Artiodactyla > Bovidae > Capra > Capra hircus. Next base: position 38,524,468 of record NC_030827.1, read on the forward strand.
AAAAAACAAAGAAGAAAAGGAAATTAAATCTGCTGGGGAGAAAACAAAGAATTTAGAACAGGGTGGATTTTTAGCTGGATCTTAAGGATGAGTAAGTTTCTCAAGGTCAAAGTGAACAAAGAATGATATACAAATGTTCAAGGCATAACAAAGGCACATGACATATTTGTGGACCAAAGTAGCTTATGTCAGAGCCACAAACTGGTGGAAAATATGACTGGAAAGGGTGGATAAGGGTCACAAGGGAAGCAGTTTGTAAGAGAAGCCTTGAGAAACAGAAACTGGAATACCTAAAGCTTTTTAAGCTGATGGGGGAAAGCACACCTAAAGATGTGGGTGTAGAGTTCTATCTGCCTATGGAGAAGTTCAAACAAGGGGCTTAATGCAGGACTTATCAGTATATGCAGCCATTCATTAATTCAAAAACCATTTACTGAAAGCTAAACATGTGCCAGGCCCACGATAGCCCTGGGGATGCAAAGAAAAATAATTCGTACTACAACTACAAAATCCCCTGAAGGTACAATGTGCAACTGAAAGAGATACAAACAAAGAAACTGACAACAAAGTGACCGATATTATAACAAGTAACTGTACAAGAAAAGTTTATAACTTTCATGAAGGGGTAATAAGCAATGACACCAAAAACGGATTGGAAACCTGGTTACACGGAGATCATCACAAATCAATCTGCATGAGAACTTGTGAGAAAGCAAAAAAGAGAAAAGAAAGGAATGTACACTGACTTACCTACCCTGGAAATCTTATACCTTAGAGGCTGATCCTGGCTTCTACTGGAAGGGAGGAGATTTAGGTAGAAGCAGAGTGGGCACAAGGCTAGAAGATCAAGCAGAGGAGGCAGCTTGGGCTAAGCAGTGAAGGGCAGTGTATACCTTGCTCTTGAGGAAGAGATGTGAGACATAAGAGTAGGATATGCACTAGAATGTTACCTAGTACCCTAGAAGCTTAAGAAATTGTCAGGGATTAGCAAAAGAGGCTAACTTGGTATAAAAATATATTTACAATCCATGGCTTCTGTTGAATTACACTATTATTACCTGCACAACTAGCATAATCTGGCTTGTGAAAGAATGACTCACCTCTAGAACGGAGGTACTAGACTTCTTTCCCTTAAACTCTTGCAATGTAGGTAATGCTCAATGGAGGTCTACCATCCCAAGGAGCCAAAAACTAAGAAATACTCGAGTGGGAAATATCAGGTTAAAACACTATGGATATGGAGCAGGATGTCATGAATGGCAGAGTAAGGACCTCCAAAAATCTATTCCTCCAAAAGACACTAATTTAACTGACAACATTAACTGCTTTGTAACTCTAGCAATTAGCCAAAGGCATGTAACAGTATAAAGAAAATTTATTCAAGAAAAAAACCTTAATCTCAGTAAGAACACAGAGCTTTTAGTCATTTCAACTTGCCCTATTCCCATTTCCTTCTTCCCAGCTCTTGAAAATCAGTAGCCTTACAGTGAAAACCAGCAGCCTAACAGCCATCTGAGAAGGCAGACAGGTTTGAAACTCCTCAAGAAATCCTATCCTCAGAACAATGCCATTATTTAACACAATTTAGAGCTCAATCACTGCCTTAGGTAGCTGTGATCTTAAACAATTGCCACTGATTGCTTTTTACTAATACCCTGGGCATAAGGTTTTCCAAATGGCAACCCACTCCAGTATTCTTGCCTGGAGAATCCCATGGACAGAGGAGCCTGGCAGGCTACAATCCATGGGCTCACAAAGAGTCAGACACAACTTAGTGACTGAACCACCACCACCACCTAAGGCAGTAATACCACTGGTGCAAACAAGAGCTGCCCAAAAATTTAAAAGGGAGATATAAGAATGAAATATCCACTGGGAACTTTGAAAAGCTCTGATACATTCCTGGGGATCAAGAGGACCATATGCATGTGTAGGAATGTTTGGATACCCAGGAAAGATAGGAGGAGGTCCAAATCTCTCACTTTTGGCTGACCTTAAGCTCCTGTACAAGCAGGAAGTAAAGGCTAAGGCAGAGTTGTAAACTGTGAAAGCACTGAAGATATACCTCAACAAACTCAGCATCTCAGCCAAGGAAGATTTATCAATTCAAGATATTTTAAAATATCTCCATTTATTTGCTGAGCTCTGTTCACTAAGCTAACCAAGCAGAGTTTTCAGGTGCTATACACAACAGGGAATACAGATTTTCGAAAATTAGTCCAAGAGAGTCATTAAACAAAAGGTAGCAGCAGAGCAACAACAACAAATCCTGGGAAGGTGGAATAATCTGTGTTACCTCACTGCATTATTTTAGATGTCTGTTTTCAACAATTTTGAGACATATAGAGAAATAGGAAACACTGTCCATACCTAGGGGGAAAAGGTCAGAAACTCTCTGAGGAAGCCCAGATGTTTAATTTGTTAGACAAAGACCTTAAGTTGGCTATTATAAGTGCTAAAAATGAAAATAATTCATTTTTTAAAAATTGTAAAAGAAAGTATGAGAACAACATCTCAACAAAAAATAGAATATCAATAAGGAAATAGAAATTATAAAAATGAGAACCAAGTGGAATTCTACAATTAAAAAGTATAATAACTGAGAGGTAAAAAGTCACTGGAATAGCTCAACAGGACATTTGAGGTGGCAGAAGAAAGAAGCAGTAAACTTTAAGACAGATCAATTGAAACTATTCACAGGGGCAACAAAAAGGAAAAAGAATGAAGAAAAATGAACCGAATCCCAAAACACATAAACACATTCTAATCATGAGAGAAAATTTCAGACTAATTCCAACTGAGGAACAATATCAAAATACTTGACCAGTTTTTAATTTTTCAAAACTGTAAAGATTATCAAAAACAAGGAAAGTCTGAGAAAATGATATCCTGATAAGATATTAGAACCAAAAAGACATTAGATAAGAATTATAACAAATCTTTGGTACAAAATGTACCATACCAATATAAGATGACAACAGTAGGGAAAACATGGGAACTCTCTGTACTATCTTTGCAACTTGTCTGTAAACCTAAAATTGTTCTAAAATAAAAAGTTTAGTTTTTAAAAATCAACAAAGCTCCCAAGACCTGTGTGATACTGTCAAGTATACCAACATACACATAATAGGAGTCCTAAAAAGAGAAGAGAGATGAAAAGAAATGGGGAGAAAGAACTTTTGGAGAAATGAGAAGCAAACATTTCACAAATCTGATTAAACACAGGAGTGCAGGATTATGGAAGACATTAAAATGGGGCCCATCTAGAGATGAGGTCTTGTAACAGCCTGTAACTTTTTCTCCTTTGTAGTCCTGGGAAAATGACGTATGTATATGTGAGGAAGCGGCAATTTTCATACCGATGGTGTGCTTGCCTGGTTTAGGTCTGGAAGGAATCTTGTGATAAATGATTCCTTAATGTTAACTTTGGAGGCTAAATCCATCCAAATGCCAAAGGAATTGACCTTTTTTAAAAATAAAGAATAATCTCACTAACCTGCTTTCTGAAAAGTCTGCAAAATCATCCTGAAGTGCAAACTTGTGCAAAACTTCTCCAATTAGATAGCCACTGGAAAATGCCTTTGCAAATGACTTGGGACCTGATTTTTAAAACACAGAGATAAAAAAATAAATATAATGCTTTACACAGAGCTTATATATTTTCAGTATGTACATACAGAGTAAAATCCCATAATTTAACTTGAACTCAGAATGCCATCAAAATAGTTCTAAAAATATCTTTTAATAATCAGATGAAAATACTGAATTTTAACAGTAGGTATCTTATAAAGGTCCCTGAATAAATGTGGATCAGTACTTGATAACATATGATATTTTGAAAGAAAAGACAACTTCTGATCAAACCAAACCAAACACAACCAACAAAATAAATAACCTTCGATCTAAAAACAAATCTTCAGTATATTTTATAAAATTATACTCTAATACTTCCATTATGAATACAACTTGTGGATGATTTCATATTCTTGACCAAGTGAGGTACAATCCAACTTCTTTAAACCTCAAAACTTAATTTTAACCTTTATGCAATGGAAATTTTAGAAAAATCATCTATGCCTTCTTAAATAAAACCTACTGAACATAATCAAGGCTTTCCTTGGGCTTCCCTGCTGCCTCAGTGGTAAAGAATGCACCAGCCGATGCAGGAGACATGGATTCGATCCCTGATCCAGGAAGCCCACATATCTCGGAGCAACTAAGCCCATGCACCACAACTACTGAGCTCGTGCTCCAGAGCCTGGGAGCTGCAACTACTGAGCCCATGGGCCTCAACTACTGAAGCCTGTGTGTCCTAGAGTCTGTATTATGCAATAAGAGAAGCCACTTCAATGAGATGCCTGCACACCACAACTAGAGTAGCCCAAGCTCACCACAACTACAGAAAAGCAAGTGGAGCAACGAAGATCCAGTACAGCCCAAATGGGGTCGCACAGAATAGGACACGACTGACGCGACTTAGCAGCAGCAGCAGCATATTATAAAAATAGATTTACATTGGTGGTTCTGTAGTTTACTCCAATGTAGCTGGTGTCCTGTACAATGATGGAGATGGCCCAGAGGAAGACAGGTTTTGGAGCTAGAGATACCTATGCTGAAATCTTGTCTCTGCCTTATACTAGCTGTGCAACCTCTGACAAGCTGCTTAACCTTCCTGAATTTCTGTCCCATCCTATCTATATCTATCTTGGTGAGCTATTTTAAAGATTAGAGGTAATATATGAGAATATCTTGGTACCATGCCTGCCACAAAGTATGCACATAATGATGAGTGCAGGAAAAAAATTAAGTATAAAACAGAATTTGCTTTCTTTAAAAATGTCCTTAGTTTGGGGTAACTTATATTTTTCTTTTGAAGGGTATAGGGTTACTTGGTATTCGAGAATGATATTTGAAGTTGATACATAATACATTATCATAAGACAAAGTCATCAGCTCCCAAAGGATTTCAAAATCCTCCAAAAATCTTCAGTGTGTTTCTATCAGAGTCCTTTAGGCAACTGCAATATTAAATATTTATAAACTGTTATACATTATCACAGTATCACAAACTCATTCATACGGAATTATCCTCTTTTATCTATTTGACTATCAACAAGGTGGCTAACTGCAAAAGAAGTTAGAATGATTTCACGATTCGTCTGGTGCTTGGTGTGTGATTGCAGGGAGGTGAGGGGAGAGACCTTACTCAGAAGACTTTACATCATCATAAGGCTCCTGCATATCTGACACTAGCCCACAATTTTGCCCAAAGCTTCCCTATTATCTGCTCTCAAAGTATTTTATAATTTAGTACCCCAGTTCTTAGGTTAAATCAATATAAAGTAGCTTAAAAAGATGTCAACAATTCTCATTGATTCTGTTTACTCAGGGTGAGCTCCTAAACTATCTAGCACTAGAATCTACTGACTCTGCCTTCCAGCATCATGGGGCTTCCCTAGTAGCTCAGTTGATAAAGACTCTGCCTGTAATGCAGGAGACTTGGGTTCGATCCCTGGGTCAGGAAGATCCCCTGGAGAAGGGAATGGCAACCCACTCCAGTACTCTTGCCTGGAGAATTCCATGGACAGAGGACCTGGCTAGCTACAGTCCATGCGATTGCAGAGAGTCAGATGAGACCATGAGACTAATATTCCTTTCCTTTTCCAGCATCATACACCAGCATCATACACATTTCAGTCTTTGCAGCAACTGAAATCCAAAGAGCTCCTTCTGCCCCTAAAGGCAGAGGTGTGCCTTGTCCTCCTGCTGAGTCACTGTTGCTTTCCCCTTCCCTCAGGACCCACCACTGCTGACCTCCAAAGCTGTTCCCTGCTTTTCGGTTTCCACCACTGTCCTTGCTGTGTTGTCTGCGCTGCTCTGGCTGTGCCTTGCACCTCTTCTGTCTATTGTTTTCTCTGTTCGGCTTCTTTCCCTTTTTTCTCCGTCTGCTGCTGCTGCTGCTGCTAAGCGGCTTCAGTCATGTCCGACTCTGTGCAACCCCATAGACGGCAGCCCACCAGGCTCCCCCGTCCCTGGGATTCTCCAGGCAAGAACACTGGAGTGGGTTGCCATTTCCTCCTCCAATGCATGAAAGTGAAAAGGGAAAGTGAAGTCACTCAGTCATGTCCGACTTGTAGTGACCCCATGGACTGCAGCCCACCAGTATTCTTAGTTTTCTGAAATGCCATTGGACATATAGTCATTGTCAGACTATAGAATCCTATTAAAAATCTAAAGACTACTACCTTGCATTCAGGAGCTGCTGCTATATCTGGTGATCTCGTTCTCCCACTCTCTGGATTTTGCATTTTTGCCTGTTGCTCCTGTTGACAAAAGACCTGAAATCTAACCTGTGAGTAACTGGGGAATAACTGTATCCTAATCCATCACACTCATCAGGCAAATGGTCTGTAGCAAACTCATAGCTACAAAAAGGTCAGGAGAAAAATAAAATCATAATCTACTTCCTTTGAAATGGCAGGACTTCTTAACAAGACTATTCTGATATGGATAAAATAGAGGCATTTTGGCTATAAAGGTCAAAGAAGAATAGCAAACACATTATTTCATTGTCAAGTAGGTTACTATAAATAAGTTTGAAAATGTGTTTGGAGCTCTGTGTGCATTAGACACTTTCAGTTTTTCTTTTTTCTTTTTTTCCTGTGCTACAGGAACACAGAAGAAAACAATCAGAGAAAAGCTATAAGAAGCAGCGAAAACAACAGAGGGAAAACACATAGAAAAAAAGTGGAGAGAAGAAGGGATTCGTGCAAGAAATTAGATGAAGAAAAAGCAGATAATCCAGGAATATGTAGATTAAAAGGTATGAGAAGGAAGATAAGAAGCCAGAGAGAGAAAGAGAAATGGAGAGAGGTGAGGGGAGAAAAACAGTAAGGAAAAAAGAAAACACAAGGGAAAGATTTTTTTCTTTTTGGTTTATCAAATTTTCCTTCCCAGTAAATGTTTCGGAATACCACAACTAATGATGGCCATCTCTACAAGTTAATTTGCACTCATGACTGGAATTACCTAAGGGAAAGAAAAGGTAGATTGGCTCCAGGATAAGGAACAATGAAGAATGTGGGAAAGAAATGAACCATAGGAGCTCAGTAACAATCTTCTCCCTGAGCTCTGAAATGATCTACAACTGGAAAAATGTTGTTCAGTAACAACTCAGCCACACCTCCAGTCTTCCAAGCCTCAGGTCTGATCCCATTCACTAAAGCTTTCAGTTGTAGAAATCTTTGATGTGAGCTTTTGTGAATTTTCTGGGACGGAGGGCAAAGAGTCTATGTGCTTTTCACCTGAGCCAGCTGGAGAAAAGACAAAAGAAGATAAGTCTTCTACATTCCAGATAGTAATGCAGTCAGCACAGGCTCTGGAGAGAGAAATATTTTCTGGTTTGACTCTTGCACCATTTATAAGACCCTGGACTTTGGATGGTTACACAGCCTCAGTTTCTTCTCTTTAAAAGAGGGAGAGTGATGGGTTCTACCTCCTGATAGTTGGTTTAATTAAATGAGATAATTGATTAAATGAGATAATGTAAAGTGCTTAGCATAATTCCTGGCCTATAATAAGTGCTCAGTGATCACTTTTATTATTATTGAAAGTGTTAGCTGCTCAGTCACGTCCAATTCTTTGCGACCCAATGGACTGTAGCCTGCTCAGCTCCTCTGTTCATGGGATTCTCCAGGCAAGAATACTGGAGTGGGTAGCCATTCCCTTCTCTATAGGATCAAACCTGGGTCTGTAGTGGAGGCAGATTCTTTGCCATCTGAGCCACCAGGTACTGCTTCCTAATTTAAGACAACATGTTATATCAATTACACAATTCATAAGCTCAGTAATAGATCCTCAGTGACAATAGTACAGGGCTTCCCACGTGGTGTTAGTGGTAAAGAACCTGCCTGCCAATAAAGGAGATGCCAGAGCCAAAGCTTTAAAGCCTGGATCAGAAAGATCCCCTGAAGGAGGGCATGGCAACCCACTCCAGTATTCTTGCCTGGAGAATCTCATGGACAGAGGAGACTGGTGGCTTACGGTCCATAGGGTAACAAAGAGTTGGACATGACTGAAGTGACTTAGCACGCATGCATGCAGTCACACATGCAATGACTATAGTACAAAGATCCTTATTTTTAAAGATAACTTAAAATTTAGATAGCAAATATTTGACCCTGTCCTTAAAGTCAGATACAGACCTACTCTTGGGTCCAGATAAGCGATAACACTCTCCCCAGTCTGGAGAAGCACATATAATCAAATGTAGTTGATTTTTACAGCAAATCATTTGAGGAAAAGAAATAATGACTGAACATAGCCTCACAGCATTTGTGGTCAACTTTTGCTACCAAATAACTAAAGAGATTTGGGGATGTGGGGATCATAGATGAGGGCCTATAGACCTACACATTCTATGCAAGTGAACTTTGTTCCTCTTTTACTAGAAGAGCAAAGACCTAGCTCAGGTTATCAACAACATTTAAAAAACCAAACAAATTTACTTTCATTTGAGAGATAGAAAAGCTGCTGGTGGTGGCCGGGCACTGGCCTGACCCCATTAGGCGCTGGTGTTCCTAGAAGCTGGTCCAGCTCTCACGGTTAGACTTTGGCCTTCTCCTGCTGGCCATAATCAATTTCACAGCACACCAAGATCAGACAAGGTTACTCAGTGACCCTGATGGACTAAGACAAAAACAAAATCCCTCTATAAACATGTCTGAACTCGGAGTGAAATAGTATTGCCCAACACACAAAAAATGACCAAATGTCACCCCCCTATTCTGACCGATGTGAGTGGTTGCTACTGTTTTTCCCTCCTTGCTTTGTTATCCCCACTTCCATTACCAGAATAGGTTATTCTGGTGTCCTTTTCTGTAAGAAGAATTGGTACTGTGGCTTATAAAATCATCAGAGTGTACTGTCTGTTAGCATGTCACAATTCCTAAGAAGTTGCTTAAAGTAATAAAGCAGAGTTTCTGAAATCACAAAAGTGAGGATCAAAGTACCTAGGATGACCTTCCTGAGATGAACACATCCATCAAGTTCTGCTAAAAACAATACTTTACCTTACTTTTGCCTCACTCATGCATCCTCATATAATAAAATATTTACTAGGTGCCTATTATGTGGCAGGCATCATGATAGGTATTCTTCTAAAGTGAGAGACACAAAAGTTGTTGAAATAATATTATCTAGACCTAGATAGATGATAGGCACTGTGGTAGATATTTTCCACTTGCAATATCATTTGATACCTCCCAAATATACAGTAATTATTATTATTACCTCTCAGGGTATAAAATTGTGACTAAAGATTACTGTTTCTAGTTCAGATATTAGAAAATCAGGACTTTAGAGATAACTAAATTTTTCAACTCTGTTTTCTATTTATTGATTCTTTGTTACTTGTGATAATGATGTCTGAGACTATTGAAACAAAAATACCTATAATAAGGTATCTACAATTTTCAATATGACCCCACCCAGAATCCAAAAGAATATGGACTGCTTGTATATCAATTTTTACATAGAATCTGATGTATACAGTACATGGAATTTGAATGCTCGACATTTGTGGAGAATGTTTAATTATGACATTCTGATGCCAAATTCCTCTTACAGTGAATTTATAAGCATTTTGTAAAACAGAGGCAATGATTAGGCTTGAAAATAACTGAGAGTCTGTAAAGACTTTTACAGCAAATCTCTTAGTAACATTATTCTGTATTGCTTATTTTTTATTACAAAAATAATTGCTTGAATTATTTTCTATTAAACAACTTTTAGTATGTTAAGACATTTCATTAACATACATCTAAGCATTATTTTCCAGGACAAATGGTCTAGTTAAACTTAACTCACTGGAGATCCTTAGCTTTAGTAACATAGAGCTGAATCTTCATATGTTGAGACTAATCAAACCTCTGGTGACTCCCAGAAACCTCATTAAGTGGAAGGAGACTGTTCTTAACTGAGGATCATTGGAATTCATTTTCTTTACTGCTGATATTCAGGGTAGTCCAGGCAACACAAAATTCAATATGAGATGCTTTATCCAATTGATTTCTACTTTTCAAAATAATCCAGAAATCAATCAGCTTTACCTGCCTCTCTAATGACTAAACCATTATTGAGTCTCACTGAGGCAGCAATGCATTCACTTGGCATTTTCATTCTGTTTGCTTTGTCTCAGGAAGCAACATGTGGACTGAACTACTTCTAAACAAATAGTAATAACTCCACCATTGCCATTTAACCATTTAACCATCTGGTTGAATTTCTGTACTTCTTGCGACTTCAACTGAACAATAATCCTCCTTAAAAGGAGCTCAAATGAATATCTTTGGGAGGGTTAATTTTTAAATAGTAAATTCCCTAAGCATAAAATCAAATGTATAATATATCCTAAGAGCACTCGTCAAAGATCTATCTCCAAATTCTAGTTCTAGGACTTACTAGATAGGTGACTTAGAACAAATCACCAAGCTTTCTCAGCCTCTTTCATACATCTGTTCAATGGAGATAATACCTCTTAGTATTTTTTAAAATCTCAAATATGAAAACCTATGTAAAAGGCTTAGCACAGGGTCTGGCATAAGAATTTGAGTGCTCAACAAAGACTACCTTTTATTATTATTATTATTCCATGTATAAACTTCATTTGAGAAAATAACTCTTATATACTCCCCTGTCCCAGCAATACTTTAAGATGCTTACTATATTTCAATTAAAGTGTTAAGCCTCTTTTCCCCCTACATTGTCATGTGACATTTGATCTTCTTTTTTTGATTTTGCATTTGAAGGCTATACTGAATTTTACTTTCAAATTATGAAGGCAATACAAGCAAAACATCAAATAACACAGATGTATCATCTCCTTTCCCAGGGTACACTGGCTTATATGCTTCCACACCTCTCTCTATGCTTACACAAAGATTAAGAGTCATGTATACGTCAACAGTCCAGTATATGCCTCTCCACACTTTTCTCTAACACATCCTCATGCAAAATGGTATTATATTGGTTCCAGTAAGTTTTAATTTTGTTTTTCACTTGACAAAATTACATGAGCTCATTTTCGGTCAAAAGTTAGAGTAACTAACTCATTTGTTCTAACAACTGCATGATAATCCATAGCATAAATACAGGATCATTTACCCAAGTATTCTATTTTTGAAGCAAATTCATATTGTCTCCATTTTTTTTTTCTTTTAGCCCCTACAATCCATGTGGCAATAAATATCCTTGTTCAAATGTCCTTACACATTGGTGATTTTATTTTTGTATGATAGTTTCTAAAAAGTAAGATTTAGCATTTACTGTGTGTCAGGGACTGTTTTAAATGTTTTGCATTTATTATCTCATTTAATCGTAACACTATTTGATAAAGTATTATTATTACCCCTATTTTGAGTATTATTAAATTTAGGTAAATAAATTGCTCACAAACACTAGCTAGTTAAGTGTGCATAAGAGCTTTTAACCTAAACAGTCTGGCCCCCAAATCCTTGCTCTTAACAGGACACTTATCCAGAAATTGCCCAATTATTTTCCCCAGAAGTTGCATCTACTTATGGTTCTTCCAAGAGAGTTCCTATAAACTGTTTTAAGTCTTCCATTTTACACCATTAGAATGGCTTATCTAATGACAGAAATCAACTGGCAGTATGCTTCTTAGACACACAGATCTTATCTTGTCTGTTTCCAAACACAGTTGAGTGTGTTCCCTATAGTCTGAAAAGCCTTTTACAACATGGATTTAGGTAATCTCAAGAATTGTGTCTCTCTCCTTTGACTCCTCTTAGCAGTTGGGATCAAGAAATGAATATGTATTACTAGTGAATGGGATGCAGAATATATTAGCTGTCTCTGCCAACAGCTTCCAGCTTTATACTTGGGGAAAGCAGACATCAGAAATTTTCCATTTATAGTTTATGTTATTTAAATTCTTTAAAACTCTTCAGTCTTGGGACTTCCCTGGTGGTCCAGTGGTAAAAACTCAGCACCTCTACTGCATGCAGAGAGTAGGGGTTCAATCCCTGGTCAAAAAACAGTTTCTGCATGCCTCTAGGCAGGGCCAGAAAATAAATAAAATCTCCAGTCTTTTAACCCTCAGGGAATGAAGTAATTCTTCCTCCTCCTTTCAAAACCCAAACTCCCAAACTGATTACAATTATAATGGCATATTACTGTTTTTAGATTTCTTGTAAATTTTATTTACTTTTCTCAAAAGTGTTTGAATATGCAACAGAGTCTTGTGGACTTGAGCAAAGAATATGGCTTTTATTAATCAAGTAAATGAACCAAAGTAAACTCAGCATCTGTAACTGCTTTTCTTAATAAGAGTATAGCTTAAGGCCATGATACTACATTTTGGCTCCTATGGTGAGAAAGAAATAAGAAAAGAAAAATGCTAACACCATCCTGAGATAAGCATCATATTTTCGATAAGGAACAGTCAGAGACACCTGGGATGATCATGGAATCCTGGGAAAAAACTTACTGTGTGTGGGTGGCAGTTTGGCAAAGAAAAAGTCTGGGTTTATGCCTCAAGAAAGGCAACTGGCAAAACCAATACAATATTGTAAAGTAATTAACCTCCAATTAAAATAAACAAATTTATATTTAAAAAATAATAAAAAATAAAAAATAAGATTTTAGGATATTAAAAAAAAAAAAAGAAAGGCAACTGGAGTGAATGATAGTCACTCAGTTTGTGTTCAACTTTGCGACTCCCTGGACTATAGCCTGCCAGGCTCCTCTGTCCATGGAATTCTCCAGGCAAGAATATTGAGTGGGTTGCCATTTCCTTCTCCAAAGGCAACTGCAAATGCTCCAAATTTAAAGATCCTAACACTAGTAACAAATACTTCGCAGCTGCAGAAACAACTACTGGTTGAGCAAATACTGTGAATGACTTAAGATTGAGTTGGCATTACTGCCCCTCTGGAAGCAAGTTGACATTATGCAAGAATGCTTCTGGGAAAAACAGACTGAAATGATTTGGCCTGAAAACCTCTTGCTTTGAGCAAAACCATGCCAGCTGGAAAATGAACTCTTGTTTAAGAAACAACAAAAAGAAGTTGAATGGGGTATAGCGCTATTCTGGAATTACTTGGTTGTCACAAAAGTTGTCAGCGTGTAAAACTGCGTCTGTGGTTGTGGGATTTAGGAAATTTGGATGACAACTTTATGGCTGGGATAAAGTCAGGTTGGTGAAGAAGTCAGCTTTGGGAAGAATGAAAAGTGGTCAGAAGTAGCGAATGTGCACATATTGAGTTAGAACTGCTGAAGTTTGTAAATGTTAATATATTCTGCATTAACTCAGTTTCACACACAGCCCTTTATACTGGAGGGAACACAATGGGAGGAGAAGGTATTGTAACTTGTCCTGGGGCACACAACTAGTAGTGAGGTAGCTGGCTTTCAGGATTCACATTTCGCTGGTTTGCCAGCACACCACGCTTCTGAGAGTGTGAAAGGAGCAATGTCAGGGCTAGACTAGAGTCCAGAAAGTTCTTCTTTCAATTGGAGCAAGGGCGCCCTCCCTAAAGCCTCAGAACCGTGGGAGGTCAGAACCCGCGGGGCTGGGACCACCGTGATGATGGGTAACTCAGAGCCGAGCGTTGGAGTGGAGAAGCCAGGCTCCACGGTGGCTGAGGTGAGGCAGAAGCCGCAGCTAGCCTGCCCCGCCAGACTCCATCAGCTCGCGGCGCCCCAGGCTCCGCGCCCCGTTCGCCCCCGGTCCGCTCGCCCCAGGCTGTGTCACTCACTCACGGTCTGGGACACCTTCAATTCCTGGTTGAGCCACTGGCACAGGATTTCCGACATGGTTTGGCCTGTATGTCCCACCGCAGGCAGGTGCCAGGAACGCGCGGGAAACCTAGCCCGCCTGCCTGTCCGCGTCCTCCTGTTGCCAAGGGCGACCCGTTGCTAAGGAAGCGTCTTCAGGCCGGAGCCAGGGGAAAGGCTGGGAGAAGAGGGGTGCCAGAGCTCAGCCCAGCAGGACAGAAAATCGTGGCTTGCCCCCTGCTGGTAGGTAAGACCGAGATGTGCGCAGGCCCGGTGGGCTTGGGAGGGCTGGGGGAAGGCGGTGGAGCGTTATTAACAGAACAGCCAGGAGAAGGTAGCGGGGTTGGTGTGTGGAGGAGGAGAGGCAAGGGAGCCTCTCAAAAGGAAGAATCTTGATGAAGGGGAATTTTCTTCTTCCTGTTTGCCTCCTAAAGAAACTTATGGAAGCCCCTGCTCCAGTTACCTCAGTTTTGTCTTTAACTTACAAATTGCCAGTTTTAATTGCTGTATTATATGCAGCCATGAAATTAAAAGATGCTTACTCCTTGGAAGGAAAGTTATGACCAACCTAGATAGCATATTCAAAAGCAGAGATATTACTTTGCCAACAAAGGTCCTTCTAGTCAAGGCTGTGGTTTTTCCAGTGGTCATGTATGGATGTGAGAGTTGGACTGTGAAGAAAGCTGAGCGCTGAAGAATTGGTGCTTTTGAAGTGTGGTGTTGGAGAAGATTCTTGAGAGTCCCTTGGACTGCAAGGAGATCCAACCAGTCCATTCTAAAGGAGATCAGTCCTGGATGTTCACTGTAAGGACTGATGCTAAAGCTGAAACTCCAATTCTTTGGCCACCTCATGCAAAGAGTTGACTCATTGGAAAAGACTGGGGGCAGGAGGAGAAGGGGACAACAGAGGATGAGATGGCTGGATGGCATCACTGACTCAATGGACATGAGTATGAGTGAACTCCGGGAGTTGGTGATGGACAGGGAGGCCTGGCATACTGCGATTCATGGGGTCACAAAGAGTCGGACATGACTGAGCGACTGAACTGAACTGAAATGATGGGCTACCCAGACAAGGACTGAATAGGTCTTATACAACTTTTAGTTCCAGAACTGGTAGAGGTCCTGACCTGTAGCAAGCTTTCTATAATTTTTATTGGTGATGGTGACAGAACTGACATTTAGGGTAATTCATATCTTTATATTGTTTTGAGAGGTGAGTATTTAATGAACTTCTTTTCTGGTCAGTTTTTTTTTTTTTTTTTCCCTTTCCAGGTATTATTTTAAATTGTATTTTGGGAAAGACTCTCACCTTGACCAAATCTGAGTCAGACTCCTTTGAGCCCTCTTCTCCCTGAGGTCCTACCTTGAACTTTGTCCTTGGCTCCTTTGTCAAATTTTGGCAAAAATTCTGCTGAGTGAGTTTAGTGAAAACCCTCCACCCTCCATATCTGATCTAGTTCCCTGTCCCTCACCCTTAATACCTGATCATTCTGGACTGTTTTCAGCAAATATCCTGTCTAGTCAGTTTAGTCTTTAACTCTGATGTTTCCTTGTAGTAGCTGTCCATCCAAAGACCTCAAATGCACTCCTTGGCTGTAAATCCCCACTTTTCCTTATTATATTCTGAATTGAGCCCTATCTCTATCCACTATTGCAAAACCCCATTGCAGTAGTCCCCTCAATAAAGTCTTTCTTATGGTCTTTAACAACAGAAAAAAACATTCTCCTTTAATAATTTCTAAAAGTTTAGATGGAATAATGGAAAAATTATTTACATATATAATGTGCTTAGTCACTCAGTTGAGTCTGACTCTTTGTGACCCCCATAGACTGTAGCCCACCAAGCTCCTCTGTCCATGGGGATTCTCCACGCAAGAATAATGGAGTGGGTTGCCATGCCCTCCTCCAGGGGATCTTGCCAACCCAGGGCTTGAACCCAGGTCTCCTGCATTGCAGGCGGATTCTTTACTGTCTGAGTCACCAGGGAAGCCAACATATATAATAGTATACATATGTGTGTACCTATGTGTGTGTGTGTCACAAACATAAGTAATTCCCCCCCCAAAGCTTGAATTCATCAAATTATTTCAAACTGTGAGAATGATGACAGTAATGTCCTAAGAGGTGAAATTCTCTTAAAATTAATCTGAAATTGATCTGTGTGTCCTGATTGGATAAAAGTTTAGTATCATTTCACTGCTGGCTTTACTTAACATTGAAATCTCTCATCTTATGAGTTTCTCACACCCAACACAGCAGGCATAACTACAATGGGGATTCTGAGGGAGATTTATTGCCAACAGAATTGGAGCCTGATACACTTGATATGCATCATATTAGAGTCATCCAAATTTAAAATGTTATATTCTGAATAGCCTGTTTAGCTTGGGGGATGTATCTAATAAACCCTTAAACATGAGAAATATGCCATCCCTGAAAATTCTTCTGAAAGATGAATATCTGCCTAGAAATGACCTCCAAGACTAGTCATCTTGGATGACTATGGCTAGTCATCCCAGTTGTACATTTAAATTGAAGACTAGTGTTACTCATTTATTAAGAAGTTCCAAGCTTTAATTTCAGTCTGTAGAGCCTGGGGGATAGAAACTATTGTTTTCTAGATTGCTGAGAAAATTGCTTGTGGGGAAGGATGTAGATGAAGGCACATCAAATTCCACAGCTGCACCAGAATAAAATGTCTGAGCTCATAAAGCATCCATCAGTTCAGCTCAGTTCATTTCAATCGCTCAGTCGTGTCCGACTCTTTGCAACCCCATGAATCACAGCACACCAGGCCTCCCTGTCCATCACCAACTCCCAGAGTTCACTCAGATTCATGTCCATTGAGTCGGTGATGCCATCCAGCCACCTCACCCTCTGTCATCCCCTTCTCCTCCTGCCACCAATCCCTCCCAGCATCAGAGTCTTTTCCAATGAGTCAACTCATCACATGAGGTGGCCAAAGTATTGGAGTTTCAGCTTCAGTATCAGTCCTTCCAATGAACACCCAGGACTGATCTCCTTTAGGATGGACTGGTTGGATCCCCTTGCAGTCCAAGGGACTCTCAAGAGTCTTCTCCAACACCACAATTCAAAAGCATCAATTCTTCAGTGCTCAGCTTTCTTCACAATCCAACTCTCACATCTCTATGTGACCACTGGAGAAACCATAGCCTTGGCTAGTTGGACTTTTGTTGGCAAAGCAATATCTTTGCTTTTGAATATGTTATCTAAGTTGGTCATAACTTTCTTTCCAAACAGTAAGCATCTTTTAATTTCATGGCTACAATCACCATCTGCAGTGATTTTGGAGCCCAAAAAAATAAAGTCTGACAGTTTCCACTATTTCCCCATCTATTTCCCATGAAGTGATGGGACCAGATGCCATGATCTTAGTTTTCTGAATGGTGAGCTTTAAGCCAACTTTTTCAGTCTCCTCTTTCACTTTCATCAAGAGGCTTTTTAGTTCCTCTTCACTTTCTGCCATAAGGGTGGTGTCATCTGCATATCCAATATCTTGAATAGTTTGGACTTGTTTATAGCATTTCAAGAAGTTTTTGAGACATTTGTTTCCTAAATCTGCTTTGGTTTTATTAATGACTAATTCAATGTTTATATATACATAAGTCCATACATACTGAAGGATTTTTAGAAAATCTTATGTGGTCTTCTATGTGTGTGTTTCATGTGTTTCTTCATTTCTCTCTCATCACCTTAAGATCATTCTCTCATTCCTTCTCCTCAGCCAGTTTTGCAATGTCCTTGCTCACTTTATATTTCTTGCTCACTTTATATTTCTCCCAGCAATCTTGATTCCAGCTTGTGCTTCTTCCAGCCCAGCGTTTCTCATGATGTATGCTGCATATAAGTTAAAAAAGCAGGGTGACAATATACAGCCTTGATGTACTCCTTTTCCTATTTGGAACCAGTCTGTTGTTTCATGCCCAGTTCTAACTGTTGCTTCCTGACCTGCATACAGTTTTCTCAGATATATGCTATTATTCCCACATCAGAGCAAAATATTTCTGTGCCATCTATAGGAGCTGTTTGGTTGCTGCTTATTGTTTTGTTTCAGTGATTTGTAGTGTTTGTCTTTGGATCCCAGCTCCAAACAACAATCTGCCAATTCAATATTTTGGAAAAGAAGTTTATATACAGAATTTAGATAAATGAGGAAGATATACAAAATTAAGGCAAAGTTTTTTCTTTTCACCAAAAAAAGCATGTTTCAGTTCTTAAAGTATCCAACTTGAAAATGATTTGACATTAAAATATTAATGAAAAAATTTGAGCTATTATTGAAACACATGCCTTTTACTGTGTGTTTTTTCTTGAAATTGCTAGCCTAGTTAGTATTCCAATTTTACCATTCAATCAATTGAATTTCCATTGAAATCCTAGCTCTGGCGAAGGTGTGTAGCACTGCTTATGTTGTTATTTTTCATTAATATGATTTATGAGTTGGTTTCTTCATGTGTAACCAGTTGACAGAGGAGATGATTTTTAAAAAATGGACAGTTTCCCATCTGTTCTTGAGATGGCACCCTGATTGTTTTTTAATTGAAAATTTTAGAGTATCTGTAGCTTGCATTTAATTGCAACTATTACAGCCAGTTTAAAACTTAATTGAAAATTTATTTTTTAAAACATTCCTTATAAATCCTTATTTCTCCTATGTAAATAGTGAAGTATGGATTATAAAGAGTTATTTTGACACCCCAAGTTGGGTTGAAAAGTGCTGCTGTGTACTGAAATGAAATACACCTTTTCTTTTTTTAAAAAAGAAGTGTAGCATTTTTTCAGAATATAATTTTACACTGTCAATAAAGCCCAAGCTTTGAAACCAGATACATCTGGCCCCAGTGAAGAGCTGACTCATTGAAAAAGATCCTGATGCTGGGAAAGATTGAAGACAGGAGGAGAAGGGGACGACAGAGGATGAGATGGTTGAATGGCATCACTGACTCGATGGACATGAGTTTGAGCAAACTCCAGGAGATGGTGAAGGACAGGGAAGCCTGGTGTTGTGCTGCAATCCATGGGGTTGCAAAGAGTCGGACATGACTGAGCAACTAAACAACAACACCTGGCCCCAGATAACTGCTCATGATCTGATGGGCTCTTTGACTTTGGAATAACTACTTAACCCCTGAGGCTCAGTTCCTTATCTGTAGAACAAGGACATCAATATTTGTTTGACAGACTTGTGAGAATTAAATGAGAAATTGCACATATTAATGTCTGGCTTACAGTAGACACTAAGCATTTCTTTCCTTTTCTCCTAAAGCTATATAGATTTTTCCGTTACATGGCTAGTTGACTTAGTTTTGGATAGTTTGGACTTGTTTATAGCATTTCAAGAAGTGTTTGAGACATTTGTTTCCTAAATCTGCTTTGGTTTTATTAATGACTAATTCAATGTTTATATATACATAAGTCCATACATACTGAAGGATTTTTAGAAAATCTTGCATGGTCTTCTATGTGTGTGTTGCATGCGTTTCTTCATTTCTCTCTCATCACCTTAAGATCATTCTCTCATTCCTTCTCCTCAGCCAGTTTTGCAATGTCCTTGCTCACTTTATATTAATTAACTCAACAAATATTTCCCCAGCGTCCACAATAAGCAGCCAAGCTAGATTTCCCTGTCCCTTCCCCTCTAGTCACTCTCTGCAACCAGTCACGTTCATATTCCTTCCCTATTTTTCAACTCAGACACTTCCATTAATTTAACTACAGCAGCATTTACAGACTGCATTTTGACTTCTTAAGAAAGAAAGAAAGTGAAGTCCCTCAGTCGTGCCCAACTCTTTGCGACCCCATAGATAGCAGCCTGCACCAAGCTCCTCCCTCCATGGGATTTTCAAGGCAAGAGTATTGGAATGGGTTGCCATTTCCTTCTCCAGGAATCTTCCCAACCCAGGGATCGAACCCAGGTCTCTCACACTGTAGACAGATGCTTTACCATCTGAGCCATCAGGGAAGTCCTTCTTCCCTGACTTCTTAAAAGAATATGTAATTTTTATGATGGATCATGCTAGAATTGTTTATAAATGAAACAGTGAAGAATAAAACAGAATAGAAAATATCAGAGGGCATTTCATGAAGGAGGGTTAATGTGAAATGAGGGTGGCATCATTTTTGGAGTCACTGTCCTGGAGGATAAAGACCCCACTGGAGGCTATTTACAATGTAGCCTGAATGCAAACTTAACTATGAGCCACAAATTCCCTTTGCATAGCTTGCACACATTTCTTTACTATATCCCACTTTTCTCATCTCTGCATCTTCTTTTGGCAAAAAAAAAAAAAAAAAAACAAAAAAAAAACAACTGTCTGTCTCAGCCAATCTTTAATTGAGGTCTCAGCTCATCAGTTACCACCTTCACAAAACCTGCTATTCTCTCCATCTCCCTAATTCCTTCTCTCTTTTGAAAGCTCAAAATAAGTGCTTTCCTTTCAACTTCCATCTGAGACACCTACCTCTTTCCAACTACCCACAGCTTGGCCAACAACTCAGTTTGGCAATCTTCTACAAGTCTTTCTCAACACATTTTCAAACAAATATTGATTTAGGTTTGTATTATTTGTGTCAAATAGCAGTAATGCTGTTAAAGTTTAATTCTGTTTCAAAATTCTTGAAGTCTTTTCTATTGAAGCAGATATAACCTTTTCTTTAATGTGTCATGTTTTCCAGGCCCACATGATTTGTCTTATATATTGATTGGCTTTCTTAAGCAAACATTTAAAATTTCAATCTTAGAGAGCAATCAGATTTGAAACAAAATCAAATTACAAAGAAAAAAAAGTGAGACAAAAAACTAGGTACCTTATGAGAAAAAGTGAGTCATATGTTCTAAGACTAAGATAAACCGAAGTTCATTTATCAGAATTCTTGCTTTAATTTCTTACATACTGAAGTTTTCAGAGAAGCCAAACCACCCTTTAGTATCTTAAATTTAGGGTTGTGAATTCCTGTTTTACTTTTTCCTTACTCAGAAAAAAATAAAATATTACTAGTAAACCTTTTTAGTTTTGCTGAATGTGATCAAATAAATATACATTTCTCCAAGGAAGACATAGAGATGGCCAAAAAGCACATGAAAACGTAGTCAACATCACTAAATATTAGAGAAATGTAAATCAAAACTACAATGAGATATTACCCCACACCAGTCAGAACGGCAATCATTATAACATCTACAAATAATAAATGCTGGAGAGGGTGTGGAGAAAAGGCAACCCTCCTATGCTGTTAGTAGAAATGTAAATTGGTACAATGATTATGGAGAACAATATGGAGGGTCCTTGAAAAACTAGATATAGATCTAGCATATAACCAGCTATCCCATTCCAGGCATATATACAGAGAAAGCCATAATTTGAAAATATAGGCATCCTGTTGTTCATTGCAGTATTATTTACAATAGCCAAAACATGGAAGCAACCTAAATATACATCAACAGAGGAGTGGATATTGATGTGATACATAGATACAATGGAATATTACTCAGCCATAAAAAGAATGAAGTAATGCCATTTGCAGCAACATGGATGGACTTAGGGATTGTCACATTGAGTGAAGTAAGTTGGACAAAGCCAAATGTCATATGATATCACTTATATGTAGGATCTTAAAAAAATGGTACAAATGAACTAATTTACAAAACAGAGGCAGAGTCAAAGACGTAGAAAACAAGCTTATAGCTAACAGTGGGGAAAAGAGGGGAAGAATAATTAGAAGATTGGGATTGACATATATACACTGCTGCTGCTGCTGCTAAGTCGCTTCAGTCATGTCCAACTCTGTGCGACCCCATAGATGGCAGCCCACCAGGTTCCCCCATCCCTGGGATTCTCCAGGCAAGAACACTGGAGTGGGTTGCCATTTCCTTCTCCAGTGCATGAAAGTGAAGTGTCAAAGTGAAGTTGCTCAGTCGTGTCCAACTCTTAGCGACTCCATGGACTGCAGCCTACCAGGCTTCTCCGCCAGTGGGATTTTCCAGGCAAGAGTACTGGAGTGGGTTGCCATTGCCTTCTCTGATATATATGCACTACTATCTATAAAATAGATAACTAATAAGGACCTACTGTGGGTTTCCCTGGTGGCTCAGTGGTAAAGAGTCTGCTTGTCAATGCGGGAGACACAGATTTCATCCCTGGGTAGGGAACATCCCTGGAGGAGGAAATGGCAACCCACTGTATTCTTACCTGGGAGATACCATGGACAGAGGAGCCTGGTGGGCTACAGTCCATGGACCCGTGAAGAGTCAGACACGACTTAGTGACTAAACCAACAACAACACAAAGGACCTACTGTATAGCACAGGGGACTTAACTCTATATTCTGTAATGAGCTATATGGACATGAATCAAAAAAGTGTGTAGCTATATGTATAATTCACTTTGCTGTACACCTGAAAGTAACACAACATTGTAAATCAACTATACTCCAATAAAATTATATATATACAAATATATTTAATCTTATTTGTCATACCCCCTAATAATAAAAGCAAAAACTGGCAGAACTAAAGGAAAATCAAAATTATATAAAATTAAAATGAAAAATATATACAATTATAGTTGAGACTTTAAAACTTTACCCTTAACAATTGATGAAGTAAAAAAAATGTTCTTTAAGGATATAGGAAACTTGAAAAACACCATAGCAATCAAATTAATATAACTGATATTTATAAAACAATTTGAAAGGAAGCATTCATTGAAAGCTGATTACACAGTAATACAACTAGAAATAGGGGTGGTGTACATTAGGTTGACTCTGATGACTTCAAAAATCACATGGAGAAAATTACTTTTAATTTTTCTTCCCACTGTGAATCTATATTGTCATCATGATGCATTAGGTTCTCCACAATTGAGCTCTCATTGTTTTTTCAAACTTCATCTATTCACATTTTTTATTGGTACCTTTTCAAATATGTTACCAAAAATTTCATAATCATTTTCCTAGATTACTAGAGAAAAGTTTATTGAATTATGTAATATTTTTATATCAAAGGAAATAACAATGCCAAATATGGGATTTCCTATAGAATATAGAAGGAAAGAAATATGATAGCAGAATTTCAGTCATATGTGCACTTCATGAAATAAAATATATTATTGTTACTTCCCTCTTGATTATTTATTTTTATCTTGTTTGCTTTCGTTTTTGTGGAAGGAACTTATCTGAATTGACAGAGAAATAACATAAAACTAATTTCTTTGTAATGGTTTATAAAACCAGAATGACAATTCCCTTTTATTTAGCAAGAATGAAGGAAGGATGTGTACTCTTGCTCCAAGTGTGATTGCAATTTCCAGACTCTTGGATTTTACCAACTGGTAATATTTCAAAAGCAAATTTGGAAAACAATGTAATGTTGCCAATTTTCTTTTTTTTTTCCAAGTAAGAACATAAAAACAAATACCATATCTTTTCTGGCCATTATTTCACATGAGAAAGAATATTTTACAAAGAAAGAAATAGGAATCAGAAAATTTGAGAATGAAGAACCGTACATTAAACTGAATAGACTTTATGAAAAGCCCACAGTATGTCATCAGAGACTTGTGAATGTCTTTGAATGTCTTTATAGATTGTTCCTACTGTTACCAAAACTCTGTTCCAGAACCTGACACTTAGGTACCTCTTGAACATGGATCCTTAATCTCCATGATGTTTGCAACCTTTCCACATTGGAATTTTCAAGACCTGTGAGATGGGGTGTGTGTGTGGGTGTGTGTGTGTGTGTGTGGGTGTGTGTGTGTGTGTACACACGTTAATGGAAAATTATCTGTGGATACTTTTTTCAGCCTTAGTCAGTTTCTTTTTGTTTTTCTTTTTGGAGTATTAAGTATCTTTCTATGTCTTCCAAAAGAATAAATACAGGGTTCAATGTTGGTTGGGGATATTTTTAAGGCTACCTGAAGACTACAAGCTCTCATAGAATTTGAAGGTCTTCTATAGAGTTTATCGACACCACAGCCACAAACTCTACTGAGAATTCCTCATTGTAGGAGACAATTGCCTATAGCAAGTCAAACCCCTAAAAAGAAAAAAATGGCTTTCAGATTATGCACTCGTTGGGAGACAACTGAATTCTTATAGTACTAAACTAGAGGCTTTAAATCATGCTATTTTGAATTGCATCAGGAAGTCCAATCCTAAGTAAGACCTGTACTTGCTATGGCTACTAGCAATTTCCATGCCATATTCTTACATATGTGTTCTAAGCATGTGATTAAATTGTCAAATCCTCCAAAAGTCTGAGAACACTGGCAAGAGTCAGACCAAAGAGATCCAGGCATTTAAATGAAGCATGAAATTAACTTCAATTTTCTTACTTAGCTATCATCTACAGTATTTCACCAAGTTAATAGCAGGTCTTCAAAAACTTTATTTATTCCAAACCACTCAAATGTGAGGAAGTCAACAGTGATGAAATTATAATGAAAATGCATCCATATTTGTTAAGAAATTGATTTTTTATGCCTAATATGCCAGCAAATTTGGAAAACTCAGCAGTGGCCACAGGACTGGAAAAGGTCAGTTTTCATTCCAATCTCAAAGGAAGGCAATGCCAAAGAATGCTCAACCTACCACACAGTTGCACTCATCTCACACGCTAGTCAAGTAATGCTCAAAATTATCCAAGCCAGGCTTCAGCAGTTTGTGAACCGTGAACTCCCTGATGTTCAAGCTGGTTTTAGAAAAGGCAGAGGAACCAGAGATCAAATTGCCAACATCCGCTGGATCATGGAAAAAGCAAGAGAGTTCAGAAAAACATCTATTTCTGCTTTATTGACTGTGCCAAAGCCTTTGACTGTGTGGATCACAATAAACTGTGGACAATTCTGAAAGAGATGGGAATACCAGACCACCTGACCTGCCTCTTGAGAAATCTGTATGCAGCTCAGGAAGCAACAGTTAGAACTGGACATGGAACAACAGACTGGTTCCAAATAGGAAAACGAGTACGTCAAGACTGAATATTGTCACCCTGCTCATTTAACTTATATGCAGAGTACATCATGAGAAACACTGGACTGGAAGAAACACATGCTGGAATCGATTGCCAGGAGAAATATCAATAACCTCAGATATGCAGACGACACCACCCTTATGGCAGAACGTGAAGAGGAACTCAATAGCCTCTTGATGAAAGTGAAAGAGGAGAGTGAAAAAGTTGGCTTAAAGCTCAACATTCAGAAAACGAAGATCATGGCATCTGGTCCCATCACTTCATGGGAAATAGATGGGGAAACAGTGGAAACAGCGTCAGACTTTATTTTTTGGGGCTCCAAAATCACTGCAGGTAGTGATTGCAGCCATGAAATTAAAAGACGCTTACTCCTTGGAAGAAAAGTTATGACCAACCTAGATAGCATATTCAAAAGCAGAGACATTACTTTGCCGACTAAGGTCCATCTAGTCAAGGCTATGGTTTTTCCTGTGGTCATGTATGGATGTGAGAGTTGGACTGTGAAGAAGGCTGAGCGCCGAAGAATTGATGCTTTTGAACTGTGGTGTTGGAGAAGACTCTTGAGAGTCCCTTGGACTGCAAGGAGATCCAACCAGTCCATTCTGAAGGAGATCAACCCTGGGATTTCTTTGGAAGGAATGATGCTAAAGCTGAAACTCCAGTACTCTGGGCACCTCATGCAAAGAGTTGACTCATTGGAAATGATTCTGATGCTGGGAGGGATTGGGGGCAGGAGGAGACGGGGACGACAGAGGATGAGATGGCTGGATGGCATCACTGACTTGATGGACGTGAGTCTGAGTAAACTCTGGGAGATGGTGATGGACAGGGAGACCTGGTGTGCTGTGATTCATGGGGTCACAAAGAGTCGGACACAACTGAGTGACTCAACTGAACTGAACTGAATTAGTTTTTGAAAATGGGAACTCAGTGTTCAAGTACTTAATTTGATATATCTACCAGATGGATCTCTTTTATATTAAATTCCTACTGGTTTACCAAATAATAACTATTAAAGTTACTTAGGGTGTCTCCAAAGACAAAGCAGGATTTTAACAGCATCAGGAAATTAATGATTATAATGTATGCTAGAATTGTGATGAAATGGTGACCAATAATTATATTAAGTTTCACTGCTTTGAAAATAGCATTATTTCATTAGTCAAGGTTCAATTTTTATTCTGACACAAGATTCATGAAGACAAGTCTAGTGCATATGAATTTAAATAATTTGGCAGTCAAAACTGGAAATATTCTGTATCAAGATGTCACATGCAAAGAATGGATTCTATCCTTGCTTCTTTATGCTAGCTCCTAGTAATTTCCATATTATATTCTTGGATGTGTTTACATATATATATATATATTTATATATGTGTGTGTATAAAACCTTGCATAAAGAAAACACTCTGCTTATTTCTAGTACATGTGGAAAATACATGAGTATCTGGAAGCAAAGAATAGACTGAGATTATGTAAAAAGCTTGTTAAAATATAAGTCCAATGTTCCATCATATAACTCTAAAAACTGCTTTTCTTTGAGTATTTGAAATTTTTAGAAATCAGGAGCCCTCTTTTAATCCAAAGGCCATTGGAAACTTGAGGGATCACATCTTATATCTTATTCCACTTACACTGTAGTTTTATGTGAATGTCTTGAAAGAGATTAGCAGAAAACAAGATGCAGGAAGTTGTTGATGGGCTGAATGTAATGAAAGGGGTAGTAAACCTGGAAATGGAAGGGGGGACTGATGAAAGAAAGAAGGAAAAGTACAGACAAACTTTTATCCCTTGCAAGATTTACATAAAAGTAAGTCTGGGGTCAAGAGATGCTATATAAGGGAAAAATCAAACAAGTTCTCAATAAAATATAATATTGTGCTTAGTTGCTCAGTTGTGTCCAACTTCCTGTGGCCCCATGGACTGTAACCCACCAGGCTCCTCTGTCTATGGAATTTTCTAGCCAAGAATACTGGAGCTGTTTGCCATTTCCTCCTTCAGGGGGTCGTTCCAACCCAAGAGATGCAAGAACCTGCATCTCTTGCATCTCCTGCATTGGCAGGTGGATTCTTTACCACTAGCACAATCTAGGAAGCCCAAAATATAATATTAGGACTCCCAGAATTGGTATCCACTTTGAACAATCATGAATGACTGCATGATGTGTGGGGAAGGTAAGGAGCCAAAAGAACCTTCTGTCAGGGAATAGGCAGAAAAATTCAAAGGTGAATGATGTAATATATGTCTTCCTCATTATAGACAAGTGTGCAACACGTGGCAAAAGAGGGAAAAGTCAAGAACCGAATGGAGAAAAAGCTGTATTTTTAAAATTAACCCAATTACAATTTGATGTTGACTTGGTATTTTTCTTAGATGCCTTACTCATGTTATGGAAATAGCTAATGAGGGAGAAGGCCAAAGATAGAAAATCTGATATGGCGATTTTCTTTTGCTAAAAACATCAATCATGTAATGATTATTACCAAAAAATGCTAAGGAATTGAATTTTTTATGTAATATGAATCCTTGCAACTCCTCACTGTTTCTTTGTGAATGTACCAACTGACCATGCATTCCTCTCCAAACTTACAAACTTACTGGCAACATAGAAGCCAGAGATAAGTTAGTTTAACCAAATTTAGCATTCTAAAACTTCTTCAAAATGGAAGAACAGAATCTGAATCCTTGACATAAATTCAGTACTCCCTCATGGCTAAAAGATTTCACCTACCACCTCAGAGAAATGCTGAGAAAACTAACTTGATTTTTGCATATTTTTCATCTTTCAGAGATTTGGTGATATGGGCAAAGTCATCCAAAAACAAATAAACCAACAACCAAAAAACTCCCAAGCTTTAGGACAATTGTATGTATCAGACTTTCATTTATACAACCTGTGTGGTGCTAGAACTGAAATAAAAAAATAACATAAAACCAAATGAAAGGCACTAAAACATAATATGATCCAGCTATAGGACATTTTGGAATAGGCAAAACTATGGAGAAAGTATAAAGATGAGTGGATGCCAGGGTTTGAGGGGAGGGAAAGATGAATAAGTGGAGCACAGAGGATTTTGGAGGCAGTGAAAATACTGATACTATGATGGTGGATACACAAAATTATGCATTTATCAAAACTCCTTCCCATGTGGCGCTAGGGTAAAGAACCCACCTGCCCATGCAGGAGACTACAGAGATTCATTTTTGATCCCTGGTTGGCGAAGATCCCCTGGAAGAGGAAATGGAACTCCACTCCAGTATTCTTGCATGGAAAATTCCATGGGCAGAGGAGCTTGGTGGGTTACAGTCCATGGGGCCTCAAAGAGTCAGACATGACTGAGAGACTGAACAGATGTGAGAACAGAGACAATACAACACAAAAAATGAACCCTAATGTAAACTATGAACTTTGGGTGATTAAAAACAAACAAAAGCACAAACAAAATAAACTCTTTTCCCACAAAATGTGTACTTGGAAAGTAACCAGTCCATGTCCATGTGCTTTGTTGCTCAGTCATATCCGACTCTTTGTGACCCCATGTACTATAGCC
Organism: Capra hircus; assembly: GCF_001704415.2. Taxonomy (NCBI): domain Eukaryota; kingdom Metazoa; phylum Chordata; class Mammalia; order Artiodactyla; family Bovidae; genus Capra; species Capra hircus. The sequence continues at coordinate 38,552,809 of NC_030827.1, forward strand.
TGCCAGACTCCTCTGTCCATGGGGATTCTCCAGGCAAAAATACTGGAATGGGTTGCCATGCCCTCCTCCAGGGGATCTTCCCAATCAAGGGACTGAATCCAGGTCTCCTGCACTGCAGATGGAGTCTTTATCATCTGAGCCAATCAATGCATCAGAAACAAAATCACAGCACAAATTACAAAATATTTGAAACTGAGCAGCACTTAAAGAACTACATATAAAAACTGTGGGATGTAACTAAAATAATATTTACCAGAAAGTTTGTTGCCTAAAATAAATATCTTAGAAAATAAAAAGTTTGGAAATCAATGAGTCTAAGCCTTTCTCAAGAAATTGGAGATTAGAAATAAGTTATTTTTTAAAAAAGAACAAACTAATGTGCTAGGATAAAAATTATTTTTAAAAATAGATCTGATCAAATTTGAAGTGTGCATATCTATAAAAAGGTCTCTGTGACTGTGAATTATTATAGTTGTTTAAGTGTAAGGAGGTAATGGAAACGTATTTTGTCTACTTAAGGTTTAGAGATCTATCTTCTAGTTCTTTTCACGAAAAGACTAGATATTGTTTTACTTGTGGTTCACTTTGCTCTTCTGGACCTTAATTATTTAATTAATGTGAAATGAAGAATTTGGAGAAAAAGTCACATCTAGCTCTTCTGGGATTCTGCTTTTCTAGGGCCTTTGTGGAGGCAACACTTTGCCTAAAAAATAGCATATATAGTGTTGTTATCATGTGAACCACTAGTGTCTGCCTGGGAGCCTGGAAACTGAAACAGCGAGTTATGTTACACGGGACACAACATTATTATTATGGCCAGTAGTAGCAGTGGTGGTGGTGGTAATGGTAGCAGTGAAAAATTTGTAGTAAAGATGACTCACTTGCTACTATTATTTCCTTTGTGTGGTCACAGTTAGTTCATAACTAAATTCTCACAATTAAAATCCAAACTCTCCCCTCTTTACAACATTTTCAGTAAAATATATAACTCTCTTCCAAGGCACATTACATTAATAGAAGTTCCAAGTTGCTCTTAAGTGCTCCGAGGGCAAAGCGAATGACAATTGTCTTGTTAAATCAGTGTCATGTTCACTTACTTAAGGAGATTCTGGTCTTAAAAAATAGTAAGGCAGGCTGTTTTATTTTTCAAACAAGAAGAATAAAATAAAATTATTTTTCAAAGTTAGAGAAAATTTCACAGTGCATTTTTGCTCACAATGGAGAGAAATCTTCCTTCACTATTTCTTGCTCCTTCCCTTTTGCCATGCTGTAAAAAGGATGAATCGACAGTTGGGAACAGGACACGAGGGTACCTACATTTTCTCCCCTCTGTTCTCTTGTAAACCAATATCTGTTCTCTGTAAACCAATGGTTCTCAAAGTGTTGTCAGAGACCCTTCCAGGGGCATCAAAATGACTTTCCTAGTAGTTCTAAGTAAGACGTTACTTTCCTCTTTCTCACTTGTTCTCTCATGAGTGTACAGTGGAGTTTTCCATAGCTATATGACATGTAATGGGGCGTCCCAGGTGGTGCAGTGGTAAAGAATCCACCTGCCAGGGATTGAGACCACCAGGAGAGGTGGGCTCAGTCCCTGGGTCTGGAAGATCCCCTGGATTAGGACATGACAAACTGCCCCACTATTCTTGCCTGGCAAATTCCTTAGTCAGAGGAGCCTGGCAAGCTACAATCCATGGGGCCGCAAAGAGTCAGACACGTCTGAGTGACTGAGCACGTAATAAATGATGCCACAACAGTTGGAATATGGAAGCAGACAGGAGAATCTTACTGTCTTCTATCAAACCAGAGGTTAAAAACATTTACGTTAATACAAAATAATGCCACTCTTCCTACAAAATATTTCTGGCTTTGATCACATATTTTTCATAAACACATTATTTTTGTTAATATGTCAAGGGTTTGTTATTATATATTAATGTATGTATTATACATAATTTTAATGTATTTATTTACATACTTATATAAGCATGCTTCAATTAAACTAATATAATTTATGTATATATTTATTATATATAATGTATTTAATATATTTTGATGCATGTTCATAACTAATGTATATTATATACTACTTTAAATTTGCATTTTAATTTCAAAGGTAGTAAATATTGATAGATACTAATCCACATGAGCAAAAATTCTTTACAAAGTTTAAGAGTTCTTGAGATAAAAAATTTGATAACTATTGCAGTAAGTATTTCCTTTGGTAGCAAAGAGGAAAATTAGAAAACAAATGAATCTAAAATCTAGAGAAAAGGACAAGAGGCACTTAAATGCTGAACTAACCCCAAAGAAGAGGATAAAGCACTGGGAAAATCTCTCTCAACCTCCATAATTGTTTAGACTCAATGTAAGTGACAAATAAACTCTTTAATTCAAAATCATGTATGAGGGACTTCCTTGGTGGTCCAGTTGTTAAGACTCCGCACTTCCACTGCAGGGGGCATGGGTTTGGGGAACTAGGATCCCACATGCCTAGTGGGTGAAACAACACTGAATATTCATTAGGATGACTGATATTGAAACTCCAATACTTTGGCCACCTGAGGTGAAGAGTCAACTCATTTGAAAGGACCCTGATGCTGGGAAAGATAGAGGGCAGGAAGAGAAGGGGACAACAGAGGACAAGATGGTTGGATGGCATCACCAACTCAGTGGACATGAGTTTGAGCAAACTCTGGGAGATGGTAAAGGACATGGAAACCTGTTGTGCTGCAGTCCATGGGGTTGCAAAGAGTCAGACATGACTGAGCGAGTGAACAACAACAGTAACATAGCCAGGGATGAATAAAATGAAGGGAGAGTTAAGTAAGGATAAATGGGAAAGTGATCAAGCTAGACTCTAGATTTTCAATGCCGAATAACATATTCTTGCTGCTGCTGCTGCAGCTAAGTCACTTCAGTCTTGTCCGACTCTGTGCGACCCCCTAGATGGCAGCCCACCAGGCTCCCCCATCCCTGGGATTCTCCAGGCAAGAACATTGGAGTGGGTTGCAATTTCCTTCTGCAATGCATTCTTACTGCTTATCTTAAAAGACGATATTTGCTTAATGCCCCACGCATCTGTGTATCTTAAATGTCTGGGTTGTCATATATGTGGCATCTGTGTATATGGTTTAAGATTACTGTTCAGAACATGTTGCCCTGTCGTTCAGTCCTGGATGGAATAGTAGTATAGGTTCAGAGCAGACATCTGGAATCAGGCTTTGGAGGTTGAATCCTAGTCTTTCAAGTTACTTAATTTCTTTGTCTATAATATGGGGTTAATAACAATAGCAGCTCTACCTTGGGGTTGCTATCATGATGATAATATTTGTGACTACTTGATAAATGTTTAGCAGTGTCTGGACCACAGTGGGTTCCCTATAATTATTGGGTTAGCAAATAAGTGAAACCAGAGCTGGCCAGGTTAAACGCCAGGAAAAAGCAAGGGCCTAGGCTGTGAAGCAAATATAACATGACTGAGGGGGTGGGAGGTGGCTCCACAGATCAGAATGAATTGCTAAGTAGGGAAAACAGACAGCAGCCTCTGGGGTTAGAATGATTGGATATGGACAGACCCAACAGTGAATCATCAAAGCCCAAGGAACCAAAGAGGCTTTACATGATAGAGATGTACTAAGTTGTTTCAGTCAAGTCTGTTTCTTTGTGACTCTACAGACTGTAGCCTGTCAGACTCCTTTGTCCATGGGATTCTCCAGGCAAGAATACTGGAGTGAGTTGCCATGCTTTCCTCCAGGGGATCTTCCTGACCCAGGGATCTAACCCAAGTCTCCTATGTCTCCAGCCTTGCAGATGGATTCTTTGCCACTGAGCCACTGGAGAAGCCCAAATGAGAGGGGAGGGGCTGGGGGGAAAACGTGTTTCTCCCAATATACTCTCATGAGAAATGTTTCACAGAGATTGAGCTTGGTGTGAAGGACTGCAGGGGAAGAGACACAACCCTCTGAACCGAAACATCACTCTTCCAGTTATAAAAAAATTGCCACCACGGCTTGATGGCAGCATGTTCAAATCATGCACATCACAGCATTTTCTGTTACTATATCATTTCCAAATTCTGTCCCAATGCGCTGAAAAATGTATTTGAAATATTCTGAAGTCCAAAGAAGAGACTTTTTTAAAAGTCATGCCACATTTTTTTTTCCAGGGGAATTTAATTAAATTTAAAAAAAGGAAACTTTGATTTACTCTGGTATTTATATTAATCTGTTCTAATTTCATTAAGTAATCTAAATGCTTTTGAAAACACCCTTATTGTTTTATACAATAGTTAAATTTTAATTAAGTGTGCTATTTATTTAACTACTCATTCAAAAATAGGGTCTTGTTAAATGTATAATTCTCAGTTTGGCACATATAGTTATTTACATATCATTTCAAACAAAGACTTGTAACCACTGTGTATTCAGAAGTAAATAATGGAATTCATGTTTTAACATCAGACACAACTTAGTTTCCTATAATTAAAAATGTCATAATAGCAAAACTCCAGATTTGTGATGGATATCCAAGATCAAGTCACCATGTTGTAGCCAAGCATTCTGGGAAACAAACTCACTCAGAAGGACAATGCAGATAGAGGAATGCAGTTTATTACACTGGTGGACCCAAGGCAGAGTCTCCTCTTAGCCAAGGACCTGGACCAGTTTTTGTGAAAACCTTAAACACACTAAGTGTACATGCCCAAACCCACCTACCCAAATTCTCTGAAACTAGTCTGAACAAAGGGAAAGAAAGATACAATCAAAGTTAACCCATGATTCGTATGCCTTAAACCCGTGATTCGTATGCCTTAAACCCGTGATTCGTATGCCTTAAGCATAGGTAGTTAACAGTGGACAATTATCAATAGGCCTGTGGTCATATCCCAATATGCATAATAGAATTTATGATTCTATTCAGTTACACAGATAATTAGGATATTCTTTTAGGTGACGGGAGAGCCGAGGTATGAGCCCTGGGACTTTTCCATCTGGAGAGTCTGGTTTTCCAGCTGGTATGTCATTTCCATAGATACTGGGCATATCGCTCAAAGCCTACAGTCTGGCCCAAGATGGAGTCCTGATTTCAAGATGGAGCCTGTTCTGTCTGTTTCCTCCTGCAAACATCTTTAAGCTTATCATGTAACTCCAGAATAGCAGGGGTAAACTTTTAGAGAAAGATTAACTTTCTAGTACGCACACTTCCAGTACTAAGGATCCAGGTACCTGTAAATGTCCCATTAACAGGTAATGATTATAATGGGCACTCTTCTTCTAGGAACAAAGTGGAGGAGCACAGTCTTTCAGAAGTTTCAAGACAAGTTCTTCTCAGTGGTATTATATGAAGAAATGCTGAGGCTTTGTATGCAATAGTAGGAAGTGGCTTGTCTTTCTTCTATTCCTCTCTAAGAACAATGTGAAATAAATATCCTATATTAACACATATATGTGGAATCTGAAAATACTTAGTATAGATGATCTTATTTGCAAAAGGAAATAGAAACACAAATATAGAGAACAAACTCATAGATACCACAAGAAGAAGGGTGGAGTCGGATGAATTGGGAGATGAGGACTGACAAATATTCACTATTAATACTATGTATAAAAGATAACTAATAAACTACTGTTTGGGTATGGAACTCTACTCAGTGCTCTGTGGTGACCTAAATGGGAAGGAAATTCAAGAGAAAGGGGGTGTATACATAGAGCCAATTCACTTTGCTGTACAGTAGAAATGAACACAATATTGTAAAGCAACTAAACTCCAATGAAAATTAAATAATTAAAACGATTGTGTTCTTGTTCAGGAATTCTGCGCTTGACCTACTTTGCAAAAACCCCAAACTCTCTTTGTCCAACAATTAAATACTGTCAACAATTAAATTTTGAAAGTAGAATATAAAGAACAGGAGGAAAAATTAAATATGTATATTTGCTTTTGTTGGGAGATTCACTTGAATTGAATGCTTGTACTTTTAAGGTGACATTTCTGTTGAGAATTTGTGAAGTATTTTGTATGTGTAAATTTTTCAGCAACTTCTGGATTGAAACATAAGAAATGCAAGGATTATGTGGGTTATGGGCATGCCCCTGATTCTTTTATGAGAAAACTTTTCTAGAGAGTTCAATAATGAATTTGTAACATCTGAGGATAGTTAGTTCCTGTTTTTAGAAGAATCTTTGAAAAAGATTTCTGGGGTGAATAAGTTTTTTCCATTTCCTTCTATTCATTGGTTGCTCTTTTACTTGTCTCCTTGCCTTTCCTGAGGGGTATTCATTCATTTAGTCAACAAACATTTTATTGGGTGCCTAATCTATGGCTCTGTTTTGGAACTGGTTGACAGTGTTGAACTTTACCTAGGCCTGGAAAATAGGATTCCCCGAGACAACCATGAGGATCATTGAGGAGATTTGCATGTATGCAGTGAGACCTAAAGAGTCAAATTCTTGTCTTCAGGTTCAGTAGCAGTGAAACCATCCTCATAAAATTGAGTTCCTCTGCTGAGTTTATGATTAGCTTCTCTATCCAAAACATTATTTCCTTTCTTGTTTCATTCCTATTCCCCTCAGGATTAACAAATATCAAAGAAAAGAGGGGATAGAAATTGAGAAGGGCCCCATGGAGACTTCCTAGTACACAATATCTTTGTGTCTTACATTTCATGTTTGTAGAAAGAAGTATTAGTCTCCTAGGCCTTACCTGACTTCCAAAGATCAGACTTAGGGAGTTACTAATTAGGGAAATGAGAAAATGCAGAAACAATGGACAAGTAGTCAAGTCAGGAAAGGAATGATTGATTAAGCAACAGTTCAGCAGTAAATCTTCCCTAATGGCTCAGACGGTAAAAAGTCTGCCTGCAATGCCAGAGACCTGGGTTCGATACCTGGGTTGGGAAGATCCCCTGGAGAAGGGAATGGAAATGCACTCCAGTATTCTTGCCTGGAGAATCCCATGGACAGAGGAACCTGGCAGGCTACAATCCATGGGGTCACAAAGAGTCAGACACAACTGAGCATTAACACACAGCAATAAAACAGAATCCTAATTCCTCAAGGGGTGTACGAAAGATGTCTGACCCACATCTTTGAGTTGTTCTGCAGAAACTAAGATCCTCCCCCACCACTACCCAGGTGGAGGATGACTACATGTTGACCATAAGTATGTAGACTCCAGATTGGAACCAGAAGCTTGATGATTAGGGTTACTGAAATATCACCCTGTTACCTCTTAACCTCACCACCAGCCAATCAGAAGAAAGTCCACCAACTGCAACCCTCATCCAAAATGTTGCCTGTAAAAACCCTTTCTTAAAAGTCACTGGGGAATTCAGGTGTTTGAGCTTGACCTTCCCATTCCTCCTTGCTTGATGTCTTGAAATAAACACTGTAACTTCCTTCATCACAACCATGTCAATAGACTGGCTCTTCTGAGCGGGGGGCAAGCAGACCCAAGTTTGGTTCAGTAACAGTAGTTTAAAGCCAAGGTTTTTGACATGCAAGGGTCTACCATATATATATATATATATATATATATACACACACACACACACATATTTATATGTATATACACACACATGCACATATGTATATATACATACACATATATGCATATGTATACAGATGGAATTCAGTTCAGTTTAGTCACACAGTCATGTCCGACTCTTTGCAACCCCATGGACTGCAGCATGTGTCTTCCCTATCACCAACTCCCAGAACTTGCTCAAACTCATGTCTGTTGAGTCGTTGATGCCATCCAACCATCTCATCCTCCGTTGTCCCCTTCTCCTTCTGTCTTCAATCTTTCCCAGCTTCAAGGTCTTTTTCAATGGGTCAGTTTTTCACATCAGGTGGCCAAAGTATTGGAGCTTCAGCTTCAGCATCAGTCCTTCCAATGAATATTTAGGATTGATTTCCTTTAGGATTGACTGGTTTGATCTCCTTGAAGTCCAATGGACTCTCAAGAATCTTCTCCAACACCACAGTTCAAAAACATCAATTCTTCAGTGCTCAGCTTTCTTTATAGTCCAATACATATGCAATGCAGTGTTCCAAAGAATAGCAAGAAGAGATAAGAAAGCCTTCTTCAGCGATCGATGCAAAGAAATAGAGGAAAACAACAGAATGGAAAAGACTAGAGATCTCTTCAAGAAAATTAGAGATACCAAGGGAATATTTCATGCAAAGATGGGCTTGATAAAGGACAGAAATGGTATGGACCTAACAGAAGCAGAAGATATTAAGAAGAGGTGGCAAGAATACACGGAAGAACTGTACAAAAAAGATCTTCACGACCCGGATAATCACGATGGTGTGATCACTCACCTAGAGCCAGACATCCTGGAATGTGAAGTCAAGTGGGCCTTAGAAAGCATCACTATGAACAAAGCTAGTGGAGGTGATGGAATTCCAGTAGAACTATTTCAAATCCTGAAAGATGATGCTGTGAAAGTGCTGCACTCAATATGCCAGCAAATTTGGAAAACTCAGCAGTGGCCACAGGGCTGGAAAAGATCAGTTTTCATTCCAATCCCAAAGAAAGGCAATGCCAAAGAATGCTCAAACTGCACTCATCTCACACCTCAGTAAAGTAATGTTCAAAATTCTCCAACCCAGGCTTCAGCAATACGTGAACTGTGGACTTCCTGATGTTCAAGCTGATTTTAGAAAAGGCAGAGGAACCAGAGATCAAATTGCCAACATCTGCTGGATCATGGAAAAAGCATGAGAGTTCCAGAAAAACATCTATTTCTGCTTTATTGACTATGCCAAATCCTTTGACCTTGTGGATCACAATAAATTGGAAAATTCTGAAAGAGATGGGAATACCAGACCACCTGACCTGCCTCTTGAGAAATCTGTATGCAGGTCAGGAAGCAACAGTTAGAACTGGACATGGAACAACAGACTGGTTCCAAATAGGAAAAGGAGCATGTCAAGGCTGTATATCGTCACCCTGCTTATTTAACTTATATGTAGAGCACATCATGAGAAACGCTGGACTGGAAGAAACACAAGCTGGAATCAAGATTGCCGAGAGAAATATCAATCACCTCAGATATGCAGATGACACCACCCTTATGGCAGAAAGTGAAGAGGAACTCAAAAGCCTCTTGATGAAAGTGAAAGAGGAGAGTGAAAAAGTTGGCTTAAAGCTCAACATTCAGAAAACGAAGATCATGGCATCTGGTCCCATCACTTCATGGGAAATAGATGGGGAAACAGTGGAAACACTGTCAGACTTTATTTTTTGGGGGGCTTCAAAATCACTGCAGATGGTGACTGAAGCCATGAAATTAAAAGACGCTTACTCTTTGGAAGAAAAGTTATGACGAACCTAGATAGCATATTCAAAAGCAGACACATTACTTTGCCGACTAAGGTCCGTCTAGTCAAGGCTATGGTTTTTCCAGTAGTCATGTGTGGATGTGAGAGTTGGACTGTGAAGAAGGCTGAGCGCTGAAGAATTGATGCTTTTGAAGTGTGGTGTTGGAGAAGACTCTTGAGAGTCCCTTGGACTGCAAGGAGATCCAACCAGTCCATTCTGAAGGAGGTCAGCCCTGGGATTTCTTTGGAAGGGATGATGCTAAAGCTGAAACTTCAGTACTTTGAGCACCTCATGCAAATAGTTGACTCACTGGAAAAGACTCTGATGCTGGGAGGGATTGGGGGCAGGAGGAGACGGGGACGACAGAGGATGAGATGGCTGGATGACATCACTGACTCGATGGACGTGAGTCTGAGTGAACTCTGGGAGTTGGTGATGGACAGGGAGGCCTGGCGTGCTGTGATTCATGGGATCACAGAGAGTCAGACACGACTGAGCGACTGAACTGAAATGATCTGAACTGAACATATGCAATATATGAGTATATATGTGTATATGCATATATATACATGTGCACATATGTGTGTATATGGCTTTCCTGGTGGCTCAGATGGTAAAGAATCAATCTGCTATGCAGGAAATCTGGGTTCAATCCCTGGGTTGGGAAGACCTCCTGGAAAAGGGACTGGCTATCCACTCCAGTATTCTTGCCTGGAAAATTCCATGGACAAAGGAGCCTGGTGAGCTACAGTCCATGGAGTCACAAAGAGTTGAACACAACTGAGCAAATAACACACACACATATGTATATATATACACTTATGCATATATATGCATATATACGTATAATGTGTATATGTGTGTGTGTGTGTGTGTGTGTGTGTGTGTGTGTAGCTTCCCTAGTGGCTCAGACAGTGAACAATCCACCTGCCATGCAGGAGACCCCAGTTTTATTCCTGGGTTGGGAAGGTCCCCTGGAGGAGGGCATAGCAACCCACTCCAGTGTTCTTGCGTGGAGAGTCCCCATGGACAAAGGAGCCTGGCAAACTATAGTCCATGGGGTCATAAAGAGTTGGACATGACAGAGCAACTAAGCACAGAACACATATATGTGTATGTGTGTGAGTATATGTGTGTGTGTGTATTTATAGCTCAGATCCTTGCAAGTCAAAAGTCTTGACTTTGAACTACATATAGATATATGTGCAGTATTTGTACCTTGGCCACGGATAGTAGATTGGAAAGAAGATAGATGAGATGCCAGATAATCTTTCCACCACAGACCAGAAGGAGGCCCTCCTAGCTTGGTGGCTTAAAGGGGATGAATAAGGGAACACAAGCAGGATAGTCCCTGTATCCTGCCCCTCTTTCTCTTGTCTGGTATTGAATCACTGTGTGTGAGTAAGGTAAATGATAAAACTGTTGCATGGGTTTGGGAATCTGTGATCTGAAAGTATCTCACTTCTTTTGTGAGGCCCATAAAAATTCCAAACTTCTTGGAGTTAGCCTCCTTCCACTCCAATCTGTTCCCTCACATCCAAGCATGCTGCAGCAGCCATAGAAGAAAAATGGAAGCATAAAATGTACAGGAAGAGAGTGTTGAGACCCTATGCACAATATGAACAGCCCAAAAAAGAGCAGAAAAATGAACAAAATTTCTTCCCAACTTCTGTGACTTGGAAGGATGTGGCTGAGAGTGGGCTGCAGTGGGGAGTGGTCTCCAGAAGTTGAGGAAAACACAGTTCTTCACAGACTGGTTCCTGGAGAGAAGAGAGGGAAGGAGCTGTTACAGCATATGTACTGAGACTCACTGGAGGAGACCAGCTGAGACAGATGCTGATGACCTTGCACCAGAAACCTCTCTCCCAGTGATAGCAGGAAAGCACATGCATGACAGCAGAGGAGTCTTCCAGGGAGAAGAGGGCCAAAGGGGACTAAAGGAGGCAGACCTGACTTCACTGAGTTTATACCTGAAATAATGGAGGCAAAATCTATTTGAATTGACCAGACTAGATTTTCTATGATCAGATTAAATACAGTCTTAGAGGTCAAGCTGAATATGAGGTCTGAAATATCACACTAGTTCCATTATTCTATAGTATTAATTACTCTTAGTAGTAATAAGTAGTGAAACCACTCAGCAGTAGAGCACTATTTCTCTGATTCTGTATTTTGTTTCCTAGAATCTGGCAGAACACCACTGGTACTAATGTTCATCTCTTTAATTTGAGGCATTCAATAAACATCTTCTCTGGCTGTTAGTCTTTTTGTGTCTTTACCATCAACATTCCCTTTGAGTATCCTTTCATGTCAGCCAGAAGTTGACCTGTGTTCACTAGTCATAGAGAATAAAAAGTTCAATCATTGCACCAGTATTTCACTGTACAGCTCCAAGGGGAGACACTTACATTGATTTTATGTAAACGGCACTTTCTTGTGTTGTGCAATGTGAATTTCATCATTCATAGGGGGCCACTCGTTAATGATCTGGTTATACTCCCTTCTACCAAGTATGTTTCTATGCGTACTTCAAACTTTTTGTAAACACATTTTAAATCTTCGCTTAATAATTGTAGTACATATGCCATAATAACTCCAGAAACAATGAAGCAGCTGGCCTGAAGCAAAAATAATCCACAGTTGTGGAGGTGTTGGTGGTGAAAGTAAAGTCTGATGCTGTAAACAACAATATTGTATAGGAACCTAAAATGTTAGGTCCATGAATCAAAGTAAACTGGAAGTGGTCAAACAGGAGATGGCAAGAGTGAACATCAACATTTTAGGAATCAGTGAACTAAAATGGACTGGAATAGGCAAATTTAATTCAGATGGCCATTATATCTACTACTCTGGGCAAAAATCCCTTGGAAGAAATGGAGTAGCCCTCATTGTTAAGAAAAGAGCATGAAATGCAGTACTTGGGTACAATCTCATAAATGACAGAATGATCTTGGTTCATTTCTAAGGCAAAACCATTCAACACCAAGCAATCCAAGTTTATGTCCCAACCACAGATGCCAAAAAAGCTGAAGTTGAATGGTTCTGTGAAGGTTTACAAGACCTAGAACCAACACCAAAAAAAGATGCCCTTTTCATCACAGGGAATTGGAATGCAAAAGTAGGAAATCAGGAGATGCTTGGAGTAACAGGCAAGTTTGGCCTTGGAGTACAAAATGAAGCAGGACAAAGGCTAACAGAGCTTTTCCAAGAGAACACACAAATCGTAGAAAACATTCTCTTTCAACTACTCAAGAGACAGCTCTATACATGGACATCACCAGATGGTCAATACCAAAATCATATTGACTCTATTCTTTGCAACCAAAGATGGAGAAGCTCTATATAGTTGGAAAAAACAACACCTGGAGCTGACTGTGGCTCAGATCATGAGCTTCTTATTGCAAAATTTGGGCTTAAATTGAAGAAAGTAGGCCATTAAGGTATGAACTAAATCAAATCCCTTATGATTATACAGTGGAAGTGATGAATAGATTCAAGGGATTAGATCTAAGAGTGCCTGAAGAACGATGGATGGAAGTTCATAACATTGTATAGGAGTCATTGACCAAAATGACTAAAACCTCTAAAACGCCTTTTGTTGAAAGTGAAAGAGGAGAGTGAAAAAGTTGGCTTAAACCTCAACTTTCAGAAAACAAAGATCATAGCATGTGGTCCCATCACTTCATGGGAAATAGATGGGGAAACAGTGGAAACAGCCACAGACTTTATTTTGGGGGGTTCCAAAATCACTGCAGACAGTGACTGCAGCCATGAAATTAAAAGATGCTTACTCCTTGGGAGGAAAGTTATGACCAATCTAGATAGCATATTCAAAAACAGAGACATTACTTTGCCAATAAAGGTCCGTCTAGTCAAGGCTATGGTTTTTCCAGTAGTCATGTATGGAAGTGAGAGTTGGACTGTGAATAAAGCCGAGTGCTGAAGAATTGATGCTTTTGAACTGTGGTGTTGGAGAAAACTCTTGAGAGTCCCTTGGACTGCAAGGAGATCCAACCAGTCCATTCTAAAGGAGATCAGCCCTGGGTGTTCTTTGGAAGGAATGATGCTAAAGTTGAAACTCCAATACTTTGGCCACCTCATGTGGCCAAAGAGTTGATTCACTGGAAAAGACTCTGATGCTGGGAGGGATTGGGGGCAGGAGGAGAAGGGGACGACAGAGGATGAGATGGCTGGATGGCATCACCGACTCGATGAACATGAGTTTGAGTGAACTCCGGGAGATGGTGATGGACAGGGAGGCCTGGCGTGCTGCAATTCACGGCGTCACAAAGAGTCAGACATGACTGAGCGATTGAACTGAACTGAACTGAGGAAAGAAGAGAAGTTGAAAGGCAAGGGAGAAAGGGAAAAATACCTCACCGAATGCAGAATTATAGAGAATAGCAAAGAGAGATAAGGAAGGTCTTCTTTAATGAATAATGCAAAGAAATAGAGGAAACAATAGGGAAAACTAGAGATCTCTTCAAGGAAATTGGAGGTACCAAGAGAATATTTCATGCAAGGATGTGCATGATAAAGCACAGAAATGTTAAGGACCTAAAAGAAGCAGAAAAGATTAATAAAAGGGGGCAAGAATACACAGAACAACTATACAAAAAGGAACTTAATGACCCAATAATTACGATGGTGTGGTCACTCACCTACATCCAGACATCCTGGAGTGTGAAGTAAAATGGGCCAGAGAAAATATTACCATATACAAAACTAGTGGGGATGATGGAATTCCAGCTGTGGTATTTAAAATTCTAAAAGATGATGATAAAGTGCTGCACTCAATATTTCAGCAAATTTGGAAAACTCAGCATTGGCCAGCCACATGACTAGAAAATATCAGTTTTAGGGGCGCGGTCCTAAGATGGCAGAGGAATAGGATGGGGAGACCACTTTCTCCCCCACAAATTCATCAAAATAAACATTTGAACCCTGAGTGACTTCCACAAAACATCTTCTAAATGCCAGCAGAGGACATCAGGCACCCAGCAAAGCAGCCCATTGTCTTCAAAAGGAGGTAGGAAAAAATATAAAAGATAAAAAGAGAGACAAAAGACATAGGGACAGAGATCCATCCCGAGAAGGGAATCTTAAAAAAGAGAGATTTCCAAACACCAGGAAACACTCTCACTGGCGAGTCTGTGGTGAGCCTTGGAACCACAAAGGGCAACATAACCAGGAGGAAAAATAAATAAATAATTTAAACCCTCAGATTACGTGCCCAGCGGTAACTCCCTGCAGCAGTGCAGATGCTAGCATCCATGACTAGCAAGCGGGGGCTGGGCAGGGAGGTGCAGGCTGCATTGCTTAGAGTAAGGACTGGGCCTGAATGCCCTGAGGGCAATCTGAGGGAACTGACTTGAGATAGCAAACCAGTGGGTGGGATAGCTACTCCGGGAAAAGCCCTAACATAAGACACCGCCAGGCCCGCTTATAGAACAAAGGACTGACTAGAGCTAGCCGGCTGCAGGCCGGCCCATCCCCCGCCAAAGGCAGGCAGGTGAGGGCAGCCAGAGCCGGAAGGGGACAATCACGGCCCCAGAGAGGCATCATCTACCAAACTGTAAGAGGCTTCATTGCTGACCAAGACTTCTTGGGATTCTGGATGGTCAACATCCACCTGAGAAGCTGCACCAGTTGTACACCCAGAAAACTGAGTGGCAGGGACGGGGGAGGCGATAAGTCACAGCAACCACACTCGCCAAACACCTAGTCACCTGACCTGCTTAGACCTGGGAAGCACACCAAACGCAGGCCCAACTGAGTCTGCACCTCTGAGGACTACCTGAGTACCTGAACCTGAGTGGCTTAGACCTGGGAAGTGCATACAACCCAGGGCTGGCCTCAGACAGTTCCCAGCAGAGCAACCTAGATCCTGAGCAGTGTAGACTGGGAAAGCACACATGCCATGGAGGTGGGGTTGGGGCAAACGCAGTGTGGCTGAGACACTGCGAGCACACACCAGTGTTACTTGTTTGCAGCATTCCTCCCTCCCCACAGCGCGACTGAGAAAGTGAGCCTAAAAGAGTGTCCAACATCACCCCCTTGTGTCAGGGCAGACATTGTAGAGACCAGGAAATGGAAGAAGCTAAAACAGAGGGAACCACCTTGGAAGTGACAGATGGAGAAGTCTTGAGGCTAATGTAAGAATAAGACTAAAAACCAGAGGCAGGAGGCTTAAGTCTAAATCCCGAGAACACCAGAGAACTCCTGACTCCAGGGAACATTAATCCATAGCAGCTCATCAAACGCCTCCATATCTACACTGAAACCAAGCTCCACCCAAGGGCCAATAAGTTCCAGAGCAAGACATACCATGCAAATTCTCCAGCAACACAGGAACATAGCCCTGAGCTTCAATATACAGGCTTCCCAAAGTCACTCAAAACCCATTGATATCTCATAACTCATTACTGGACACTTCATTGCTCTCCAGAGAGATGAAATCCAGCTCTACCCACCAGAACACCAACACAAGCTTCCCTAATCAGAAAACATTGACAAGCCACCCGTCCAACCCTACCCACAGTGAGGAAACTCCACAATAAAGAGAATTCCACAAACTGCCAGAATACAGAAAGGCCACCCCAAACACAGCAATATAAACAAGATGAAGAGGCAGAGAAATACCCAGCAGGTAAAGGAACAGGATAAATGCCCACCAAACCAAACAAAAGAGGAAGAGATAGGGAATCTACCTGATAAAGAATTCTAAATAATGATAGTGAAAATGATCCAAAGTCTTGAAAACAAAATGAAATTACAGATAAATAGCCTGGAGACAAGGATTGAGAAGATGCAAGAAAGGTTTAACAAGGACCCAGAAGAAATAAAAGAGTCGATATATAATGAATAATGCAATAAATAAGATCAAAAACACTCTGGAGGCAACAAATAGTAGAACAATGGAGGCAGAAGATAGGATTAGTGAAGTAGAAGATAGAATGGTAGAAATAAATGAATCAGAGAGGAAAAAAGAAAAACAAATTAAAAGAAATGAGGACAATCTCAGAGACCTCTGAGATAATGTTAAACGCCCCAACATTTGAATCATAGGAGTCCCAGAAGAAGAAGACAAAAAGAAAGACCATGAGAAAATACTTGAGGAGATAATAGTTGAAAACTTCCCTAAAAAAGGGAAGGAAATAATCACCCAAGTCCAAGACACCCAGAGAGTCCCAAACAGGATAAACTCAAGGCGAAACACCTCAAGACACATATTAATCAAATTAACAAAGATCAAACACAAAGAACAAATATTAAAAGCAGCAAGGGAAAAACAACAAATAACACACAAGGGGATTTCCATAAGGGTAACAGCTGATTTTTCAATAGAAACTCTTCAGGCCAGAAGGGAATGGCAGAACATACTTAAAGTGATGAAAGAAAATAACCTACAGCACAGATTACTGTACCCAGCAAGGATCTCATTCAAATATGAAGGAGAAATAAAAAGCTTTACAGGCAAGCAAAAGCAGAGAGAATTCAACACCACCAAACCAGCTCTCCAACAAATTCTAAAGGATCTTCTCTGGACAAGAAACACAGGAAGGGTGTATAAACTCGAACCCAAAACAATAAAGTAAATGGCAATGGGATCATACTTATCAATAATTACCTTAAATGTAAATGGGTTGAATGGCCCAACCAAAAGACAAAGACTGGCTGAATGGATACAAAAACAAGACCCCTATATATTTTGGCTGTAAGAGACACACCTCAAAACAAGGGACACATACAGACTGAAAGTGAAGGGCTGGAAAAAGATATTCCACTTAAATAGAGACCAAAAGAAAGCAGGAATAGCAATACTCATATCAGATAAAATAGACTTTAAAACAAAGTCTGTGAAAGAGACAAAGAAGGACACTACATAATGATCAAAGGATCAGTCCAAGAAGAAGATATAAAAATTATAAATATATATGCACCCAACAGAGGAGCACCACAATATGTAAGACAAATACTAACAAGTATGAAAGGGGAAATTAACAATAACACAATAATAGTGGGAGACTTTAATACTCCACTCACACTTATGGATAAATCAACTAAACAGAAAATTAACAAGGAAACACAAACTTTAAATGATGCAATAGACCAGTTAGACCTAATTGATATCTATAGGACATTTCATCCCAAAACAATGAATTTCACCTTTTTCTCAAGTGCACATGGAACCTTCTCCAGGATAGATCACATCCTGGGCCATAAATCTAACTTTGGTAAATTCAAAAAAATTGAAGTCATTCCAAGCATCTTTTCTGACCACAATGCAGTAAGATTAGATCTCAGTTGCAGGAGAAAAACTATTAAAAATTCCAACATATGGAGGCTGAACAACACACTGCTGAGTAACCAAAAAAATCACAGAAGAAATCAAAAAAGAAATCAAAATGTGCATAGAAACGAATGAAAATGAAAACACAACAACTCGAAACCTGTAGGACACTGTAAAAGCAATGCTAAGGGGAAGGTTCATAGCAATACAGGCATACCTCAAGAAACAAGAAAAAAGTCGAATAAATAACCTAACCCTACACCTAAAGCAACTAGAAAAGGAAGAAATGGAAAACCCCAGTGTTAGTAGATGGAAAGAAATCTTAAAAATTAGGGCAGAAATAAATGCAAAAGAAACAAAAGAGACCATAGCAAAATTCAAAGCCAAAAGCTGGTTCTTTGAGAGGATAGATAAAATTAACAGACCATTAGCTAGACTCATCAAGAAACAAAGGGAGAAAAATCAAATCAATAAAACTAGAAATGAAAATAGAGAGATCACAACAGACAACACAGAAATACAAAGGATCATGAGACTACTATCAGCAATTATATGCCAATAAAATGGACAACGTGGAAGAAATGGACAAATTCTTAGAAAAGTACAACTTTCCAAAACTGAACCAGGAAGAAATAGAAAATCTTAACAGACCCATCACAAGCACGGAAATTGAAACTATAATCAGAAAACTCCCAGCAAACAAAAGACCAGCTCCAGATGGCTTCACAGCTGAATTCTACTGAAAATTTAGAGAAGAGCTAGCACCTATCCTACTCAAACTCTTCCAGAAAATTGCACAGGAAGGTAAACTTCCAAACTCATTCTATGAGGCCACCATCACCCTAATACCAAAACCTGACAAAGATGCCACAAAAAAAGAAAACTACAGGCCGAATATCACTGATGAACATAGATGCAAAAGTCCTTAACAAAATTCTAGTAATCAGAATCCAACAACACATTAAAAAGATCATACCCCATGACCAAGTGGGCTTTATCCCAGGGATGCAAGGATTCTTCAATATCCACAAATCAATCAATGTAATACATCATATTAACAAATTGAAAAATAAAAGCCATATGATTATCTCAATAGATGCAGAGAAAGCCTTTGACAAAATTAAGCATCCATTTATGATAAAAACCCTCCAGAAGGTAGGAATAGAAGGAACATACCTCAACATAATAAAAGCTATATATGACAAACCCACAGCATACATTATCCTAAATGGTGAAAAATTGAAAGCCTTTCCCCTAAAGTCAGGAACAAGACAAGGGTGCCCACTCTCACCACTACTATTCAACGTAGTTTTGGAAGTTTTGGCCACAGCAATCAGAGCAGAAAAAGAAATAAAAGGAATCCAAATTGGAAAAGAAGTAAAACTCTCACTGTTTGCAGATGACATGATCCTCTACATAGAAAACCCTAAAGACGCCACCAGAAAATTACTAGAGCTAATCAATGAATATAGTAAAGTTGCAGGATATAAAATCAACACACAGAAATCCCCTGTATTCCTATACACTGATAATGAGAAAATAGAAAGAGAAATTAAGGAAACAATTCCATTCACCATTGCAATGAAAAGAACAAAATATAGGAATATATCTACCTGAAGAAACAAAAGACTTTTATATAGAAAACTATAAAACACTGGTGAAAGAAATCAAAGAGGACACTAATAGATGGAGAAATATACCGTGTTCATGGATCAGAAGAATCAATATAGTGAAAACAAGTATACTACCCAAAGCAATCTATAGATTCAATGCAATTCCTATCAAGCTACCAACGGTATTTTTCACAGAGCTAAAACAAATAATTTCACAATTTGTATGGAAATACAAAAAACTTCGAATAGCCAAAGTGATCTTGAGAAAGAAGAATGGAACTGGAGTAATCAACCTGCCTGACTTCAGGCTCTACTACAAAGCCACAGTCATCAAGACAGAATGGTACTGGCACAAAGACAGAAATATAGATCAATGGAACAAAATAGAAAGCCCAGAGATGAATCCATGCACCTATGGACAGGCTTCCCTGGTGGCTCAGATGGTAAAGCGTCTGCCTACCATGTGGGAGAACTGGGTTCGATCCCTGGGTTGGGAAGATCCTCTGGAGAAGGAAATGGCAACCCACTCCAGTACTCTTGCCTGGAAAATCCCATGGATGGAGAAGCCTGGTAGGCTACAGTCTATGGGGTCACAAAGAGTAAGACATGACTGAGCGACTTCACCTCATGGACACCTTATCTTTGAGAAAGGAGGCAAGAATATACAATGGAGAAAAGACAATCTCTTTGACAAGTGGTGCTGGGAAAACTGGTCAACCACTTGTAAAAGAATGAAACTAGAACACTTTTTAACACCATACAAAAAATAAACTCAAAATGGATTAAATATCTAAACATAAGACCAGAAACTATAAGACTCCTAGAGGAGAACATAGGCAAAACACTCTCCAACATAAATCACAACAGGATCCTCTATGACCCACCTCCCCAGAAGTTGGAAATAAAAGCAAAAATAAACCAATGGGACCTAATTAAAATTAGAAGCTTCTGCACAACAAAGGAAAATATAAGCAAGGTGAAAAGACAGCCTTCAGAATGGGAGAAAATAATAGAAAATGAAGCAACTGACAAACAACTAATCTCAAAAATATACAAGCAACTCATGCAGCTCAATTCCAGAAAAATAAACGACCCAATCAAAAAATGGGCCAAATAACTAAATAGACATTTCTCAAAAGAAGACATACAGATGGCTAACAAACACATGAAAAGATGCTCAACGTCACACCTTATCAGAGAAATGCAAATCAAAACCACAATGAGGTACCATTTCATGCCAGTCAGAATGGTTGCTATCCAAAAGACTATAAACAATAAATGCTGGAGAGGGTATGGAGAAAAGGGAACCCTCTTACACTGTTGGTGGGAATGCAAACTAGTACAGCCACTATGGAGAACAGTGTGGAGAGTCTTTAAAAAACTGGAAATAGAACTGCCATAGGACCCAGCAATCCCACTTCTGGGCATACACACAAAGGAAACCAGAATTAAGAGACACGTGTACCCCAGTGTTCATCACAGCACTGTTTATAATAGCCAGGACATGGAAGCAACCTAGATGTCCATCAGCAGACGAATGGATAAGAAAGCTGTGGTACATATATACAATGGAGTATTACTCAGCCATTAAAAAGAATGCATTTGAATCAGTTTTAATGAGGTGGATGAAACTGGAGCCTATTATACAGAGTGAAGTAAGCCAGAAAGAAAAACACCAATATAGTATAATGATGCGTAATTATGGAATTTAGAAAGATGGTAACAATAACCTTACATGTGAGACAGCAAAAGAGACACAGATGTATAGAACAGTCTTTTGGACTCTGTGGGAGAGGGTGACGGTGGGATGATTTGGGAGAATGGCATTGAAACATGTGTATTATCATCAGTTCAGTTCAGTCTATCAGTCGTGTCTGACTCTTTGGGACCCATGAACTGCAGCACGCCAGGCCTCCCTGTCCACCACCTGAAGTTCACTCAAACTCACATCCATCGAGTTGGTGATGCCATCCAGCCATCTCATCCTCTGTCGTCCCCTTCTCCTCCTGCCCCCAATCCCCTCCAGCATCAGAGTCTTTTCCAATGAGTCAACTCTTTGCATGAGTTAGCCAAAGTACTGGAGTTTCAACTTTTGCATCATTCCTTCCAAAGAAAACCCAGGACTGATCTCCTTTAGAATGGACTGGTTGGATCTCCTTGCAGTCCAAGGGACTCTCAAAAGTCTTCTCCAAAACCACAGTTCAAAAGCATCAGTTCTTTGTTGCTCAGCTTTCTTCACAGTCCAACTCTCACATCCATACATGACCACTGGAAAAACCATAGCCTTGACTAGTTGGACCTTTATTGGCAAAGTAATGTCTCTGCTTTTCAATATGCTATCTAGGTTGGTCATAACTTTCCTTCCAAGGAGTAAGCATCTTTAATTTCATAGCTGCAATCACCATCTGCAGTGATTTTGGAGCTCAAAAAGATAAAGTCCATGACTGTTTCCACTTTTCCCCATCTATTTCCCATGAAGTGATGGGACCAGATGCCATGATTTTTGTTTTCTAAATGTTGAGCTTTAAAGCCAGCTTTTTCGCTCTTCTCTTTCACTTTCATCAAGCGGCTTTGTAGTTCCTTTTCACTTTCTGCCATAAGGGTGGTTGCCGGGGTCCTGCCCCAGTGGATCCAGGGTAATTCGAAGCAGGGACGGCGTGGCCAGGAAAAACTTATTTATTTAGAAATATAAAAGAGACTAGGAAGAAATAATATAGTAGGAAAATTAGTAGAGAAAAGAGACTGAATAACTTGGTTTACGTGGAAAACCAATAAAGTTCCAAGACAAGGAACTTGCACCATGTACGTTAGGCCACTGGTGTCCTCTTGAATAGCAGGGGCTGCCCCACCTTGGGCTCCCTCTCACGTAGATCTTAAAAGCCAGGGCAAGTAAGTAGACATGGCAAGCCTCCACACCCCAGATGGGAATTCAGCCAGAAAATAGAGTAAGAAAAGCCATGGGGGAAACCAGTCCAGTGACTTGCCCATCCTTTATTGTGTGGCAGGCTTTTTATACTTTTTGGTTGTACATAGAGATCAATGGATAATACAAAATTATGCAGCATCAGCAGCCCTGACTCTTATCGAGACCAGGCTTTCTCTCTGCATACTTAGTCGTATACACAAGTCTTAGGTGATTTACATCATCTTCTGGCCAGAAGGCCAATTAACATTTTACGGCCCTTTTCTGATAAGGGTTTGTCAACCAGAAGACTTATTTGTCTTAAAAGTGTTGTTCTTCGCAAAGTCTGGTGCCATTCTCAGAAAGCACTAAATAAAGTTACATTCTTACATAGCAAGGACACAGCAATTTATAACAATGAAAGAAGTAGTGATTTATAACAAAGAGAAAAGTAATTAACTCAAAAGTCTAGTGTTGCTAACATCAAAACTACTATATTCCTTTTCCTATATCCCAATTACATTGATTAATATCCTCCATGTGCCTAAAAGATAAAGAATATGGAGGCCTGGCAGCAATCATTGACTCAACAGTGAAACCCATCACCAATATAATTTTTAGCTCTTTAGAAAAGGCTCTGTATCTTTAAGATGCTTTAAGCTTTGTGCCTCTCATGGCTGGGGGGCTGTAAACAATTCACAAGTTGTAAAAAGTCCGGGCAGACCGGTTAGGTAAGTTAGAAAGCCATCAAAAGGGTTTAAACCAAGACCTACCTTTTATATGCAGGAGACTGTTAACTGAAGCTTTGAGTTAACTTTTTCTAGAGAATGTCAGGAGAGTGGAAAGCACAGTACAATAAAGCAGGTAGACTCTGGTTTGTGGGGGTAGATGTTCAGGAAAACCCAGAGGGAACCCCTGAAGCCAGATCACGCCTTTGCGTTTTGTCGGGCTTTCTTCCTCATGACCTTTAGCACGGGTGGGATTCCTCACGCTGGCTCCCAGCATCTCTCCCTTTCTTTATTT